>NC_053022.1:185896014-186212561 GCF_003073215.2 Triticum urartu | reverse complement strand
AGTTTTGACTATGACGGTTGCCGATCACCGCCTGTTGCTGGGTAAGAACTGGTAAGAATTTGAGATTTGCTTGACGGATTTGTGACACCCACCACCACCTCTTGTTAGTAGTATGTAGGATCATATTCTTGTGTGTTTCTATTGCTGCTAACCATGGCAGGATCACAAACCGATGAGACTGACTGGGAGAACATGACGAATAAGGAGTTGCATGATAAATTTCAGCAAATGATGAGTGTACAGGTGCAAGATGTGCTAAACAGATTTGAAGAGGCCATGGAGAAGATAGATGGCATGGAGAAGTCGTTCGGAACAAAGCTCGATAACAAGTTTAATGAATTGCTCGCGCATCTTCCACCACCACCACCGGCTGCACCTAACGCACCTCTACAACAATAGCAGCAACAACAACAACGACTACCTCCACGTCGCGAAACACCCCTCCGCCGAGCGAGCCGTGTTCCGCTTGCGCCTAGCCAAACTGTTAGTGCTATTGTTGATACTTCTCTGGCTCCTGCTGCTGATGCGGAGGAGGATGATTATGTGGGAGATTACGAGGATGAGGTTGATCAAAATCAGAACTACGTGCAACCAACAGCACCACAACCACTAGGTCGTCCACATGCCAATAATGGCAATGGTAGGGCTCCCCCTCAGGTACGAGATCATGACCATCTCCCTAAACTGAAATTGAATATTCCACCATTTGAGGGTACATATGTTCCTAATATATATCTTACTTGGGAGTTAGAAACTGAAGAATGATTTACATGTTTACAATATCCTGAGGAGAGACGTGTTCCTGCTGCTGTTTGTGCTTTCACTAGCTTTGCATGTTTTTGTTGGTCTGAACATTGTAGATTATATCCTATTCTAGCTACATGGGTTGCTTTGAAAACTGCTATGCGTACTCGTTGGGTTCCACCATATTATCAACGTGAATTAATTCAAAAATTGCAGTGTTTAAGACAAGGACAAAATTCCGCAGAAGAATATTATCAAGAATTCCAAACTGGCATGATTAGATGTGGTATTGTTGAGGAGAATGAAGCTATGCTTGCACGCTTTATGGGTGGATTAAATAGAGAGAATCAGACCATTCTAGAGTATAAGGAGTATAATAATATCACTCGTTTATTCCATCTTGCTTGTAAAGCTGAATGTGATGTGCGGGATCGACAGGCATTGGCGTGAACTAACTTTTCTGCAGGTCGATCTTCATCATGGACACCACATGCATCCTCTACTTCCACTACTCCAGCACCTCCATCAGGTGCCACCTCCAGCCGTGATACAAGAAAGCAGGCACAACCACCACTAACTGCCAAGAGCACACCCGCCGGGCCTGCGCAGAGCTCTTCTTCTTCCATGGCATCAACAAGGCACACAAGTGATATTATTTGTCGTTGTTGTAAGGGAAGAGGAGATTTTGCGAGAGAATGCAAATCTCAGCATGTGATGATTGCTACTGAGGATGGTGGGAATGAGTCCGCTAGTGACTATGATGAGGAGACTTTGGCTCTTATTACACATAAAGAACACGGTGTAGATGATTCTGATCATGTGACGCAATACATGGCTGCTGAAGATGCTGACAGGTATGAATGTTTAGTTGCTCAACGTGTTTTGAGTGTGCAGGTTACACAAGCTGAGCAAAATCAGAGGCATAATTTGTTCCATACAAAGGGAGTTGTGAAGGAATGTTCTATTCACGTCATCATAGATGAAGGGAGCTGCAACAACTTGGCTAGCATGGTGATGGTGGAGAAGCTTTCTCTCACCACAAGATCGCATCCACATCATTACTACATCCAATGGTTCAACAACAACTGCAAGGTTAAGGTAACACGTACCGTTCGTGTGCATTTTAGTATCTCTACATATGCTGATTATGTTGATTGTGATGTGGTACCTATGCAAGCATGTTCCTTATTACTTGGTAGACCATGACAATTTGATAAAATTCTATACACCATGGTAGAAACAATCAGTATACTCTTGTTCATAAGGACAAAAATATTACTTTGCTTCCTATGACTCCAGATTCCATTTTGAAAGATGATATTAATAGAGCTAATAAAGCAAAACAGGAGCAATATAAGAGTGAAAATCAGATTGTGGCAAAATAATTTGAGCAACAAATGAAGCCTAATAATAAACCATCTAGTGTTGCTTCTGAAATTAAATTGAAAAGTGCATGTTTACTTGCCACCAAATCTGATATTGATGATCTAGATTTTAGCAAATCTGTTCGCTATGCTTTTGTGTGCATAGAGGCATTATTTTCATTCGAGGACGTGCCTTCCTCTTTGCCCCCTGCTGTCACTAACATTTTGCAGGAGTTCGCAGACGTCTGCCCACAAGACGTGCCACCAGGATTACCACCTATTTGAGGGCTTGAGCATCAAATTGACTTAATTCCCGGTGCATCATTACCCAACCGTCCGCCATACCGTACCAATCCAGAGGAGAGGAAGAAGATTATGCGTCAAGAACTGGACCTGCTCGACAAAGGTTATATACGCGAATCCCTTAGTCCTTGTGCTGTTCCTATCATTTTAGTGCCGAAAAAGGATGGTACGTCGCGCGTGTGTGTGTTGATTGTAGAAGCATTAATAATATTACTATTCGTTATGTCATCCTATTCCTAGGCTAGATGACATGCTTGATGAATTGAGTGGCTCTACAATATTGTCCAAAGTTGTTTTGCATAGTGGATACCATCAAATTCGTATGAAATTGGGAGATGAATGGAAAACAACATGCAAAACTAAGTTTGTATTATATGAGTGGTTAGTCATGCCTTTTGGGTTAACTAATGCACCTAGTACTTCCATGAGATTAATGAACGAAGTTTTACGTGCTTGCATTGGACGATTTGTGGTAGTCTATTTTGATGATATACTGATTTATAGCAGATCTTTGGAGGAACATTTGGAACATGCACGTTTGTTTGGTAACCTTGGGAAATGCACCTTCTGCACCGACCGAGTATCTTTTCTTGGCTATGTTGTTACTCCACAGGGAATTGAAGTTGATAAAGCCAAGATTGAAGCTATTGAGAGTTGGCCGCAGCCCAAAACGATCACACAAGCGAGGAGTTTTCTTGGCCTCGCTAGATTCTATAGGCGTTTTGTGAGAGATTTCAGCACCATTGCCGCACCTCTCAGGGAGCTTACAAAGAAGGATGTACCTTTTGTTTGGGGTACCGCACAGGAAGAAGCCTTCACGGTATTGAAAGATAAGTTGACAGATGCTCCTTTACTCCAACTTCCTGATTTTGATAAGACTTTTGAGCTTGAATGTGATTCTACTGGAATTGGATTAGGAGGTCTGTTATTACAAGATGGCAAACCTGTTGCATACTTATCCAAAAAATTGAGTGGGCCTAGTCTGAATTATTCTACTTATGATAAAGAATTATATGCTCTTGTTCGGACTTTAGAAACATGGCAACATTATTTATGGCCCAAAGAATTTGTTATACATTCTGATCATGAATCTTTGAAACATATTAGAAGTCAAGCTAAACTGAATCGTAGACATGCTAAATGGGTTGAATTCATTGATACTTTCTCTTATGTCATTAAGCACAAGAAGGGTGAAGAAAATGTTATTGCTGATGCATTGTCTCGTCCCGATACTATGCTTTCACAACTTGACTTCAAAATATATTTTTGGAGACCACCAAAGATCAATATGTGCATGATGATGATTTTAAACATGTAATGCAGAATTGTAAAGAAGGAATAACGTGGAACAAGTTCGTCATTAATGATGGATTTGTGTTTCGTGCTAACAAGCTATGCATTCCAGCTAGCTCCGTTCATATTTTGTTGTTGCAGGAGGCGCATGGAGGAGGATTAATGGGACACTTTGGCGTCAAGAAGACGGAGGATATACTTGCTACACATTTCTTTTGGCCAAAGATGAGACGGGATGTTGAGCGTTTTGTTGCTCGTTGCACTACATGTCAAAAAGCTAAGTCATGACTCAATCCTCATGGTTTATATATGCCTTCGCCTGTACCTAATGTTCCTTGGGAGGATATATCTATGGACTTTGTCTTAGGTTTACCTCGAACAAAGAAGGGGAAGGATAGCATATTTGTTGTCGTGGATAGATTTCGAAAATGGCACACTTTATACCGTGTCATAAAAGCGATGATGTTGTTAATGTTGCTAATTTGTTCTTTCGTGAAATTATTCGCTTGCATGGTGTGCCAAATATTATTGTTTCAAATCGTGATACTAAATTTCATAGCCACTTTTGGAGATGTTTATGGGCTAAGTTGGGGACTAAACTGCTTTTTAGTACTACTAGCAAAAGAGCTCGTGCGTTGCAATGGGAGAGAAAACATAACACACGCTCTTAACTCAACAACCATCACTCAAGACCACAATAGGTCCCTCACTTTTATTTTTGCGAGGCATCATATTTGTGTTGCCGCTTATCCTCCTTCTCACCCTCGCCGGCGATGGCCTCGGTGTTCACACAAAACAACAAAAAACGTGTGTTGAATATGGTTAATCCTAAGGCGAATCTCTCTCCCTCTCCCTCTCTCTCCCTCTCTCTCTCTATCTCTCGCTCGCTTTCTCTCACTCTCGCGATGAGAAATCTGTTGTTTTCCCTTGCGACATTTTTCAGAGGTATGCATGTGTAGTTATCGATGTTTTTTCCGTATATGGTTATAGTGGGGTGTTTATTTGCAATCCGGATCGCGGCCGGTATGAAAAAAACGAATTTTGTGCTATTTTTGCTTCCATAAAAATATTTAAAAATATATTTAATAGGTAAAATTAACATCATATTTAGATTCCATACATTTTTCTAATAAAATTTTGTATATAATATGTTAAAATCGAAGTTATGGTTTAAAAGATACAGATAATTTAGAAAATCATTTGGTTTGACTCAAATATATTCCAAAATAATATTTAAAAATACTTAACAGGTAAAAATAATCTCATATTCATATTCTACATATTTATCTAATCAAATTTCATATATAACATGTTCAAATCGGAGTTACGGTTTAAAAGATATGGATGATTTTAAAAAGCATTTGTTTGGCTTAAATATGATCTGCAGATGAATTACCTAAAACATCAAGGGGGTTTTTGAAAAATGTAAAATAATGGTTCGGGTGTGACTTAAATCCGGACGGCGGGTTGATTTCAAGAAAAGATAGGGACTTTTGTGTAAATACGAAATTGACGATTCGTTTAAACTTAAAACAGGACCGCGGGTTGAATTCTCTGAAATAGAGGGGCTTTTCTGAAAAATGCCATGACGGACGAAAGGAACCCAATTTGCTTTATTATTACGTAAAGACTTGTCACCCCCAAACTGATGGAAAAACTGAAGTAGTCAATGGAACATTGTCTTCTATGCTTAGGGTTGTTTTGAAGAATAATAAGGAAATGTGGGAAGAATGCTTGCCTCATATTGAATTTGCTTATAATCGTTCAATGCATTCTACTACTAATATGTTCCCTTTTGAAATTGGGTATGGTTTCCTACCTCGTGCACCTATTGATTTGTTGCCTCTTCCATCTTCGGAGAAGGTTAATTTTGATGCTAAAGAACGTGCTTAATTGATTTTAAAAATGCATGAGTTACCTAAGAAAACATTGAGCGTATGAATGCTAAATATAAACTTGCTGGAGATAAGGGTAGAAAGCATGTTGTGTTTGCACCTGCAGATCTTGTTTGGTTACATTTGCATAAGGATAGATTTCCTAATTTGCGCAAATCAAAGCTAATGCCACGGGCTGATGGTCCTTTTAAGGTGTTAGAGAAAATAAATGATAATGCATATAAACTTGAGTTGCCTGCAGATTTTGGGGTTAGTCCCACTTTTAAAATTGCAGATTTGAAGCCTTATTTGGGTGAGGAAGATGAGCTTCCGTCGAGGAAGACTTCATTTCAAGAAGGGGAGGATGATGAGGACATCAATACCATTGTTACACCCATAGTCCCTGCTGCTATACATACTGGAACAATTACTAGAGCTCGCGCACGCCAATTAAATTACCAGGTACTTCCGTTTCTTGGCAATGATTCTAATGTTCATGGGAATATGATGCTGCCTAAATTGGATACATTTGTTTTGCTTACAAATGAAGGGCCTGACATGGATAAGAGGGATGAACACTGGAGCAACACCAAGCATGGAGATGATGGCATGCGCAAGGGGATCAAGAACAGAGCTACAAGTGATCATTTCAGGACTTTGAAGCCACCATAAGGGGTGCATGAAGCCTTGGACGAAATATACAAGATGCCACTTCATAAATTTCGTCCAGAGGCTATTCTAGGTGCTGCGTCACCTTATTATTGGGCCAGACCCATGTATTTTCGACAAACTTAAGTATAGGCTGTTATTAGAGTCCGTATGTGTGGGGAAACAAGAGATAGGGTTGGTTTCGGACCCCTCCTCCAAAGGCCACGAAATTCCCCCCTCTTCCTCCATATATATAGCCCTTAGGCATTGTTTAGACTTTGGGATTTGTTTAGTTAAAAGATAGCCATTGCAACTTCGTGTACTTCGTTTGTGTCCAACGACCAGACCAAGACCGCTTACGGATCCCTGCAATTATCAATACTTCATATATTTGCAATATTCAGATTGCTTTATCATATTCTTGCTCGTTCTTCGATTTCTTGCAGCAATAGACCTTCATGGTCAGGCTGACCGTGCTTCTGGCATCATTAGTAACCTCAAGAGATTGGTTTAGCGATTGCTAAGGCGCAACGTCGTGCACGTTTGTAGTCGGATCGTCAAAGTCGTCTCCACCAAATCGATAGTTATCATCTCACTGAAAGATCGAGACACCCTCGCCTCTATCACGGGAATTCCTATTTCTTTGTAAATTCTAGAAAATTTAGTGGCTACAATCCTTATACTCATTGTTTTCACCATGTGGCATGCTGTAACTTACGTGTGTGACAGCCAAGAACCAAAGGGCATTCTTGGCATTGGTCAATAATACATGGATACTGATAGAGGCGAAGGTGTCCCGATCTTTCGATGAGATGATAACTATCGATTTGGTGGAGTCGTCTTTGACAATCCGACTACAAACGTGCACGACGTTGCGCCTTAGCAATCGCTAAACCAATCTCCTGAGGTTACTGGCGATGCTGGAAGCACGGTTAGCCTGACCATGAAGGTCTACTCCTGCAAGCAATCGAAGAACGAGCAAGAATATGATAATGCAATCTCAATATTGCGAATATACATGAAGTATAAATAAAGGTGGGGATCTGAAAGCAATCTTGATCTGGTCGTTGGACACAAACGAAGTACACGAAGTTGCAATGGCTAACTTTTAACTAAACAAATCCCAAGGAAAAAGCTACTAGACGGATCTACTTATATAGGAGCAAGGGGTGGCGGCGAAGGAGGTGGGAGGACGTCCCAAGGCAGCCTAAAACTAACCCTAGGTCATACAAGGCTCATGGGCCCAAGTGGATGTGGTGCAACACCTTTGGACTTGTTGTTTGACTCGGATTCTGCTGCAGCGTCAGATTATTTTGTCGATATCTCAATGCTCCGGACGAATTTGAAGATAATTCCAATTGGGTTGGAAAGAGCACGAAATCTACTTTCCAACAAAAAAAGAATCACCCAATTTGGAGTACGTATGAAAATGTTGTTGACGTTTTGAATCAGGTATGTCTGTTCAGTCGGAATCTGAATCCAGAACATGAGAGACTTGAACTCTATCTTCTCTTGGCCCAAAGGTAACGTGAGAGAACTTTTTGGACAGAACCAAACTTCTCCTTTTCCATTATCTTCATATGTGGATTTTACAAATGTCTCATATAGTTGCAATTAGACAAAACACAAAAGTGTGTGAAGTATTTTTGTTCTAGATAACATAAATACATTATTGAATAGTTTGGACTTGAAATCACCTCACAAATATGCATGTATGCAATATTTTTGGTCGTATCCAAGGTAGTCATGTCCTCATCAGATACAATATATCCCGCATTGAGGACACACAATTTCGGGGCGGTTCGGCAAAAAGCGTCATGGGAAAGTAAAATTCTTTCAAGGACTGCCATATAATGGACCAGTATTCACTAAAACGATCATAACTTTGTCATTCGTAGTCTGCTTTGGACCCACAAGTACTCAAAATGCTCGCGGCGAGCGTGTGAATCCAGAAAATACTCCCTACTAGCGCTAGGAGCCCGGGGTACCTTCAAATTAGGCCTTAAGGAGGACACTTTCACCCTGAAAGTCAAATAACATCATTCGCCGCTCCTTTTCGGAACAGATTCTGAACCCATTGGCCCTTCCTTTTGAAGGAAATTCGAGAGATTGCATTGATTGTAGACATTAGTCCCCCTAGCAAGGACAAATGTAGACATTAGTCCCCCTGGCAAGGACAAATGTAGCTTTGTGCGCGTGATTTATGATCCGGAAATTCCTATTTCTTCGTAAATTCAAGAAAATCTAGCAGCTACAAGCCTTATACAACTTGTTTTCGCCGTGTGGCATGTTGTAACCTACATGTGTGGCAGCCAAGAAACAAAGGGCATTCTTGGCAAAGGTCAATATATACGTGGAAACAATATCTCCAACATCGAGGACACAAAATTTCAGGGCGTTTCGGCGAAAAGCGTCACGGGAAAGTGAAATTCTTTCCAGGACTACCATATAATGGAGCACTGTTCACTAAAACGGTCAGAACTTTCTCATTCGGAGTCTGTTTTGGACCCACAAGTACTCAAAATGCATGCGGTGAGCGTGCGAATCCAGAAATTACTGCCTGCTTGTGCCAGGAGTTCCAGCGTGCCTTCAAATTCGTCCTTAAGGAGGACTTTTTGGCCCTGAAAGTCAAATAACATGATTCGCTGCTCCTTTTCAGACAAGTTTCTGAACCAATTGGCCCTTCTTTTTGAAGGAAATTCGAGAGATTATGTTGATTGTAGACATTAGTCCCCCTAGGAAGGACAAACGTAGCTTTGTGCACATGATTTATGATTCGGGAATTCCTATTTCTTCGTCAATTCTAGAAAATTCAACGGCTACAAGCCTTATACTCCTTGTTTTCGTCGTGTGGCATGCTGTAACTTACATTTGTGACAGCCAAGAACCAAAGAGCATTCCTGGCAACGGTCAATATCTCCAGCATCGAGGACCCACAATTTCGGGGCGGCTCGGCGAAAAGCGTCACGGGAAAGTAAAATTCTTTCAAGGACTGCCATATAATAGACCGGTGTTCACTAAAACGGTCATAACTTTGTCATTCGGAGTCTATTTTGGATGCACAAGTACTCAAAATGCTCGCGGCGAGCGTGCGAATCTACATAATACTCCCTGATAATGCCAGGAAGCCTGGGGTGCCTTGAAATTCGTGTTTAAGGAGGACTTTTTCACCGTGAAAGTCAAATAACATCATTCGCCCCTCCTTTTTCAGACAAGTTTCTGAACCCATTGGCCCTTCCTTTTGAATGAAATTCGTGAGATTGCATTAATTGTATACATTAGTCCCCCTGGCAGGGACAAACGTAGGTTTGCGCACATGATTTATGATCCGGGAATTCCTATTTCTTCGTAAATTCAATAAAATCCGGTGGCTACAAGCCTTATACTCCTTGTTTTCGCCATGTGGCATGCTGTAACTTCCGTGTGTGACAGCTAAGAACCAAAGGGCATTCCTGGCAACGATCAATCTATGTGTGGAAACAATATCGGTAGCACAGAGGACACAAAATGTCGGGGCGATTCGGCGAAAAGCGTCACGGGAAAGTGAAATTCTTTCAAGGACTGTCGTATAATGGACCGGTGTTCACTAAAACGGTCATAACTTTTTTTAATCCGGAGTCCGTTTTGGACCAACAAGTACTCAAAATGCTCGCGGAGAGCATGTGAATCTAGAAAATAGTCCCCGCTTGCGCCAGGAGGCCCGGGGTGCCTTCAAATTCGGCCTTAAGGAGGACTTTTAGCCCTGGAAGTCAAATAACATCATCCGCCACTCCTTTTTGGACAAGTTTCTAAACCCATAGGCCCTTCCTTTTAAAGGAAATTCGAGAGATTACATTGGTTGTAGACATTAGTCCCCATAGCAAGGACAAATGTAGCTTTGTGCACATGATTTATGATCCAGGAATTCCTATTTCTTTGTCAATTCAAGAAAATCCAGCGGCTACAAGCCTTATACTCCTTGTTTTCGCCATGTGGCATGCTGTAACTTACGTGTGTGACAGATAAGAACCAAAGGGCATTCCTGGAAACGGTCAATATATACGTGGAAACAATATCTCTAGCATCATGGGCACAAAATTTCGGGGCGGTTCGGCGAAAAGCGTCATGGGAAAGTGAAATTCTTTCAAGGACTGCCATATAATGGACCGGTGTTCACTAAAACGGTCATAACTTTGTCATTCGGAGTCCGTTTTGGACCCACAAGTACTCAAAATGCTCATGGCGAGTGTGCGAATCCAGAAAATACTCCATGCTTGCCCCAGGAGGACCGGGGTGCCTTGAAATTCGGCCTTAAGTTGGACTTTTGGGACCTGAAAGTCAAGTAACATCATTCGCCACTCCTTTTCGAACAAGTTTCTGAACCCATTGGCCCTTCCTTTTGAAGGAAATTTGAGAGATTATGTTCATTGTAGACATTAGTCCCCATAGCAAGGACAAATGTAGCTTTGTGCACATGATTTATGATCCAGGAATTCCTATTTCTTTGTAAATTCCAGAAAATCCAGCGGCTACAGCCTTATACTCCTTGTTTTCGCCATGTGGCATGTTGTAACTTACGTGTGTGACAGCCAAGAACCAAAGGGCATTCCTGGAAACGGTCAATATATACATGGATAAAATATCTCCAGCATCGAGGACACACAATTTCGGGGCGGTTCGGCGAAAAGCGTCAAGGGAAAGTGAAATTCTTTCAAGGACTGCCATATAATGGACCAGTATTCACTAAAACGATCATAACTTTGTCATTCGGAGTCCGCTTTGGACCCACAAGTACTCAAAATGCTCACCACGAGCGTGTGAATCTAGGAAATAGTCCCTGCTAGCACTAGGAGGCCTGGGGTGCCTTCAAATTCGGCCTTAATGAGGACCTTTTGGCCCCAAAAGTCAAATAGTATCATTCGCAGCACCTTTTCAAAACAGAATCTGAACCCATTGGCCTTTCCTTTTGAAGGAAATTCGAGAGATTACGTTGATTGTAGACATTAGTCCCCTGGGCTAGGACAAATGTAGCTTTGTGGACTTGATTTATAATTTGGGAATTCCTATTTCTTCTTAAATTCAAGAAAATCCAGCGGCTACAAGCCTTATACTCCTTGCTTTCGCCATGTGGCATGCTGTAACTTATGTGTGTGACAGCCAAGAACCAAAGGGCATTCATGGAAACGGTCAATTTATACTTGGAAAAAATATCTGCAGCATCGAGGACACAAAATTTTGAGGCGGTTCGGCGAAAAGCGTCACGGGAAAGTGAAATTCTTTCAAGGACTACCATATAATGGACTGGTGTTCACTAAAACGGTCATAACTTTGTCATTCGGAGTCCATTTCGGACCCACAATTACTCAAAATGCTCGCGGTGAGTGTGCGAATCTAGAAAATACTCCCTGCGCGCTTGGAGTATCGGGGTGCCTTCAAATTCGGCCTTAAGGAGGTCTTTTGTCCCTGAAAGTCAAATAACATCATTCGCCGCTCCTTTTCGGAGAAGTTTCTGAACCCCTTGGCCCTTCCTTTTGAAGGAAATTTGGAAGATTACATTCATTGTAGACATTAGTACCCTGGCAAGGAGAAATGTAGCTTTGTGCACATGATTTATGATCCAGGAATTCCTATTTCTTCGTAAATTCAAGAAAATCCAACGGCTACAAGCCTTATACTCCTTGTTTTCGTCGTGTGACATGCTGTAACTTACATGTGTGACAGCCAAGAACCAAAGGGCCTTCCTGGCAACGATCAATATATACGTGGAAACAATATCTCTAGCATCAAGGACACAAAATTTCGGGGCAGTTCAGCGAAAAGCGTCACGAGAAAGTGAAATTATTTCATGGACTGCCATATAATGGACCGTTGTTCACTAAAACGGTCATAACTTTGTCATTCTGAGTCTGCTTTGGACCCACAACTACTCAAAATGCACGTGGCGAGCGTGCGAATCTAAGAAAATAGTCCCTGCTAGCACTAGGAGGCCCGGGGTGCCTTCAAATTCGGCCTTAAGGAGGAACTTTTGGCCCTGAAAGTCAAATAACATCATTCGCCGCTCCTTTTCGAAACAGAATCTGAACCCATTAGCCTTTCCTTTGGAAGGAAATTCGAGAGATTAAGTTGATTGTAGACATTAGTCCCCTGGGAAAGGACAAATGTAGCTTTGTGCACATGATTTATAATCTGGGAATTGCTATTTCTTCTTAAATTCAAGAAAATCCAACGGCTACAAGCCTTATACTCCTTGCTTTCGCCGTGTGGCATGCTGTAACTTACATGTGTGACAGCCAAGAACCAAAGGGCATTCATGGCAACGGTCAATTTATATGTGGAAACAATATCTGTAGCATCGAGGACACAAAATTTCGAGGCGGTTCGGCGAAAAGTGTCTCAGGAAAGTGAAATTCTTTCAAGGACTACCATATAATGGACTGGTGTTCACTAAAACGGTCATAACTTTGTCATTCGAAGTCCGTTTCGGACCCACAATTATTCAAAATGCTCGTGGCGAGTGTGTGAATCTAGAAAATACTCCTTGCTTGCGCCTGGAGGACCGGGGTGCCTTCAAATTCGGCCGTAAGGAGAACTTTTGTCCCTGAAAGTCAAATAACATCATTCGCCGCTCCTTTTCGGAGAAGTTTCTGAACCCCTTGGCCCTTCCTTCTGAAGGAAATTTGGGAAATTACGTTCATTGTAGACATTAGTCCCCCTAGCAAGGACAAATTTAGCTTTGTGCACATGATTAATGATTTGGGAATTCCTATTTCTTCGTAAATTCAAGAAAATTCAGCGGCTACAAGCCTTATACTCCCTGTTTTCGTCATGTGGCATGCTGTAACCTACATGTGTGACAGCCAAGAACCAAAGGGCATTCCTGGCAACGATCAATATATACGTGGAAACAATATCTCCAACATCGAGGACACAAAATTTCAGGGCGGTTCAGCGAAAAGCTTCACGGGAAAGTGAAATTCTTTCATGGACTGCCATATAATGGACCGTTGTTCACTAAAATGGTCATAACTTTGTCATTCAGAGTCTGTTTTGGACCCACAAGTACTCAAAATGCACGTGGCGAGCGTGCGAAACCAGAAAATACTGCCCGCTTGTGCCAGGAGTCCCAGCGTGCGTTCAAATTCGGCCTTAAGGGTGACTTTTTTGCCCTGAAAGTCAAATGAAATGATTCGCCGCTCCTTTTTGGACAAGTTTATGAACAAATTGACCCTTGCTTTTGAAGGAAATTCGAGAGATTACGTCCATTGTAGACATTAGTCCCCATGGGAAGGACAAACGTAGCTTTGTGCACATGATTTATGATCCGGGAATTCCTATTTATTCATAAATTAAAGAAAATCCAACGGATACAAGCCTTATACTCCTTGTTTTCGCCGTGTGGCATGCTGTAACTTACGTGTGTGACAACCAAGAACCAAGGAGCATTCCTGGCAACGGTCAATATATACGTGGATACAATATCTCCAGCATCGAGTGCACATAATTTTGGGGCGGTTCGGTGAAAAGCGTCACGTGAATGTGAATTTCTTTCAAGGACTGCCATATAAATGACCAATGTTCACTAAAACGGTCATAACTGTGTCATTCGGAGTCCGTTTTGGACCCACGATTACTCAAAATGCTCGCGCCGAGCGTGCGAATCTAGAGAATACTACCTGCTAGTGCTAGGAGGCCCGGGGTGCCTTCAAATTCGAGTTTAAGGGGGACTTTTTGGCTATGAAAGTCAAATAATATCATTCAACCCTTCTTTTTCAGACAAGTTTCTGAACCCATTGGCCCTTCCTTTTGAATGTAATTCGTGAGATTGCATTGATTGTATACATTAGTCCCCATGGCAAGGACAAACGTAGCTTTGTGCACATGATTTATGATCTGAGAATTCCTATTTCTTTATAAATTCAAGAAAATCCAGTGGCTACAAGCCTTATACTCCTTGTTTTTAACATGTGGCATGCTGTAACTTACGTGTGTGACAGCCAAGAACCAAAGGGCATTCCTGGCAATGGTCAATCTATACGTGGAAACAATACTGGCAGCATCGAGGACACAAAATGTCGGGGCGATTCGATGAAAAGCGTCACGGGAAAGTGAAATTCTTTTAAGGACTGTCGTATAATTGGCCGATGTTCACTAAAATGGCCATAACGTTTTTCATTCGGAGTACGTTTTGGACCAACAAGTACTCAAAATGCTCGTGGCGATCATGCGAATCCATAAAATACTCCCCTCTTGCACCAGGAGGCCTGGGGTGCCTTCAAATTCGACCTTAAGGAGGAATTTTTGGCCCTGAAAGTCAAATAACATCATTCGCCGCTCCTTTTCGGACAAGTTTTTGAACCCATTGGCCCTTCCTTTTGAAGGAAATTCGAGTGATTATGTTGATTGTAGACATTAGTCCCCCTGGCAAGGAAAAATGTAGCTTTGTGCACATGATTTATGATTTGGGAATTCCTATTTCTTCGTAAATTCAAGAAAATCCAACGGCTACAAGCCTTATACTTCTTGTTTTCGCCGTGTGGCATGCTGTAACTTACGTGTGTGACACCCAAGAAACAAAGGGCATTCCTGGCAACAGTCAATATATATGTGGAAAAAATATCTCCAGCATCGAGGACACAAAATTTCGGGGCGGTTCGGCGAAAGGCGTCACGGGGAAGTGAAATTCTTTCAAGGACTGCCATATAATGGACCGGTGTTCAGTAAAACGGTCATAACTTTGTCATTCGGAGTGCGTTCTAGACCCAGAAGTACTCAAAATACTGGCGGCAAGGGTGCGGATCCAGAAAATACTCCCCTCTTGAGCCAGGAGGCCCGGGGTGCCTTCAAATTCGGCCTTAATGAGGACTTTTGGGCCTTGAAAGTCAAATAACATGATTCGCAGCTCCTTTTCGGACAAATTTCGAACCCATTGGCCCTTCCTTTTGAAGGAAATTCGAGCGATTACGTTGATTTTAGACATTAGTCCCCCTAGCAAGGACAATGGTAGCTTTGTGCACATGATTTATGATCTGGGAATTCCTATTTCTTCATAAATTCAAGAAAATCCAGCAGCTACAAAACGCTCGCAGCGAGCACGCAAATCCAGAAAATACTGCCTGCTTGCGCCAGGAGTCCCAGGGTGCCTTCAAATTCGGCCATAAGGAGGACTTTTTGGCCCTGAAAGTCAAATAACATCATTCGCCGCTCGTTTTCTAAAACCATTGGCCCTTCCTTTTGAAGGAAATTTAAAAGATTACGCTGATTGTAGACATTAGTCCCCCTAGCAAGGACAAACGTAGCTTTGTGCACATGATTTATGATCCGGGAATTCCTATTTCTTCGTAAATTCAAGAAAATCCAATGGCTACAAACCTTATACTCCTTGTTTTCGCTGCGTGGCATGCTGTAACTTACATGTGTGACAGCCAAGAACCAAAGGGAAATTCAAGCAAAGGTCAATATATACGTGGAAACTATATTTTCAGAATTGAGGACACAAAATTTCGGGGCGGTTCGGCGAAAAGCGTCACGGGAAAGTGAAATTCTTTCAAGGACTACCATATAATGGACCGCTGTTCACTAAAACGGTCATAACTTTGTCATTCGGAGTCCGTTGTCGACAACACATGTACTCAAAATGCTCGCAGCGAGCATGCGAATCCTGAAAATACTCCCCGATTGCACCAGGAGGCCCTGGGTGCCCTCAAATTCGGCCTTAAGGAGGACTTTTTAGCCCTGGAAGTCAAATAACATCATTCGTCGCTCCTTTTTGGACAAGTTTCTGAACCCATTGGCCCTTCCTTTTGAAGGAAATTTGAGAGATTACGTTGATTGTAGACATTAGTCCCCCTGGCAAGGACAAATGTAGCTTTGTGCAAATTATTTATGATCCAAAAATTCCTATTTCCTCGTAAATTCAAGAAAACCCAGCGGCTACAAGCCTTATACTCCTTGTTTTGGCAGTGTGGCATGCTGTAACTTACGTGTGTGACAGGCAAGAACCAAAGGGCAATCCTAGCAACGGTCAATATATACATGGATACAATATCTCTAGCATCGAGGACACACAATTTCAGGGCGGTTCGGCCAAAAGCGTCACGGGAAAGTGAAATTCTTTAAAGGACTGACATATAATGGACCAGTGTTCACTTAAACGGTCATAACTTTGTCATTTAGAGTCTGTTTTGGACCCACAAGTACTCAAAATGCTCGCGGCGAGTGTGCAAATCTAGAAAATACCCCCTGCTACCGCCAGGAGGCCCGGGGTGCATTGAAATTCGGCCTTAAGGAGGACTTTTTGGCCCTAAAAGTCAAATAACATCATTCGCCGCTCCTTTTCGGACAAGTTTCTGAATCCATTGGCCCTTCCTTTTGAAGGAAATTTGAGAGATTATGTTCATTGTAGACATTAGTCCCCATAGCAAGGACAAATGTAGCTTTGTGCACATGATTTATGATCCAGGAATTCCTATTTCTTTGTCAATTCAAGAAAATCCAGCGGCTACAGCCTTATACTCCTTGTTTTCGCCATGTGGCATGTTGTAACTTACGTGTGTCACAGATAAGAACCAAAGGTCATTCCTAACAACGGTCAATATATACGTGGAAACAATATCTCCAGCTTCGAGGACACAAAATTTTGTGGCGGTTCGGCGAAAAGGGTCACGGGAAAATGAAAGTCTTTCAAGGACTGCCATATAATGGACCGGTGTTCATTAAAACGGTCATAACTTTGTCATTCGGAGTCTGTTTTCGACCCACAAGTACTCAAGATACTCACGGAGAGTGTGCGAATCCAGAAAATACTCCCTGCTTGCGCCAGGAGGCCCGGGGTGCCTTCAAAGTCGGTCTTAAGTAGGACTTTTTGGCCCTGAAAGTCAAATAACATCATTCACCGCTCATTTTTGGAGAAATTTTTGAATCCATTGGCCCTTCCTTTTGAAGGAAATTCGAGAGATTACATTCATTGTATACATTAGTCCCCCTAACAAGGACAAACATAGCTTTTTGCACATTATTAATGATCCGGGAATTCCTATTTCTTTGTAAATTCAAGAAAATCCAGCGGCTACAAGCCTTATACTCCTTGTTTTCGCCATGTGGCATGCTGTAACTTACGTGTGTGATAGCCAAGAACCAAAGGGCATTCCTAGAAACGGTCAATATATACATGGATACAATATCTCCACCATCGAGGACACACAATTTCGGGGCGGTTCGGCAAAAAGCGTCACGGGAAAGTGAAATTCTTTCAAGGACTGCCATATAATGGAGCAGTATTCACTAAAACGATCATAACTTTGTCATTCAGAGTCCGCTTTGGACCCACAAGTACTCAAAATGCTCGCCGCGAGCATGCGAATCCAGAAAATAGTCCCTACTAGCACTAGGAGGCCCGGGGTGCCTTCAAATTCGGAATTAAAGAGGACCTTTTGGCCCTGAAAGTCAAATAACATCATTCGCCGCTCCTTTTCGAAACAGAATCTGAACCCATTGGCCTTTCCTTTTGAAAGAAATTCGAGAGATTACGTTGACTGTAGACATTGGTCCCACTGGCAAGAAATATAGCTTTGAGCACATGATTTATAACCTGGGAAGTCCTATTTCTTCGTAAATTCAAGAAAATCCAGCGGCTACGAGCCTTATACTCCTTGCTTTCGCCGTGTGGCATGCTGTAACTTATGTGTGTGACAGCGAAGAACCAAAGGGTATTCCTGGCAACGGTTAATATATACGTGCAAACAATATCTCCAGCATCGAGGACACAAAATTTCGAGGCGGTTCGGTGAAAAGCATCATGGGAAAGTGAAATTCTTTCAAGGACTGCCATATAATGGACTGGTGTTCACTAATATGGTCATTACTTTGTCATTGGAGTCCGTTTTGGACCTACAATTACTCAAAATGCCTACGGCAAGTGTGCGAATCTAGAAAATACTCCCTGCTTGCACCTGGAGGTTCAGGATGCCTTCAAATTCAGACTTAAGGAGGACTTTTTGGACCTAAAAGTCAAATAACATCATTCACCGCTCCTTTTCGGACAAGTTTCTGAACCCATTGGCCCTTCCTTTTGAAGGAAATTTGAGAGATTACATTCATTGTAGACATTAGTCCCCCTGGCAAGGATAAACGTATCTTTGTGCACATGATTTATGATTCAGGAATTCCTATTTCTTCGTAAATTCAAGAAAATCCAGCGGCTACAAGCCTTATACTCCTTGTTTTCGCCATGTGGCATGATGTAACTTACGTGTGTGAAAGCTAAGAACCAAAGAGCATTCTTGGCAATGGTTAATATATACATGGATACAATATCTCCAGCATCGAGGACACACAATTTAGGGGTGGTTCGGTGAAAAGCGTCACGGGAAAGTGAAATTCTTTCAAGGACTGCCATATAATGGACCGGTGTTCACTTAAACGGACATAACTTTGTCATTCGGAGTCCGCTTTGGACCCACAAGTACTCAAAATGCTCGCGGCGCGCATGCGAATCCATAAAATACTCCCTACTAGCGCTAGGAGGCTGGGGTGCCTTCAAATTAGGCCTTAAGGAGGACCTTTTGGCCTTGAAAGTCAAATAATATCATTCACCGCTCCTTTTCGGAGCAGATTCTGAACCCATTGGCCCTTCCTTTTGAAGGAAATTCGAGAGATTACGTTGATTGTAGACATTAGTCCCCTTGGCAGGGACAAATTTAGTTTGTGCACATGATTTATAATCTAGGAATTCCTTTTTCTTCGTAAATTCAAGAAAATCCAGCGGCTACAAGCATTATACTCCTTGCTTTCGCCGTGTGGCATGATGTAACTTACATGTGTGACAGATAAGAACCAAAGGGCATTCCTGGCAATTGTCAATATATACGCGGAAACAATATCTCTAGCATCGAGGACACAAAATTTCAGGGCGGTTCGGTGAGAAGCGTCAAGGGAAAGTGAAATTCTTTCAAGGACTGCCATATAATGGATCGGTGTTCACTAAAACGGTCATAACTTTGTCATTCAGAGTCCTATTTGGACCCAAAATTACTCAAAATGCTCGCGGCGAGTGTGTGAATCCAGAAAATACTCCCTGCTTGTGCGAGGAGGCCCGTGGTGCCTTCAAATTCGACCTTAAGCAGGACTTTTTTGCCCTGAAAGTCAAATGACATGATGCGGAGCATCCCACGTTCATCCCCATGTACACTGCGACTACTCTCCAAGCCCCAAGTGAACATAAGACGAGACCTCAAGTATATGCCATTGGACACAAGGTGAACTCGCTGCTCTCCGAATCGTCACTTTCCACATGTGAGACATGGCTACTACCTCAAACATGTGTGCTATGCATGACCATGAACCAAGAGGAAGCCCATGGACAAGAAGGCGAGGTATGATTCCCTCTAGTATATTGCATCTTCGCACTGCTAGCTCACACCACTTGATTGCTATGATTGCTTGATTTGTCGCATCACCCATGTTCCATTATTACTTGCTTTCTTGGGTTGATGACGTATATGTTCATGCCTCTCACATGATATATTTTGTTCATTGTCGCTTGCCTCCAATTGTTGCATCTATGCTTATTGATCATGGAGACTTGGACACTTTACTTCTGATGCATGCTTGTTTACTTGAGCCTATTGTATTTGGTTGTTCTCGCATCATATGCCTCCATACTATGAAATGCTCCCTTGTCCTTTCTTATGATGAGCATGATGCATACACTTGTTGGGTATCTTACCACACGAATGATAGGTTTTGCATTTCCGCTAACCTCATTTATTTTTCCGAGTGTTTTTCATGTTCTTTCAATTTGAAGGATTCACAAGACGATACCGTCACGAGACAACTTGGTCATGTAAAGGCGTACATGGTGCGCGACACCAACATTTTCGACATTCTCATAAAGGTGAACTCCTTCCCTTTGCACCATCCTCAAATATGCATATTGGATGGGTCACTCTTTCGTTGTTGTTTCCTCCTTGTTGTCTACATGGTACATCTCGCGAACGGAGGAGCGACATTGAAGATTGGCTCAATGGACCTTCACATTGAGGAGCGCTCAGACTTATTGGATGCACCTTCGAACCTCCACTCATGCCATGACATCGAGCATTGGTACACCAACACCTCAATATTTTTTGATTGTGCTCACACATGTCATGCTCGATGGACATATCATACACATGACAAATTTGCATCTTATGCATGGATTGACTCACATTATGATTTCCTTGTTGCATCTTGTATCCCCATGTCATCCATGATATATGAGCTTGCGCATTTCCTTAGCAAATTTGTTGTGATCTTTCTTGATGGAATCTTCATACATCATGATCATATTGCACATCATCAATTGCATGATAACATAATCATATTGCGCACCCATTACCATGTTCATGCTTTTTATAAACCGTCCCATTATGACATCATTTTGCACAATGGTTGCATTGATCACATTCACCACACCATTGTGCATACTACAAATCATATTGTTCCCAAGAATGCTTTGCATATCATCCTATATCATCTTGATAAGCTTCATGCGCTTTGTCACAAACAATATTGCCAAACAGACTCATTCTTACATGATGGACACTTTGTGTGCTCTAACCATTGTATTTCCGTGTGTCGTTTGTGTTTCCTCTTTTTGCATGTATACCACTCCGGCGACACCTTGGAGTACTTGGATTGCGCAACGTCTTCCACCCCGTCCCACTACAAGTCCGTCCACGACTACCGTTTCCATGGTGATGAAGATCATGATCCGAGGTCGGATCTTTCCCAAGGGGGGGAGATGATGCGGAGCATCCCACGTTCATCCCCATGTACACTCCGACTACTCCCCAAGCCCCAAGTGAACATAAGACGAGACCTCAAGTATATGCCATTGGACACAAGGTGAACTCGCTCCTCTCCGAATCATCACTTTCCACATGTGAGACATGGCTACTACCTCAAACATGCGTGCTTTGCATTACCAGGAACCAAGAGGAATCCCATGGACAAGAAGGCGAGGACACCAAGCGCGAGGAGCAAGAACAAGAGCTGCGAAAGAAGCTCCATCCACCAGACGACCGGTCGGGACCGGACGTTGATGCGGAGCATACTATGGACATCACCATGTCAAGAGTTCATTCGGCAAGTGACATGTGTGACATCTACTTCACATACATAAAGGTGAATCCTCTCCTTTACACGTGCTCACTTGACCCCTTCGAGGATGGTATACTACTTGACCCCACATCTAGCATGCATAGGTATTGTCGGAGCTTCACGAATGTCAAGGAGGAGTGCAAGCGCCAAGGAACAACTACACCATCCGCGAGGGAAGTGTGGAAAAGAAGGAAGAAGAAGCCTGGACAAGTTTCTGGAAAGCCCGGAACTTCCGGCCTCTGCCCGGAACTTCCGGGCCCCGGAACCTCCGACGCCCGGACCTTCCAGCCGTCCCCGGAACTTCCAGCCCTGCCTGCACGCAGAGACTCGGGCCAAGGCCCATGTACCCTTCCTCCCCTCACTTACCCCTTCGTGGCCACTACTATATATACTCACCCCCTCCTCCATTTTAGGGTTAGCATTGGTTTAGCTCATATTTAGGGATAGAGCAGTGCTCATCCACATCGGATCTACTCCACGAGAGAGACTGCGGCCTCTACGGAGAAGATCCCTTTGGATTCAAGACCTCCTTGCCGAGAAGAACATCAAGACCTCCTCACGGAGAAGACCGGCTACCTTTGTATCGTCCGTTGTTGACTTTGGATCTTGTATCTTCCTTTGTGTTCATGGATCTAGCGCATGTGTGATCATACTTGTTGGTTTGAGTGTTCTCTTGCGTTTTCCACATGTTTTCCCTCGTGTTCTTCGTGTTCATTGCAGGATCCGCTCCTTCCGTAAAGGTCGGCCGATTAGGGTTCCTACCCTACATCAGACGCCCGATGCCTGTAGACCCACCGGACGACCGGCCCAGACCGGACGACCAGCGATCCCGCACCCGAGCCAAATGAGCGGATGTCCGATGCCAGCGGATGACCGGCGACCGGATGATGAGGACATCAATACCATTGTTACACCCACACCCCCTGCTGCTATACATACTGGACCAATTACTAGAGCTCACGCACGCCAATTGAATTATCAGGTACTTTTGTTTCTTGGTAACGATTCCAATGTTCATGAGAATATGATGCTGCCTAAATTGGATACATTTGTTTTTCTTACAAATGAAGGGCCTAGCTTGGACAAGAAAGATGAACCTTGGAGCAAGTTCAAGCATGGAGATGATGGCATGCGCAAGGGGGTCAAGAACGGAGTTACAAGTGATGAATTCAGGACTTTTAAGCCACCATAAGGAGTGTAGGAAGCCATGGACGAAATATACAAGATGCCACTTCGTAAATTTCATCCAAAGACTATTCTAGGTGCTGCGTCTCCTTATTATTGGGCCAGGCCCATGTATTTTCGAAATACTTAAGTATAGGCTGTTTTTAGAGTCAGTATGTGTGGGGAAACAAGAGTTTGGGTTGGTTTCGGACCCCTCCTCCAAAGGCCACGAAATCCCCCCCTCTTCCTCCATATATACATCCCTTAGGGCATCGTTTAGACTTTGGGTTTTGTTTAGATTAAAAGTTCGCCATAGCTGCAACTTCGCGTACTTCATTTGTGTCCAACGACTAGACCAAGACGTCACAGAACCCCACCTTCATTAATAAAGCTTTCCTCTTTTATTCGCAATATCTAGATTGCAATCTCATATTATTGCTTGTTCTTCGTTTGCTCGCAGGAAATAGACCCTCGTGGTCAGGTTGATCGTGTTCCAGCGTGGTCAATAACCCTCGGAAGTTGCTTTAGCGATTGCTAAGGCGCGACATCTTCACACGTTCATAGTCGGATCGTCAAAGTCGACTCCCACAGAAAACAATATCTATCTCATGGAAACATCGGGACACCTTCGCCTCTATCAAGTGGTATCAGATTTCCAGGTTGCTCGGTGAGAGTTTACAGTTTTTTGTTGTTTAGATCGAGTATGTTCTTCATACCTATAGTCGACGAAAAAAGCCAAAAAAATTAGGGTTAGTTCATCCTATCCGAACCAATCTGAGCCTTTGCATAATCTTTTCTGTGTTTGCGTTGTTGAATTTGCGGTTACATCGTCGTGTCAAGTTGCTGGTCTTAGCGTCTAGTCCTTTAGAGTTTTGAGTTCTGTTCACATACATTTGCGGTTGCAGCGTCGTGTCAAGTCGCCACTGCCATACATCACCAATGCATCATCATCATCGCTACTTCCATATACCACCACCACACCAGCTTCATCGTCGCTGCCATATACCACCACCACACATTCACCACCAATATGAGTCCATATACGCCACCACATATCCGCCAACATCACGCCAATCCGAGTCCACCTGCAACAGATATCCGCCAC
Organism: Triticum urartu; assembly: GCF_003073215.2. Lineage (NCBI taxonomy): Eukaryota > Viridiplantae > Streptophyta > Magnoliopsida > Poales > Poaceae > Triticum > Triticum urartu. The sequence continues at coordinate 186,188,949 of NC_053022.1, read as the reverse complement.
CAGTCTGATTTCCACCAGATTCATCGCCGCCACTAGTCCGAGTTACACCAAATTCATCTCCGCCACCAGTCCCAGTAGGAGTCCGGTATTTCTTGCTTTGTTTTCGAGTTCCAGATCACGCAATACTTAGAGTCATGACAGAGCCGGACTCCCGAACTTTCATGCTACCCGTCGAAGAAAAATAGTTCCAAACTCAAAAAAAATATGGCTAGACAGTTTTTAGACCATTTGTAGACTTTTTGGAAAAAATTGTTGCGAAGCAAAAAAAAGAGGAAAAAAATGCAAAAAAAGAAAAAAAATTCAAAGCATGGTCCTCCCTTGTTTACGTGCAGCGCCGTGATTTTGTTAGTGTTCTAGGCTCCCGTCCCTAGCACGGTCTAGCCTAGGACCAGCACAGTACAGTCGTTGAGCGTTTATTCAACTTTGCATATCTGAATTGATTATTGCTGACCCTTTTTGCTACCATATTATAAGCCTTCCAAGCTCCACATACATCTACGTCGTGCGTTTGACTATCCCTGGTAATTGCTCTATCCAAGCTTTGAGAGTTTTGACTACGACTGTTGCTGATTAACGCCTGCTGCTGGGTATGAACTGGTAAGAATTTGAGATTTGCTTGACAGATTTGTGACACCCACCACCATCTCTTGTTCGTAGTCTGTAGGAGCATATTCTTGTGTATTTCTGTCAGGACCCTGATTCTAAGTCACACTGATCTAGCATGTAACAACTCATATCTCTTTGCGGCCTCACGCACGGTATCCCCACGGGTGTCACCTTACCATGGCCCGGGACCATTTGTGCCTTTTGGGTCACGTATATGATAGTGTCGCTAGCATCCATATGACAGAGAACCCGGGACGACATGACTAGTCATGAACCCAAAGTGGCACTAACTTACGAGGACAGGCATACATGAATCAACATCGAGCATGTCGATCAGCAGCGTGTGAATCCGGCTGTAGCAACTGGGCTAACAGGACTCCGGGAACTCGGGCTGTAGCCGGCTAGCAGGACTCTGGATGTCACCGCGTGACATTTCCCCGAAGGGACAGACACAGGAACGAAGTGAATCACATGCTGGCCAGTCTAAGTGTTCTGGAGCAGTAGTGCTGGGCTAGCCGGACTCCGGTAAACCGGGCTGTAGCAGACTACCATGGCTTAGTGGAAGCACTAGACTACATTTCCCCATAAGAGAGGCTACCAAGGATAAACAACTAGGTTGTCGGATCCCACACATACCAAGCATTTCAATCATACACACAATATGCTCGGTATGTGTAAATACAACATGGCATCACAACATAACTCTACGACTCAAGTATTTATTCATTAGGCTCCGAAGAGCCAGACAATACAAACATGGGTCTCATGACCTAACATTCAGAGCATACAATTCAAAGCACAAGCGGAAGCTTAACATGTCTGAGTACAGACTTCTACAAATGAAAAAGGCTGAGAAGCCTGACTATCTACGAAATCCTGCCGAGGGCACAAGATCGTAGCTAAGGTAACAAGCTAAACATTGAAGTCCACACGGAACTACTAGCGAGACTGAAGTCTCTCTGCAAAACATAAATTAAGCAAACGTGAGTATAAATGTACCCATCAAGACTTACATCAGAACTATCTACATATGCATCGGTATCAACAAAGGGGTGGTGGAGTTTAACTGCAGCAAGCCAGCTTTGACTCGGTGGCTATCCTGAACTACGACTGCAAGTAACTCTTTTGAGGTGGCGCACACGAGTCCACATATTCACCATACCAATACACCACTATGGATCCGCTCCCGTCTCCCTACGAGAACGCCACCCATAGCACTCACGCATTTTAGAGTATCCACTTTCACTTGTCTATGAACTATGCAAGGGGTCCCAGTTTCCATATCCGACGAATCCGGCTATTCAAATAGATAATGATAACCCTGCAGGGGTGTACTTCTTCACACACGCTCACGCCACTTACCACCATGTACACATCATGTATCTCGGCAACCTTCAAGCGGAAGCCTGGTGTGGGAGTCGGCCACGACCTGACTAATCACACAAGTCTCTCGTCCAGGTTTATCGCCTATTCGGGTTCCATCCGCAAGGAGATCCGGCCGGGGTGTCGCTCACGGCCCCAAACGATGTGAGCAGGGTTCCCAAGCCCACCATCCGGGTGCCACTTGGTACACCGTGCCACTGTGCCTAGTCTGTCCCAAGCCCACTTGTACCAGGTGGCACGTGGTAGACTACTAACACTACCTACAAACACCAGAAATTAGTTGCAACTCCTGGATAGAGATCAGGTTGATTAATAAGTCGAGAGGGGTCGAGTTACTATGACCCAATGTGTGGTAGTAACTGATCATGGATCACAAACACAAAACTCAGTTCCTAAGGACGGTTTCAATGAGACAACCCACCATGTACTCCTACATGGCCTCACACCGCTACCTTTACCAAATCATGTTCACAAACTTAGCTCTCAACAGTAGGACATGTTCACCACATTCCAATTCATCCCCGATGAATCAGACCTGACTCAACTCTAAGCAATAGCAGGCATGACAAACAAGCATGAATGAGTAGGCACATCAGGGCTAAAACAACTCCTACTCATGCTAGTGGGTTTCATCTATTTACTGTGGTAATGACAGGTCATGCAGAGGAAAGGGGTTCAACTACCGCAGCATGTAACAGTTGAATCGCTGTTGTCCTAATGCAGCAAAAGAGACCAGGAGCGAGAGAGTGGGATTATGTTGGAATGAACAAGGGGGTTTTGCTTGCCTGGAACTTCTGAAGATAGTATAGTTCTTCATTGGTGTCATCGAACTCATCGTCGGAACATCGTCTACTGAGGGGGAACAATTACCGACAACAGAGAGGAAACATAATCAATGCAATGCATAATATGATGCATGATCATGACCTGTCCATATGAGTGTGTTGGGCTAATGCAGCTACAACAAGGTGGGCTTGAGCTTATTTGAACCAAAGATTCAAATACAAACTCAAGTTATGGGTTCATATAAGTGCATTAACGTGTTTGACCTAAACAGTAAGGTTAATTTGCCCTAACATGCATGAAACCACTACAAATGGATAGATTGGATTTTTCTGATCATTTTTCATATATAACACTTTGCATTTGGAGTTATAGATTAATTTCTATGATTTTTACAAGTTTTGGGTATTTTCTGAAATTTCCTGGATTATTTTAAAACCAGAAAATCATTACAGCGTCAGCATGACATCATGTTGACGTCAGCAGGTCAACGGTGCCAGCCCAGGTCAAACCTGACCAGTGGGGTCCATTGGTCAATGACCCGGGGTCATTAGTGTCACGGACAGGTGGGTCCGGTCAACGGCCATGTCAGCAGGGTCAACTCTGACTGGTGGGGCCACAGTGATTAGATAAAACTAATTAGAAACTAAACTATGGTTAATTAAGGCCGTGGGGCCCATATGTCGGTGTCACTAGAGGGGTTAATTAGTGGGGTTGTTAGCTGCTAATGACGGGCCACGTCATCTCACCGGATTTCAGCGCCGGCGAGCACACAGACGCGGCGGCGTCCACCCTAGCGGCCACGGCAGTGGCAACTGAGGGCACCAGGGGGTTTCCCTTGCCTGTGCACATCTAGCAGAGGTAGCAGCAGGTTGCGAGGCCACTGGAATCGACGGCGGCGATGGCAAAAGCGGCGACCGAAGCTCGGTGGTTGCGGCTAGGAGGGCTAGAGCTCGCGGGTGAGGGAGCTGAGCAGCGAGAGGCATCTACGCAGCACGTGGAAGAAGTCCGCGAGCTCGGTTTGGTCGCTAGGGCTTGCTAGCGACAACAGGGACGAGCACGGCGGCGAGAAGCTCTCGGCCATGGCGGGGCTACGACGTAGAGGGCGGACGCGATCAGGGGAGAAGCGGGAGATGACGGCGGGGCTCACAGAGATTCGAATGGCGCCATTGTTGAGCTCGGGGAGGCACTGGACGACGCAGATCAACGGGCGAAGTCCGGCGGCAGATGCGGCGGTGATGAGATCGAAGGCGTCGTCACAGGGAGTCCGGCGATGTGACCTTCGTCTAGGTCAGGCGGTGCTCGACGGCGGACCAGTGGGACACGACAACGGGGCTCAGCGTGGGCAGTAGCTATGGCGACGGTGAGCGGCGGCGACGAGCTTTGTTCGTTGGTGCTCGAGAAGGGGGACAGATGAGGCATAGGCACGGGGGAGAGGGGGAGAGTGACCAGGGGATTGCGGGCGTCTCCGTGGCGCTCGAGTGAGGACGGGGGAGGCAGCAGGAGGTGGAAGCAGGAGGTGGCTTCGCCTCCTGTGCGTGCACCACGCCGTCATCCTCCTGGCAAGGAAGGAGACGACTGGCGCCTGGCTCTGGTGGGCTGGGCTGTGCTGGGCCATGTCAGGTGAGAGCCAGGTAAGCCGTATCTCTCTCCTCTATCTTTTATTTCTATTTTCTATTTTCTGACATTTGTTTCTGATTTAGTAAAATACTAAATCAATTTTAAACTTCATGAAAATAATTGTGTCAACTAAGTGGACTTATACAAAGCCACACAACAATTTTCAGAATTATTGAACATATATTCATATATATAATAAATATAAATCCAATTCAAATAGTTATTGAATTAATTGCAAATGCCCAGAATAAATATCTATGAGCTCCTAAAAATATTGGTTTGAATTTTAACTCTGACCTATATTTTCAGAGAGTAACATGAACATTTTCTTGGACCTTTTTGGAGCAATTTTTATCTGGGTTATTTCCAGAAATGATTTCTAAGGGTTTCACAAATCCCCATTTCAAATTTAAATGAAATTTAAACATGATGCACACCTGACTAGCTAGTCTAGGTCATACCAGAACTAGGGATGTGACAACTCACCCCCAAAAAACAAGAATCTCATCTCGAGGTTCTAGCGTAGGGTAAAAGGAAGAGGGGACTTGAACTATTATAATCTTCATGATCCAACTGCACTTCATAAGAACTTGGATTGCTTGCATCATGTTGATCTTGACATCCTTGCTTTCGAGATCTTTATCCAACATAGTGACGAGAGAAAGAAACTTTACAGGAATCGATCTTCTCAAGATCGAGCAACTCAAGATCAACTCATGGAGTGAGACGTTGAAACATCTCTCGAGTTGAGACACAAAACACACATCGAGAGAGATGGAAGAAACAGATGGCGGAGGTTCAATTTGGTAGGCAACAATTCCACAATGGAGTAGGATGGTGAATGGTTTCAAGATAGCGATGAAATAATTGCCATGATTCCATTATGGGACACCTCGGGGGAGGTGACTCATAGAATTATTCCCTTAAGTGGCAAAAGAATTACTTTTGAAACAGAGATCACTGAAATTCTCTATACCAACCTGAGGCAATTCACCAACAATCGTTTGGCGGGGTACGAAAGGATGGTACAACCGGACCAGAATGGATGATGTGGTCTACCTTGTTGAAGACAACGCAATGGAGGATTTTGCTTATCATCGGGAATGGATGGGATCCATGGTAGGATGGCAGCACGGCCGGTGCAAGCTAGGAACAAAATGCAAACGCTGGGAATGATTCTAGTAATTGGGGAGAATCTCAATAGTAGAAAATGATTCCACTATTTGAAAGATTATAGCATAATCGAAGGAACTGGGAGCACATGAATTCCTGGGGAGCAACTTCTACAATAAGTCGCACGAAGTCCTCATGGAGAAGATGGAAAAAATTGCTCAATCAAGATACTACAATGATAGATTTTCTGGCTAGGTGTGTCGGCCAGAAAAACAACCTTGTCGGGACCTACATCATAGATCTTGGAATAGCTCCAACCATCATATCTGCCTGAGATTCGGATCTGGTTGGTAACGGAACATTTCAGACAGCATGTTTGGAAAAGAAATTTTGCAACACAAACCGATGAGATGATGTTGCGAGATTCTCAGGAAATGAACTACGATAGCAAGCTCCAAAACATGAGCTGATTCTGCTACATACATGTGAACATGATGTCCAAGACAAGCATAATCACGTAGAAGTCCTACAACAAAACACTACCGAGTTCAGGTGGGGAACCATCATCGAGGATATCGAAGTCCTTGTAAGTCTTGCTCTTAAGAAGGAACTTCTTCTCCTTGAACAAATCAATCAGTGGCTTGGTGTGCTAGCAAACACATATGGAATTGAGGTGGCCAACCTATCAAACCATAGAGTACTTCGCACATATGCGTGACTTACTTGGGATGATTCACGAGGAAGCAAAAACAAACTTTCTCGAATTCACGACGACAACTTACTTCAAATACACGTGAATTAGAGGAAGTCACTTCTTTCATCCAAACGTATACCTCATGAGCGGAACATGAAGGCAATGCTTACAAAGTTACCAACACTAGGTTGATGTTCAACATGAATCATGGGGGAGACAAAATGCTACTGATGGGCTCAACAGCAACTCATCGGAATTTCCATATCACTGGACTTCCACCATCATGTGAACACGGTGATAGCATTGGTCAGACCAAAGGATGTAATGGTGTATGCTCGAGGGATCAACCACGAGTAAGACAACATTACGAACGTCATTGGTTCTGATTTGACTTGACGATAGCCCATACTCAAGTCAAAGTTTTGACAAGGCAATAGACCCAACAACTGATCACGAGGACCAATCTATGGAGATATCATCTTTCTTCAACACACACACACACAAAGATATCCCTTAACATGAACTAAGTCAGACAAGCTTTTATCTTCCAACTCTCCAAGTTGTTGTTTGGCTTAACCAACTAGCTCAGGTGTATCCAACACAGATTCTTGGAGAATGGGTGGTTTGGAGGAAAACCAACATGATCATGAAGTCAACATAGCGGTCAGGTGACAACCTGGTAATACTTTCGAGAAGATATTCGAAACATCACGAACCACCGATATGTTACTAAGCTCGAGAACAATCTTGCTTTTCAAAGCAAGACGATATGATCAGATAAGCAAGGGATTGAATAATCCTAACTCATTGATCGAAGAGTGCACCAGAAATAAGGACTAGGTAGCACGATCAACCTTAGGGTGATGATTCAGTAATCAACACGCTAAGAATGAGGTTATTGTCCATTTAACTACCAAGCAACGGAGTTGCTAGGAGTATAGATTTCACACATCACGATTCACTTGTCGGCGTTCCGGTTACAATAACTGTGGGATCGAAAGTATGTCTAGAGGGGGGTGATTAGACTACTTGACCAAATAAAAACTTAACCTTTTCCCAATTTTAGTTCTTGGCAGATTTTAGCTATTTTAGGACAAGTCAAGTAATCATCACACAATTCAAGCAAGCATGCAAAGAGTATATAGGCAGCGGAAAGTAAAGCATGCAACTTGCAAGAATATAAAGGGAAGGGTTTGGAGATTTCAAATGCTATTGGAGACACGGATGTTTTTCCCGTGGTTCGGATAGGTGGTGCTATCCTACATCCACGTTGATGGAGACTTCAACCCACGAAGGGTAACGGTTGCGCGAGTCCACACAGGGCTCCACCCAAGGGCAACGGTTGCGCGAGTCCACGGAGGGCTCCACCCACGAAGGGTCCACGAAGAAGCAACCACCCACAAAGGGTCCACGAAGTAGCAACCTTGTCTATCCCACCATGGCCATCGCCCACGAAGGACTTGCCTCACTAGCGGTAGATCTTCACGAAGTAGGCGATCTCCTTGCCCTTACAAACTCCTTGGTTCACTCCACAATCTTGTCAGAGGCTCCCAAGTGACACCTAGCCAATCTAGGAGACACCACTCTCCAAGAAGTAACAAATGGTGTGTAGGTAATGAACTCCTTGCTCTTGTGCTTCAAATGATAGTCTCCCCAACACTCAACTCTCTCTCATAGGATTTGGATTTGGTGGAAAGAAGATTTGAGTGGAAAGCAACTTGGGAAGGCTAGAGATCAAGATTCATATGGTAGGAATGGAATGTCTTGATCTCAACACATGAGTAGGTGGTTCTCTCTCAGAACAAATGAGTTGGAATGATGTGTGTGTTCTGATGGCTCTCTCTTCGAATGAGAAAGAGGTGGAGGGGTATATATAGTCTCCACACAAAATCCAACCATTACACAGTTTTTCCAATCTCGGTGGGACCGAATCATAAAACTCGGTCGGACCAAAAATGTAAACCTAGTGACCGTTAGGAATTTCGGTGGGACTGACATGCAACTCGGTAGGACTGATTCGGTTAGGGTTTGGGCATAACGTAATCTCGGTGAGACCAATTACACAAACTCGGTGAGACTGAGTCTGGTAATTAGCTAACCAGAGAGTTGGTCAGGCAAACTCGGTGGGACTAATTTGCTCTTTCGGTGGGACCGAGTGGAACTCGGTGAGACAGAAAAGTTACAAAGGGGAAACACTGAGTTTACATTGCAATCTCGGTGGGACCAATTCGCTCTTTCGGTGGGACCGAAAAGTTATGAAAGGGAAATAGAGAGATTGCAACCCCATCTCGGTGGGACCGAGAACCTTATCGGTAGAACCGAATTGCTAGGGTTTTGGCAGTGGCTAATGACAAGTGAAACTCGGTGGCGCCGGATAGGAAAAATCGGTAGGACCGAGTTTGGCTTAGAGTTTAGGTCATATGTGGATATGGGAAAGTAGTTGAGGGTTTTGGAGCATATCACTAAGCACATGAAGCAAGAGGCTCATTAAGCAACACCTCATCCCTCCTTAATAGTATTGGCTTTTCCTATGGACTCAATGTGATCTTGGATCACTAAAATATAAAATGAAGAGTCTTGAGCTTTTGAGCTTGAGCCAATCCTTTGTCCTTAGCATTTTGAGGGTTCCACTTTCATATCCATGCCATGCCAATCATTGAGCTTTCCTGAAATAATCATCTTGGAATAGCATTAGCTCAATGAGCTATATGTTGTTATGAATTACCAAAACCACCTAGGGATAGTTGCACTTTCAATCTCCCCCTTTTTGGTAATTGATGACAACATATAGATCAAAGCTTCGACAAATGATAATAAGCATGAAATATATCGTCGCTTTGAGAAGTATGTGATAAGTAAGAGCTCCCCCTAAATTTGTGCATATTTAAAATTTTGCTTTGGACTGCAAATGCACAAAGAGTTAGAGTCATGGGTTACTCTTCCATGTCACATACATCTTGGTGGAGCACTCAAAATGATAAGATTGAAATACATGCACTCATCACCAAGAATAGTGAATGATCACAAACGATAGATAGGATGATAATATTTAAGCAAGAATCAAGCAAACATTAAGTGTAGCTTATGATCAAACACATGATCATCGATGTCTCACAAATAATGACATAGTATCAAGCACTCAAAAGCAAACAAAGTTCGAAAAAAACACCAAATAAAGCAAGAGAGAAAAGCAACACTCTCTCTCTCTCGAAGCCTATGATCTATACATCTTCTCCCCCTTTGGCAACAAGTTACCAAAAAGTTCCTAGAAAATGCATAGTGCTAAGTCGTCACTCAGGCTTGATCTTCAGGTGGTGGTGGAGTCCGGATCACTCCAAGGACGAAGGCTTCTGTAGATGTTGAAGTAGTTGCAGGAGTTGGAGCTGAGGTAGACGCTGAAGCTGAGGCTGTAGCTGCTGCTGAGGTGGTGGCTCTGGTGTCAGCAACTGGCAGTGCAGACGACCTCGGGCCTCGTGGCACTCTAGAAAAAGCATGAGTTGTGGTCCTGCCTCTCCTCTCATTCATGTCCTCCTGGAGCTGCTCCACTACAGACTGAACTTCTGTTACCTTGACATCCAAGTCATAGAACTTCTGTTCCATGATCCTCTCTAGGCTCTGCTGATTTTTAGTGAGGTGGCCAGACTTTGCTCAATTCTCAACGAGGATGCAATCAACTGAGCTGCTCTTGTTTGGTCTTCAAGAAGTACTCAGATGCCTCCTCTTGAGTAGGCATCCTGGCAGCTTTTTCCTTCTTCGCCTTCTCCTTCTTTGCAAATGCTTGTGCAGACGATGGCTCATTCTCTGTCATCACAACTTCATTGTTCTCAAATTCTGGACGGATGGGCAGGTGTTCCTTATCCAACAAATATATGCCCGTGCCCATCTTGGAGTTGATGAGCTCCTGAATCTGAGGGGCATATCCACAGCTCCTCTTCTGATCTGCAGCTGTCCTCTTAATGGTTTCCACAATGAGACTCATGACCTTGAATTTTTGAGGCACATCAAAAACATGAAGCAAGTTGATCGCGTGACCTCTGATCATCTTGTGATCTACAGACTTGGGCAGAAGGGTGTGCCTTAGGATCCAGTTGATCATAGGCAATCCTGAGAGCAGATAGTGCACTGACCCAAACTTGAATGTGTCAAGAGCTTCATTGGGGATTTCCTTGTACATGTTGGACATGGAGTTATGGTCCATCTTCTTCTTGGCATAGATATCCAAGTCCTCATCTTGCTCTTCTGGGGCATTGATGATCTGTGCCCACTCAGCCACTGTAGATTGGTACCTTGTACCCTCTGACATCCATGTAATCCTTCCATCCGGATAAAAGTGAGCTGTGGAGTAGAACTGCATGATGAGTTCCTCGTTCCACTTTGTGAGCTTCTGCCCAACAAAGTCCTCTACTCCACACGCTCTGAAGCTGTCCTGAACTCCTGGGAAGTACTCCTCATTCTCTTTGATGTAGGTCCAGTCGACCCATCTCATGTCACAACGATTGGCTTCTTGTCAAGCAAAACAGTCTCATAAAAGTCTTGTTGCTCCTTGGTGTGAAATCTATAGTCCACGGCAGTCCTTCTCCTAGAAGCATACGGGTCTGATTCTCTCCATTTTCTCAGCCCTGAGTCTCTCCTGAGCTTCATGTCCTCAGCCACAGGATGAGCATCGTTGTGGTCTGGGATCTTGGGCTTGAGCTTCCGGAGGACACTCTCTTCCTCTTCTTCAATGGCTTCAGGCACTGGGGCCTTGTTCTTTTCTGTAGCAGGTATACTCCTTGTGTTTCTCTTGGGTGCTGTCTTAGGCTTAGGTGCAGCCTTAGGTGCTTCCTTGGGCTTGGATGCAGCTGTTCCTGACCTTATGGCATCTCCCATAAGTTTGGCTGCCTTGGGCACTGGTGCAGCTGCCTCTTCTTCCTCCTCCTCCTCTACCATGATGGAGGCTCTCCCAAGCACTTTGGCTACTGTCTTGTTTACTCTCTCTTTCCTCTTTTTGCTCTCAGCAGCAATGGGCTCAATGGGAGCAGGTGCAGGCTTCTCGGTTCAGGCTCTAGCCTTTGACATTGGCTGCCTCCCTGCTGGCCTCTTGACTTTTAGGCCTGGCTTTGAGCCTTGAGCTGGCTCAGCCCTTTTGGAAGTGGCCTCTTCCTCTGCCACATAGTCTTCATCCTCAGAATCAGACGTTCTCTTCTTTCTTTGATGTGTGGCAGCCTTAGGCAGATTGCTGGGTGTGCTCCTGCTGCCATCATCAGAAGAACTTGAGGGGCTAGTGCCCTCACTCATGACCACTTGCTGCTCTGAGAGGTTTTGGCTGTCACTTTTATCAGACATGTTGCAAACTGACTACTGACCCTGTGAATAGATTATAGAAGAGATAGAGTGGATGAGCATCACAAAAAGCAGAGATTTTTGCAAAAGATTAATCCAAAAACTTAGTTTTAGTTTTCCACAGAAAGCATCTCGGATCTACCGATTTTCAAACTCGGTGACACCGAAGCAGTTTTGGCACCAGAACTGGTGAACTCGGTCAGACCGAGTCACAGTTCGGTGGCACTGAGACTGCTAGGGTTTCACAGAATTCCAAAATCGGTCGCACCGATAAGTTATTCTCGGTCAGACCGAGTTTAACTTGTGCAATGGCAAAAGCCAGATCGGTGGGACCGAGTTTTTCAACTCGGTGGGTCCGAGATGGTTTCGGCGGAAACCTAACCCTAAAGTTTTCGAATTAAACCTAATCTATGAGCGTTTTGACTGGATAGAAATTTATCAATCGTGGCAAGATTCATGATGATCACAATGTGCTAGGAATCAGATTGAGGAATAGCACAATGATCAAGTCCATACCCTAGTTCGGCGTGGACTTGCTACGGCGGCAACGGCGGGGCAGAAATCCGTTGACGGCGGTGAAGACCAGCGACTGGAGGCTGCTGGCGGCGAGGAGACGATCCGGAGACCTCGGGGGCAGAGCAGGCTATCGCGCGGGCGAGGAGGTTTCGGAGAAATTTCCAAAATTCTGCCCGTCACTATATATAGCCCGACCCTGTCGGTGTGACCGAGTGGAACGACTCGGTGGCACCGAGATGCAAAACTGTGTGCAGTTTTTGCAACTCGGTGTGACCGAAAAGTTCAAATCGGTTGCACCGAGATTGAAAACCTAGATCAACTTAATGAACTCGGTAGGACCGAAAATGGAGTATCTGTCAGACCGAGATTCATAAAGAGGTTTTGGAAGTTTAAGTCTATGACGAATCGGGGACTCCGAGCGCTCCTCACACAGAGTGGTTCGAATCTGACTTGATCAAATTTTGTGATGCAGCATGAATAGAGTTTGAGACGAGAAAAGCATAGATAGCTAGAGGAGGTTCTTAGGCATTCTTGTCCATCCACTTGGCAAAAGAAGATAAAGCCAAACAATCAAAGCCACAAGTGGATGTCCTTGAATGAGTAAAATATGCAATTAGCATGCTCACACAATAAGATGGCAAATGAAATATGTGACAGCGCCTCGTGAATGCTCACACAATCAGCATGCTGAGCGGGAGATGACGGCGGGGCTCACAGAGATTCGAATGGCGCCATTGTTGAGCTCGGGGAGGCACTGGACGACGCAGATCGACGGGCGAAGTCCGGCGGCAGATGCGGCGGTGATGAGATCGAAGGCGTCGTCACAGGGAGTCCGGCGATGTGACCTTCGTCTAGGTCAGCCAGTGCTCGACGGCGGACCAGTGGGACACGACAACAGGGCTCAGCGTGGGCAGTAGCTATGGCGACGGTGAGCGGCGGCGACGAGCTTCGTTCGTTGGTGCTCGGGAAGGGGGACAGACGAGGCATAGGCACGGGGGAGAGGGGGAGAGTGACCAGGGGATTGCGGGCGTCTCCGTGGCGCTCGAGTGAGGACGGGGGAGGCAGCAGGAGGTGGAAGCAGGAGGTGGCTTCGCCTCCTGTGCGTGCACCACGCCGTCGTCCTCCTGGCAAGGAAGGAGACGACTGGCGCCTGGCTCTGGTGGGCTGGGCTGTGCTGGGCCATGTCAGGTGAGAGCCTCCGGCTTCTTGGATGCATATTCAGGATATCACCAGATCAAGCTGAACCTGGCTGACAGACTGAAGACCGCCTTCATCACACCATTTGGAGCTTTCTGCTACCTAACCATGACGTTCGGCTTGAGGAATGCCGGTGCCACCTTTCAGCGTTGCATGCAGAAGTGCCTCCTCAAGCAACTCGGCAGAAACGCCCATGTCTACATGGACGATGTGGTGGTGAAGACGGAGAAGCGTGGAACACTGCTGGAAGACCTCAAGGAGACCTTTGAGAACCTGCGCCGATTCCAGATCAAGCTCAACCCAGGGAAGTGCATCTTTGGAGTACCAGCCGGCCAACTCCTTGGCTTCCTGGTCTTTGAACGTGGCATAGAGTGCAACCCTGTAAAGATCAAAGCCATCGAGAGGATGGAGGTACCCAGCTGACTACTGGACGTGCAAAAAATCACTGGCTGCTTGGCATCCATCAGCCGATTCATCAGTCGGTTGGGCAAGAAAGCTCTCCCCTTATATCAGCTTATGAAGAAGACCACTTTTTTCGAATGGAACCACAAGGCGGATGAAGCCTTTCTCCAGTTAAAGAAGATGTTGACTACTCCACCCGTTCTGGCGGCTCCGGCTCCTAAGGAGCCCATGCTCCTGTACATCGCCTCCACCAGCCGGGTAGTCAGCACAGTCATTGTAGTGGAGCGCAAGGAGGAAGGCAAGGCACTACCTGTCCAGAGACCAGTATATTACCTGAGCGAAGTGTTGTCGACCTCCAAGCAAAACTACCCCCACTACCAGAAGATGTGCTATGGCGTGCACTTTGCCGCCATGAAGTTAAAGCCTTACTTTTAAGAGCATCCAATCAATGTGGTCTGCACGGCCCCACTTGCTGAGATCATCGGAAGCCGAGATGCTTCTGGCCGAGTGGCCAAATGGGCCATAGAGCTGGCTCCCTACACCATCTACTACCAGCCCCGCACTGCCATCAAGTCACAAGCACTGGCCGACTTCCTCGTCGACTGGGCCGAGACCTAGTACCTACCACCAGCGCCCGACTCCACCCATTGGTGGATGCATTTTGACGGCTCCAAGATGCGCACCGGCTTGGAGCCGGCGTTGTCCTCACTTCTCCTAAAGGCGACAAGCTCACATACGCACTGCAAATCCACTTCGCCGCCTCCAACAACGTCGCCGAATACGAGGCGCTCATTCACGGGCTCCGGCTTGCCAAAGAACTTGGCATTCGCCGGATCCTGTGTTATGGCGACTCGGACTTAGTGGTCCAGCAGTCGTCTGGCGACTGGGACACCAAAGATGCAAACATGGTGAGTTACCGTTTCCTCGTGTAGCAACTCAATGGATATTTCGAGGGGTGCGGGTTCCTCCATGTGCCAGGAAACGACAACGACCAAGTAGACGCCTTGGCATGAATCGGCTCTACCCACCAAGCAATACCATCCGGCGTCGCCCTTCAGCGCCTCCTCAAGCCATCTGTTAAGCCTTCACCAGAATCAGACTCCATCTTTGTGTCGGCTCCCCCCCCCAAACAAGTCGGATCCGACTCCAGAGCCCCAGCAGACGGTGCGAGCATTTTGGTAGATGGCTCCAAAGCCGCCACAGTCGAAGCCGACCCAGGGACTGCAGAACCCGGCCCGGGGACTGTGGCGGCCAGCCCGAAGACTCCAGAACTGGGCCCGAGGGCTGCACCAGTCGGCCCGGGGACTTCATTAATCCAGCAAGCGATTGCTGACTACAGCCCGCCGCCTCCCAGCCCAGCCGCCCTCGTCCAAGTCACAGTTCTGGCAGTCGAAGAAATAGCAGCACCCTCATGGGCCCAGCCCATCCTCAAATTCCTAGTGAGCAAAGAGCTGCCGACTGATGAGACCTCAGCTCGGCAAGTACAATGCCAAGCGGCAGCCTACACGATAGTCAACAGAGAGCTGGTCAGGCGCAGCGTCACTGGTATCTACCAACGTTGCGTAGAGCCAGAGCAAGGCCAAACAATTCTCAAAGACATCCATCAAGGCGAGTGCGGCCACCATGCGGCTTCAAGAGCACTTGTCGCCAAAGCCTTCCGACACGGTTTCTTTTAGCCAACGGCCTTAGAAGAGGCCAAGGAATTGGTCCAAAAATGCAAAGGGTGCCAGAAGTTCCGCTCCAAGCCGCATCAGCCGGCTTCTGCACTCAAGACCATCCCCATTGTCTGGCCCTTCGCAGTTTGGGGCCTAGACATGGTGGGACCATTCAAGACGGCACGAGGTGGCTTAACTCACTTGCTTGTCGCGGTGGACAAGTTCACCAAGTGGATAGAAGCGAAGCCAATTAATAAACTGAATGGTCCGACTGCCGTGACTTTCATCTCCGACATCACAATTCGGTACGGCGTACCACACAACATCATCACCAACAATGGCACGAATTTTACCAAAGGCGCCTTGGCCCGTTTCTGCATGACACAGGGCATTCGACTGGACCTAGCGTCTGTTGCCCATCCATAGTCAAACGGCCAGGTGGAGCAAGCAAACGGCCTCATCCTGTCCGGCATCAAGCCCCGACCAGTCGAGCCTCTGGAGCGCTCGGCTGGCTGCTGGCTTGATGAGTTGCCAGCCGTCCTCTGGAGTCTGCGCACGACTCCAAACAAGTCAACCGGCTTCACGCCTTTCTTCCTCGTCTACGGTGCTGAAGCCGTCATCCCAACGGACATAGAGTTCGATTCCCCGCGAGTCACCATGTACACCGAGGAAGAAGCAGAAGAAGCACGTCAAGACGGCGTCGATCTGCTGGAAGAGGGCCGGCTATTGGCACTCAGCCGGTCCAACATCTACCAGCAGAGCCTGCGCAGATACTACAACAGGAAGGTCAGGCCGAGATCTTTCCAAGAGGGCGACCTTGTGCTCCGACTGATCCAGCGAACAGCCGGCCAGCACAAGCTGTCAGCGCCTTGGGAAGGCCCCTTCATCGTCAGCAAAGTACTGGGCAACGACTCCTACTACCTGATCGATGCTCAGAAGCCCCGAGCACGCAAGAGGGACGACTCCGGCAAAGAGACAGAGCGGCCATGGAATGCAAATCTCCTCCGAACATTTTACAGTTAAACGCAGTATGTACCACGCTACCTTTTGTATTAAAAGTACCAAGACTTCGGGCCCCTCGAGAAGAGCTCGGGGACTGCCCTCTTTTATCTATATGATAAGAATTATGCCTTCGAGTATATTACTCTTTGTTATGCCGCTTGGCATCGGGTTTGACTAGTCGGCCCGGGGATTTGCCGCCTTGCGCTATGAAATGCTTCCTGCAGCCGGACAAGTAGTGTGTGGCGCCTAAGCCGTCTCCTTTCAGAAGCCGCAGCTCACAGAGCGACTGTCTGGTGGGCAGGAGTAAGGAAGAATGGGTGTCCACATGAAAATGGCTAAGGACTCAAAGCATAAACATAGCTTAAAGCCGGCTTCTAGCCTTTTTTCGCAAACCGACTCTTGAACAATCGGCTTGCCGCCTTCTATCCGACTTACTAAACAACTCTAAAACGGCTAAGTACCTGCCTTCCCAAAGTGACCAAGAATTTGATCCAGCAGCAGTCCGCAGAGCGGCTGTCCGACTGACAAAAACGGCAACTGAGGTAAGGCGGCAAAAGAAAAAGCCAAAAGAGCAATGAGCAAAGATAGAAGTCGGATGAGTATTTACATAACAAAGGCCCTTTGCCGAATCTTCGAGCAGAATTTCAAAATACACCCCGCGGGTGGAATTGTGCGAATTAACAAGTTCTTCAGAGACTATTAAAACAAATAAAACAAAGATAAGGCGGCAGCCTAGGAGGCGGCAGACGGGTTCGGAGGATCGGAGGAGACGGCGGTGTTGGATGTTGGGGCGGCCGGCTGGGCGGTCTCGGCTTGATCACCTCCGGCGGCAGTCGGCTCGGGCGGGCACGGCTCATAGCTAGAAGCGCGATCGAGCTGAGGCTGGCTGTCCGCTCCGTCTTCCGGTGCCTCCGCCTCGCTTCCGTCCTCCGCCTCGTCTTCCTCCTCGACGCTGGAGCCGACCACCTCCGTCGAGTCCTCGCCATAGTCTGGGTTCATCCCAAACCACTCCGGCGGTACCTCCCCGCCATCTTTAGCCCACTCGGGGACAAAGATGCTGGTGTCGATGTACTCGGGGATAGCCGCCGCACGCTTGACAAGGGCGTCTTCCGCGGCTGCCAGCTCCGGCTGGGCCTCTGACCGGAGGGTGGCCAGCCGGTCTAGGTCCAGCCCCGGATACCACGCCTTGACAAATTCCAAGGCTCGGCGCGCTCCAGCCCGGGCCGAAGAACCCTTCCAGGCCTCAAGACGGCCAGCCGCGACCTCCAGCCAGTCGGCAGTACCACTGGGGGTGCGCGGAGCCTGCACGTCTGGCCACAGGGCGGCGATCGCTTGGGCGCCGACACGTTGAAGCCGGCGCAGCATCCGGTGGGCCGGCCGCAGACGAGCCCCAATGCTCAGAATATGCTCGTCAAGGGTCCGGGGGGCATCGGCGGCGATCTCCGCGCCATCCGCCCTTCGCTCCTCGCGGTCAGCCTCGATAGCTTGAATGGCGGCCTGCGAGTGGCCGGGGAAGAAGTCTGCCAAGACGGGAAGAACGAAGAACAAGTCAAAAAACCAGGAGTCGGCTTGACCTATAGTCGGCGGCTCGAAGAAGAAAAGCAAAGAAGCTCACCGTCGACGAGGTCCTCGATCTCGTGGAAGCCGGAGGCCAGCATTGCCTCCTTGTCAGTCCAGGAGGAGCGCTCGCTCACGAACTCGGCCAGGAGGGCGGCCTCCGCCTCTTCTGCCTCCTTCTGCGTCTTCTTAAGCAGCTCCTTCTGCTCTGCCAATTGTGCGGCCAGCAGATCGCGCTCTACGGCGAGCTTGCTGCACTCCTCCCCCTTAGTGTGAGCATGCTGATTGTGTGAGCATGCTGATTGAGGACAACGTCGGAGCCCGTGAATGAGCGCCTCGTATTCGGCGACGTTGTTGGAGGCGGCGAAGTGGATTTGCAGTGCGTATGTGAGCTTGTCGCCTTTAGGAGAAGTGAGGACAACGCCGGCTCCAAGCCGGTGCGCATCTTGGAGCCGTCAAAATGCATCCGCCAATGGGTGGAGTCGGGCGCTGGTGGTAGGTACTAGGTCTCGGCCCAGTCGACGAGGAAGTCGGCCAGTGCTTGTGACTTGATGGCAGTGCGGGGCTGGTAGTAGATGGTGTAGGGAGCCAGCTCTATGGCCCATTTGGCCACTCGGCCAGAAGCATCTCGGCTTCCAATGATCTCAGCAAGTGGGGCCGTGCAGACCACATTGATTGGATGCTCTTAAAAGTAAGGCTTTAACTTCATGGCGGCAAAGTGCAGGCCATAGCACATCTTCTGGTAGTGGGGGTAGTTTTGCTTGGAGGTCGACAACACTTCGCTCAGGTAATATACCGGTCTCTGGACAGGTAGTGCCTTGCCTTCCTCCTTGCGCTCCACTACAATGACTGTGCTGACTACCCGGCTGGTGGAGGCGATGTACAGGAGCATGGGCTCCTTAGGAGTCGGAGCCGCCAGAACGGGTGGAGTAGTCAACATCTTCTTTAACTGGAGAAAGGCTTCGTCCGCCTTGTGGTTCCATTCGAAAAAAGTGGTCTTCTTCATAAGCTGATATAAGGGGAGAGCTTTCTTGCCCAGCCGACTGATGAATCGGCTGATGGACGCCAAGGAGCCAGTGATTTTTTGCACGTCCAGCAGTCAGCTGGGTACCTCCATCCTCTCGATGGCCTTGATCTTTACAGGGTTGCACTCTATGCCGCGTTCAGAGACCAGGAAGCCAAGGAGTTGGCCGGCTGGTACTCCGAAGATGCACTTCCCTGGGTTGAGCTTGATCTGGAATCGACGCAGGTTCTCAAAGGTCTCCTTGAGGTCTTCCAGCAGTGTTCCATGCTTCTCCGTCTTCACCACCACATCGTCCATGTAGACATGGGCGTTTCTGCCGAGTTGCTTGAGGAGGCACTTCTGCATGCAACGCTGAAAGGTGGCACCGGCATTCCTCAAGCCGAACGTCATGGTTAGGTAGCAGAAAGCTCCAAATGGTGTGATGAAGGCGGTCTTCAGTCTGTCAGCCAGGTTCAGCTTGATCTGGTGATATCCTGAATATGCATCCAAGAAGCTCAACAGTTCACATCCTGCTGTGGAGTCTATCACCTGATCAATTCTTGGCAAAGCAAACGGGTCCTTGGGGCAAGCCTTGTTGAGGCTTGTGTAGTCAATACACATTCGCCACTGCTTGTTCTTCTTCAGTACCAGGACCGGGTTGGCTAACCACTCTGGAAAGAATACTTCCATAATGAAGCTGGCTGCTAGGAGTTGGGTTATCTCTTCTCCGACAACTCTTCTCTTTTCTTCTGATAGGCGGCGCAAGGGCTGCCTGACTAGCTTTGCATCAGATCGGACATGTAACTTGTGCTTGGCGAATTTCGTCGGTACACCTGGCATGTCTTTGGGGGACCATGCGAAGATGTCCTGATTCTCACGAAGGAAATTGACGAGCTCGCCTTCCTATTTGCTATCGAGGTTTGCGCCCACGATAGCGTACCTCTCTGGGTGCTCCAGATCCAAGGGTATCTTCTTTGTCTCTTTGGCCGGCTTGAACGAACCCTCAGCCTCTGACTCCTTGGGGTTAGGCGACACCTCTAGCTACTCGCCGGCCATCGCCACGACCCGGTCAAGGAGCCGCTTCTCGGCCGCGATCACCATGGACTCGGCCAACCGACTACTTTCAGTCGCACAGGCAGACGACTTTTGGTAGTCGCCGGCTACGGTCAGAATCCCCTTGGAACTAGGCATCTTCATCTTGAGGTAGGCATAGTGGGGGACTGCCATGAACTTGGCTAGGGCGGGTCGGCCAAGTAATGCATGGTATGGGCTCTCGAGATCCACCACCTCAAACCAAACTGACTCTCGGCAGTAGTGATCTTTGTCTCCAAAGAGGACGTCAATCAGGATCTTGCCGATTGGTGAGCAGGAAAGGCCAGGAAAAATGCCGTGGAACACAGTCTGGCTGTTCTGAAGCTGTCTTTGCTTGATTCCCAACTTCTCCATGGTGTCCTTGTACAAGATGTTGATGTTGCTGCCTCCGTCTATCAGAACTCGTGAGAAACGAGCAGCTCGTCTATCTGTGGCAAAAGTGGCATCCAAGACCAAGACATAGGAGCCCGGACTTGGCATCACCTCTGGGTGATCAGCTCTGCTCCAGCTGATAGACTTCTCGGACCAATGCATGAATTCTGGTGTCTCTGATGCTACTGCATGCACCTCTTGCTGCTGCAGCCGCCTGCTGCGTCGATCGTCAGCCACGCTGGTAAGTACTATGTAGGCTCCGTGCTCTTCGGGGTACTCGTCTTGTACTGCGCCGACTGGCCTGACAGCCGGCTGCTGGGGTGGAGGCGGAGGCTGCTGCCCAGCAGGCGGGGGAGGCAGGAGACCATCTCCTTTGGCGATCTTGGTGAGCCAGTGGCACTTCCGGGTGGTGTGATTCGATGGCTTCACGCCGCTGTGGAACTTGCAAGGACCATCCAGAGTCTGCTCATATGAGAAAGCCGACAACCAGTTGGGCTTGCCGCCTTTCTGTCGCTTGGGTGGAGGCTGCCCATCCGGCTGCTGGTCTTCGACTGTCGCCACCTGCCGGCTGCTGGAAGCCGGCTGCAGGGCCTTACGCTTGTGGTCGCTTGGCTGTAGTCGCAGACTGGCATCTCTAGCCGGAGTTCTAGGAGCCTGAGGGGCCACTTTGCCAGTCGCACTAACTTGAATCTCTGCCTTCATGGAAGAGTCGGCCGTGGCATACTTGTCTGCTATGATCAGCAGCTCGTCGAGGGTCTCTGGCTCATCGCAAAGGAGCTTGTGCTTGAGTAGGGTGCCTTCTCTGCACCCAGCGGTGAAGTTCTCGATAGCCTGCACCTCGTGCACGCCCTCACAAGAGTTCCGGAGCTCGGTCCGACGCGTGAGGTAGTCGCGGGTCGACTCGTTGGAGCCTTGCACGCACAAGGAAAGCTGGCGAGGTTTGGGAGGACGCTTGTACGTGCTTGTGAAGTTGCGGACGAATGCATCGGTGAAGTCGACCCAACTGTTGATGCTGCGGGGCTTCAAGCTGTTCAGCCAGGTCCGTGCCGTGCCCTGGAGCATGAGCGGAACGTATTTTACGGCAACACGCTTGTTGCCGTTCGCTATATTGACGGCTGTGGAGTAGTCAATCAGCCCGTCCTCTGGCTTCACGGAGCCGGTGTACTTGGGCGTGTCTCTTGGGAGCGTGAACCCTTTGGGAAAGGGCTCGTCTCGAATGCGGGGCCTGAAACAAGGCGGACCCAACTCGTCTTCCTCTTCCAGCGCCAGGGATCGGTGAAGTCGGTCGATCCGGTGGCGGGCATCGTTTTCTCCGACTCCCTCTCGGCGGCCAAGGCGGTCGCCGAGAGTCGGATGGTCAACAGGTGGCGGGGAGACTCGCCTTTCCTTGCGAGGAGGAGGAGGCGGACAGTCTTCTCGTCGTTCCACTGCTCTCGGGCGGCCATCTTGGTCGCGCTCTATGGTAATGAGAGTCTGACTGTGGCTGACAGCCGGATCCTTGTCTTTCCTTCCTCGGGCGCCGCCAATCGGCGTCCGAGACATTGCGCCTTGGTCTCGGCATGGAGGCGGGTCGTCGTTTTGTCGTTGCGGCGCCTCTGTGCAGCAGCCGGCCTCGTTCTGCGCGGCAGCCGCGTCGAGGAGCCGCTGGACTCGCTCCGTCATCAGGCGGCGCTCTTCACCCTCAAAGTTGTCCAGCTCGCCCGCCGCCGCCTGGGCGGCTCAAATGTTCTCCGCAGGCGTGGTGTACACAGGGCGATTTGCCCCGAATAGGTTGGTGATGGCCACGCCGCGCTGCTGGACCGCGCCCAGGCGGCTGGGCCCAGCTGGGGCTGGCGAGCCACCCACAGCGCGATCCATCTCACGCTGGTAGGCTTCTGACAAGCGTCTCATGCTAGCCAGCATCTTCGCGCCTTCGACGAGCTGGAGGCGGCGCGCCTCCAGCGCTTCCACGTCAGCGTCTTCCGGAATGGGCGCGGTCAGGTCTTGCAATGTCGCGCCAAGTGGGTCATGTGCTCCTCCACCGGGATGCTCGTCATGACCGATGATGAGCACCTCTGTGACGGTGCTTCCGTCGCTCTCCGCGCGAGGGAGCGGCTCATCATAGACCACCACATTGGTGGGGAACGCGTCGAGCGACGTGGTGTCGGAGTCGACCAGCATCGGGTCAGTGGAGCCTACAAATTCCAAGTCCACGGCAGGCTCGCAAGGAGGCTCTCGGGGCTGCCCGTGCTTGCGTCGGATGCAGGCTCGTCGGAGAGGCGAACCTTGTCGACAAGATCGGCGAGGCAGCTGGCTGCGCAGGAGATCTCAGCGCCATGCAGCGCGTTGGCACAAACTCCGTCTGGCGTGCCGGGCTGGCTGCGCTCGCTAGGGAGGAAAAGGGTTCCCGTCTAGAGCAGGTCTCCGGACGACGGTGCACCAGGCCCCAAGGTGGGTGCCAAATGTCGGGGGTTGGGTGCGACATATGCCAAAGGATGGCTTATCATGGTGGGGGCGAGTAGAACGTCGCCGGTGCCTGGAAACGGGATAAGGCGAAGGCATGAACGCCGGCGAATCTTACCCAGCTTCGGGGCTCTCCGTGGAGATAATACCCCTACTACTGCTCTTCGGGGTCTCCGCATGATCACTATGGCAAAGTGTGTACACGGTTGCTCCTTGAGCTGTTTCCCGGAGGTAGGAGAAGGCTAGGCTAGCTCTCTCCTTCCTATATGATCTGGTCTAGTGCTAATGGATTCCAACCCTTTGCATGCGTGCCCTGGGGGGTTTATATAGGCCTACCCCCAGGGGTACAATGGTAATCCGGTTGGACGTGGGCCCAGCCGTCAGTCTCTTTGGCCGCCGTCTTATCCACCGACTGGTGGGCCCCACCGACTGGCTCGGTACGGAGCCGACAGGCCGCGTCTGCCGCGGGCGGGTCTTGCCGGCCATAGATTACTGTAGCCGTGCCTCTAATGATGCGGGCTCGGTCATGGGGTTGTGGCGACAGGCCCGCCGTCTGGCGGGCGATCACTGTGGCCACTCCCTGTCGCGTCTGGTTAATGGCGCGTGGGGCCCATGGGAGGGGCCGGCCGACTCCTGGGGGCCGACTCCCAACCGGGCTGACTGGTGGCGCTCTCGCCGTCCTCCGTACGCCCGCCGACTAGTGGGACCCGTCGTCCCTGGGTCGTACCGGCAGGCCATCGTGGGCACGGGACTCCGCCCTCTGGGGCTGACGTCAGGGCCAGCATGGCAACAATGTCGCGCCCCGCGGAGATCTCTGTGGGTACGGTGTACTGTAGCCACGCCTGCCCTTGAAAAAGGGGTGGGAGTGGACCTTACTGTGGCCACTCCCTGTCCCGTCCCTCTTTATGAGGGCCTGGGGGTTGTCGGCGTTACGGGCTGACTCCCCAAGGCCGGCTTCTCTAGAAGTCACCAGTCAGGAGTCGGCTCATCCTGAAGTCGTCCCTGGGACTCGGCCGCGAGTGGGCAGTCGGCTGCCTCGCAGCCGACTCTCAGAAGGCGGCTCCTCGTCCTGAGGTCTTGAGGGGTGCAGCCTGCCCCGATGCCTTGAAAGGTTCTGGGCCTAGGTTAGCCTACCCGTGGCCCATTACTCCGACAAGTATACTCTTTTTCATAAGCATAAAAATATTACTTTGCTTCCTATGACTCCTGATTCCATTTTGAAAGATGATATTAATAGAGCTAATAAAGCAAAACAGAAGAAAAAGAAGAGTGAAAATCAGATTGTGGCAAAAGAATTTGAGCAACAAATGAAGCCTAATAATAAATAATCTAGTGTTGCTTCTGAAATTAAATTGAAAAGTGCATGTTTACTTGCTACCAAATCTGATATTGATGATCTAGATTTTAGAAAATCTGTTTGCTATGCTTTTGTGCGCAAAGAGGCATTATTTTCATTTGAGGACGTGCCTTCCTCTTTGCCTCCTGCTGTCACTAACATTTTGTAGGAGTTCACTGACGTCTTTCCACAAGACGTGCCGCTGGGATTACCACCTATTCGAGGGATTGAGGATCAAATTTACTTAATCCCCGGTGCATCATTACCCAACCATGCACCATATCGTACCAATCCGGAGGAGACGAAGGAGATTATGCATCAAGTACAAGAACTGATTGACAAAGGTTATATACGCGAATCCCTTAGTCCTTCTGCTATTCCTATCATTTTAGTGCCAAAAAAGAATGGTACGTCGCGTATGTGTGTTGATTGTAGAGGCATTAATAATATTACTATTCGTTATCGTCATCCTATTCCTAGGCTAGATGATATGCTTGATGAATTGAGTGGCTCTACGATATTCTCCAAAGTTGATTTGCATAGTGGATACCATCAAATTCGTATGAAATTGGGAGATGAATGGAAAACTGCATTTAAAACTAAGTTTGGATTATATGAGTGGTTAGTCATGCCTTTTGGGTTAACTAATGCACCTAGTACTTTCATGAGATTAATGAACGAAGTTTTATATGCTTTCATTAGACGATTTGTGGTAGTTTACTTTGATGACATATTGATTTATAGCAAATCTTAGGCGGAACATTTGGAACATTTACGTGCTATTTGTATTGCTTTACGTGATGCATGTTTGTTTGGTAACCGTGGAAAGTGCACCTTTTCCACCAAACGAGTATCTTTGGAGGAACATTTGGAACATTTACGTGTTGTTTTTATTGCTCTACGTGATGCACGTTTGTTTGGTAACCTTGGAAAGTGCACCTTTTGCACCGACCCGGTATCGTTTCTTGGCTATGTTGTTACGCCACAGGGAATTGAAGTTGATAAAGCCAAGATTGAAGCTATTTAGAGTTGGCCGCAGCCCAAAATGGTCACACAAGTGAGGAGTTTCCTTGGCCTCGCTGGTTTCTATAGGCGTTTTATGAGAGATTTCAGCACCATTGCTACACCTCTCAACGATCTTACAAAGAAGGATGTGCCTTTTGTTTAGGATACCGCATAGGAAGAAGCCTTCACGGTATTGAAAGAAAAGTTGACACATGCTCCTTTACTCCAACTTCCTGATTTTAATAAGACTTTTGAGCTTGAATGTGATGCTAGTGGAATTGGATTAGGAGGTGTGTTATTACAAGATGGCAAACCTGTTGCATACTTTTCGGAAAAATTGAGTGGGCCTAGTCTGAACTATTCTACCTATGATAAAGAATTATATGATCTTGTTCGGACCTTAGAAACATGGCAACATTATTTATGGCCCAAGAATTTTGTTATACATTCCGATCATGAATCTTTGAAACGCATTAAAAGTCAAGCAAAACTGAACCGTTGACATGCTAAATGGGTTGAATTCATTGAGACTTTATCTTATGTCATTAAACACAAGAAGGGTAAAGAAAATGTTATTGCTGATGCATTGTCTCGTCGTTATACTATGCTTTCACAACTTGACTTTAAAATATTTGGTTTGGAGACCATCAAAGATATGTGCTTGATACTGAATTTAAAGATGTAATGTAGAATTGTAAGGAAGGGAGAACTTGGAACAAGTTCGTTCTTAACGGTGGATTTTCGTGCTAACAAGCTATGCATTCCAGCTAGCTCCGTTCGTCTTTTGTTGTAGTCGGATCATCAGAGTGGACTCCCACAGAAAATGATATCTATCTCATCAAAACATCGGGATACCTTCGCCTCTATCACCGGATGACCGGCCACCTACGGAAATCCGGCACTCCAGCGTCCGAGCCAGATCGAGCGGACATCCAACCTCTACCGGACGTTCGGCCGCCTGTGAGCCACCAGACTATCGGTCCTCAGTGGACGTCCGTTACCTGTCTACGCATAGTGTTCGGGCCCGAGGCCCATGTATCCCTCTCCCACTTACCCCTTCGTGGACCTAGACTATATATACTCCTCCACCTCCTCCTATTTAGGATTAGCATTGGTTTAGCTCATTTTAGAGATAGAGCATTGCTCGTCCACATCGGATCTACTCCACAAGAGAGACCGCAGCCCCTCTTCGGAGAAGATCCCTTTGGATACAAGACCTCCTTGCGGAGAACAACATCAAGACCCACTCACGAAGAAGACAGGTTACCATTGTATCATCCATTGTTGACTTTGGATCTTGTATCTCCTATCGTGTTTCGAGGATCTAGCACTTGTGTAATCATTCTTGTTAGTTTGAGTGTTCTCTCGTGTTCCTCTTCTGTTTTCCCCCTTATTTCCCTCCGCGTGTTCTTTGTCTTCATCTTGGGTTCCGCTCCTTTCGTGAAAGATCGACCGATTAGGGTTCCTACCCTACATCATAACATCATTCGCCGCTCCTTTTGAGACAAGTTTCTGAACCCATTGGCCCTTCCCTTTGAAGGAAATTCGAGAGATTACGTTCATTGTAGACAAACGTAGCTTTTTGCACATGATTTATGTTCCAGGAATTCCTATTTCTTCGTAAATTCAAGAAAATCTAGCGGCTACAAGCCTTATACTCCTTGTTTTCGCCATGTGGCACGTTATAACTTCCATGTGTGACAGCCAAGAACCAAAGGGCATTCCTGGCAACGGTCAATATATACAAGGATACAATATCTCCAGCATCGAGGACACACAATTTCGGGGTGGTTCGGCGAAACGCGTCACGAGAAAGTGAAATTCTTTCAAGGACTGCCACATAATGGACCAGTATTCACTAAAACGATCATAACTTTGTCATTCGGTGTCTGCTTTGGACCCACAAGTACCCAAAATGCTCGCCGCGAGTGTGGGAATCCAGAAAATAGTCCCTGGTAGCGCTAGGAGGCCTGGGGTGCCTTCAAACACAGCTTTAAGGAGGACCTTTTGGCCTTGAAATTCAAATAACATCATTCGCCGCTCCTTTCCGAAACAGATTCTGAACCCATTGGCCCTTCCTTTTGAAGGAAATTCAAGAGATTACGTTGATTATAGACATTAGTCCCCCGGCAAGGACAAGTGTAGCTTTGTGCACATGATTTATAATCTGGGAATTCCTATTTCTTCGTAAATTCAAGGAAATCCAGCGGCTACAAGCCTTATACTCCTTGCTTTCGCCGTGTGGCATGTTGTAACTTACGTGTGTGACAGCCAAGAACTGAAGGGCATTCCTGGCAATGGTCAATATATACGTGGAAACAATATCTCCATCATCGAGGATGCAAAATTTCGGGGCGGTTCGGCAAAAAGCGTCACGGGAAAGTGAAATTCTTTCAAGGACTGCCATATAATGGACAGGTGTTCACTAAAACGGTCATAACTTTGTCATTCGGAGTCCGTTTTGGACCCACAAGTACACAAAATGCTCGCGGCGAGTGTGCGAATCTAGAAACTACTCCCCGCTTGCACCTGGAGGACCAGGGTGCCTTCATTTTCCGCCTTAAGGAGGACTTTTTGGCCCTGAAAGTCAAATAACATCATTCGCCGCTCCTTTTCAAACAAGATTCTGAACCCATTGGCCCTTCCTTTTGAAGGAAATTCGAGAGATTATGTTCATTGTAGACATTAGTACCCCTGGAAAGGACAAACGTATCTTTGTGCACATGATTTATGCTCCGGGAATTCCTATTTCTTCGTAAATTCAAGAAAATCCAGCAGCTACAACCCTTATACTCCTTGTTTTCGCCATGTGGCATGCTGTAACTTACGTGTGTGACAGCAAAGAACCAAAGGGCATTCCTGGCAATGGTCAATATATACATGGATACAATATCTCCAGCATCGAGAACACACAATTTCGGGGTAGTTCGGCGAAAAGCGTCACGGGAAAGTGAAATTCTTTTAAGGATTGCCATATAATGGACCATTATTCACTAAAACGATCATAACATTGTGATTCCGAGTCTGCTTTGGACCCACAAGTACTCAAAATGCTCACGGAGAGTGTGCGAATCCAGAAAAAACTCCCTACTAACGCTAGGAGGCCAGGGTGCCTTCAAATTCGGCCTTAAGGAGGACCTTTTGGCCCTGAAAGTCAAATAACATCATTCGCCGCTCCTTTTCGGAACAAATTCTTAACCCATTGGCCCTTCCTTTTGAAGGAAAATCAACATATTACATTGATTGTAGACATTAGTCCCCCTTGCGAGCACAAATGTAGCTTTGTGCACATGATTTATAATCTGGGAATTCCTCTTTCTTCGTAAATTCAAGAAAATCCAGCAGCTACAAGCCTTATACTCCTTGCTTTTGTCGTGTGGCATGCTGTAACTTACGTGTGTGACAGCCATGAACCAAAGGGCATTCCTCCCAATGGTCAATATATCCGTGGAAAAAATATCTCCAGCATCGAGGACACAAAATTTCGGGGCGGTTCGGCGAAAAGCGTCACGGGAAAGTGAAATTCTTTCAAGGACTCCCATATAATGGACAGGCGTTCACTAAAGCGGTCATAACTTTGTCATTAGGAGTACGTTTTGGACCCACAAGTACTCAAAATGCTCGCGGCGAGTGTGTGAATCTATAAAATACTCCTTGCTTGCTATAGGGGGCCCAGGGTGCCTTCAAATTCGGCTTTAAGGAGGACTTTTTTTCCCTGGAAGTCAAATAACATCATTCGCCGCTCCTTTTCGGACAAGTTTCTGAACCCATTGGCCCTTCCTTTTGAAGGAAATTCAAGAGATTACGTCCATTGTAGACATTACTCCCCCTAGCAAGGACAAATGTAGCTTTGTGCACAAGATTTATGATCTAGGAATTCCTATTTCTTCGTAAATTCAAGAAAATCCAGCGGCTACTAGCCTTATACTCCTTGTTTTCGCCATGTGGCATGCTGTAACTTACATGTGTGACAGCCAACAACCAAAGGGCATTCCTGGCAACGGCCAATATATACATGAATACAATATCTCCTGCATCGAGGACACACAATTTTGGGGCGGTTCGGCTAAAAGCGTGACGGGAAAGTGAAATTCTTTCATGGACTGCCATATAATGGTCCGGTGTTCACTAAAACGGTCATAACTTGGTCATTCGGAGTCCATCTTGGACCCACAAGTACTCAAAATGCTCGTGGCAAGTGTTCGAATCCAAAAAGTACTCCATGCTTGTGCCAGGATGCCTGGGGTGCCTTCAAATTCTGCCTTAAGGAGGACTTTCTGGCCTTGAAAGTCAAATAACATCATTCGCCGCTCCTTTTCGGACAAGTTTCTGAACCCATTGGCCCTTCCTTTTGAAAGAAATTCTTGAGATTACGTTCATTGTAGACATTAGTCCCCCTGGCAAGGACAAACGTAGCTTTGTGCACATGATTTATGATCCGGGAATTCTTATTTCTTCTTAAATTCAAGAAAATCCAGCGGCTACAAGCCTTATACTCCTTGTTTTCGCCATGTGGCATGATGATACTTACGTGTGTGACAACCAAGAACCAAAGGGAATTCCTAGCAACGGTCAATATATACATGGATACAATATATCCAACATCGAGGACACACAATTTCGGGGTGGTTCGGCGAAAAGCGTCACAGGAAAGTGAAATTCTTACAAGGACTGCCATATAATGGACTAGTATTCACTAAAACGGTCATAACTTTGTCATTCGGAGTCCACTTTAGACCCACAAGTACTCAAAATGCTCGCGGCGAGTGTGCGAATCCAGAAAATACTCCCTGCTTGTGCTAGGAGGCCCAGGGTGCCTTTGAATTATGCCTTATGGAGGACTTTTTGGCCGTGAAAGTCAAATAACATCATTCGCCGCTCCTTTTCGGACAAGTTTCTTAACCCATTGGCCCTTCCTTTTGAAGGAAATTTGAGAGAATATGTTCATTGTAGGCATTAGTCCCCCTGGCAAGGACAAACATAGCTTTATGCACATGATTTATGATCCGGGAATTCCTATTTCTTCGTAAATTCAAGAAAATCCAGCGGCTACAAGCCTTGTACTCATTGTTTTTGCCGTGTGGCATGCTGTAACTTATGTGTGTGACAACCAAGAACCAAAGGGCAATCCTGGCAACGGTGAATATATACATGGATAGAATATCTCCAGCATCGAGGACACAAATTTCAGGGCGGTTCGGCGAAAAGCGTTACGGGAAAGTGAAATTCTTTAAAGGACTGCCATATAATGGACCGCTGTTCACTAAAACGGTCATAATTTTGTCATTCGGAGATTGTTTTGGACCCACAAGTACTCAAAATGCTTGTGCCACGCATGAAAATCCAGAAAATACTCCCTGCTACCGCCAAGAGGCCCGGGGTGCCTTGAAATTCGGCCTTAAGGAGGACTTTTTGGCCCTGAAAGTCAAATAACATCATTCACCGCTCCTTTTCGGACAAGTTTCTGAAACCATTGGCCCATCCTTTTGAAGGAAATTCGAGAGATTACGTTGATTGTATATATTAGTCCCCCTGGCAAGGACAAATGTAGCTTTGTGCACATGATTTATAACCCAGGAATTCCTATTTCTTCATAAATTGAAGAAAATCCAGCGGCTACAAGCCTTATACTCGTTGTTTACTCCATGTGGCATGTTGTAACTATTGTGTGTGACAGCCAAGAACCAAAGGGCATTCCTGGCAATGGTCAATATATACCTGGAAACAATATCTCCAACATCGAGGGCAAAAATTTCGGGGCGGTTCGGCGAAAAGCGTCACGGGAAAGTGAAATTCTATCAAGGACTGCCATATAATGGACCGGTGTTCACTAAAACGGTCATAACTTTGTCATTCGGAGTCCATCTTGGACCCACAAGTACTCAAAATGCTCGCGGCGAGTGTTCGAATCCAAAAAATACTCCCTGCTTGTGCCAAGAGGCCCGGGGTGCCTTCAAATTCTGCCTTAAGGAGGACTTTTTGGCCCTGAAAGTCAAATAACATCATTCGCCGCTCCTTTCGGAACAAGTTTCTCAACCCATTGGCCCTTCCTTTTGAAATAAATTCGAGAGATTACATTCATTGTAGACATTAGTTCCCCTGGCAAGGACAAATGTAGCTTTGTGCACATGATTTATGATTTGGGAATTCCTATTTCTTCGTAAATTCAAGAAAATCTAGCGGCTATAAGCCTTATACTCCTTGTTTTCGCCATGTGGCATGATGTAACTTACGTGTGTGACAACCAAGAACCAAAGGGCTTTCCTGGCAACGGTCAATATATACATGGATACAATATCTGTTCGGTGATAGAGGCGAAGGTGTCCCGATGTTTCGATGAGATGGTAGCTATCGTTTCTATCGGAGTCGACCTTGACGATCCGACTACGAACGTGCGAGACATCGCGCCTTAGCAATCGCTAAACCAACTTCCGAGGGGTTATTGACCACGCCGGAGCACGATCAACCTGACCACGAGGGTCTGTTTCCTGCGAGCAAACGAAGAACAAGCAAGAAACTGAGATTGCAATCTGGATATTGCGAATATAAGATGAAAGCTTTATTGATCAAGGTGGGGTTCTGTGACGTCTTGGTCTAGTCGTTGAACACAAACGAAGTACACGAAGTTGCAGATATGGCGAAATTTTAGTCTAAACAAAACCCAAAGTCTAAACGACGCCCTAAGGGCTATATATATGGAGGAAGAGGGGGGGATTTCGTGGCCCTTGGAGGAGGGGTCCGAAACCAACCCTAACTCTTGTTTGCCCGCACATACGGACTCTAAAAACAGCCTATACTTTAGTATTCCAAAACACATGGGCCTGGCCCAATAATAAGGTGATGCAGCACCTAGAATAGCCTCTGGACGAAATTTATGAAGTGGGATCCTGTATATTTCGTCCAAGGCTTCATGCACTCCTTATGGTGGCTTCAAACTGCTGAAATCATCACTTGTAACTCCGTTCTTGATCCCCTTGCGCATGCCACCATCTCCATGCTTGAACTTGTTCTAAGGTTCATCTTTCTTGTCCAAGCTAGGCCCTTCATTTGTAAGCAAAACAAATGTATCCAATTTAGGCAGCATCATATTCAGTCGGATTTCGGGTTCCAGCAAACCCTTGAGGTTCGAACACTGGGGTGCATGCGGAGATTTCGCCTCCTACCAACCTGCACCCCTCCACCTCGCTAAGATCTAAGCTATGGAAAGAACAACACGAGAGACACAGGGTTTATACTCGTTCGGGCCACCGTTGTGGTGTAATACCCTACTCTAGTGTGTGGCGTGGTGGATTGCCTCTTGGGCCGATGGTGATGAGCAATACAAGGAAGAACAGCCTCGCGAGGGTCTGTTCTTGGCTGGGGCGATGAACTGTTGGGAGAAGTTCAGTCACCCTTCTCTCTCTCTCTCTCTTCCCGATTGTTGATGCCCCCTAAACCTCTCTACTCGATCGTTGGTCTCGATCCCCCCCAAACCTCTCTCTCCTCTTTTGATCCTATGGGTGGCTGGTCCTATTTATAGAGGCCCTGGTCCTCTTCCCAAATATCGAGCGGGAAGGGAGCAAACAATGGCGGGCTAATTTGAAGGGGGACAGCTAGCACCAGCTATCCTGAAAAAAGTAGTCTTTGCCTGCACAAAGCTCTGGTGGTGACGCCGTCTTGGGCTCCACGATGACCTCCGTCTTGCAGTCCTCCTGGTCTTAGTCTTGTTGCACCGAAATGGCAACCTTTTCCTGATGCCTCGGTACTCCGCGGCTGCGCTTGCCCCCTTTGCACCAAAGAGGAAAGGAGGATACTGCGCGGGCTGGCACCCCCCTGGCGCCCTTGGTCGTCATGGCTTGCGTCATGGGCACCTCGTGAGGTACCCCGCCTTGATCTCTCCGCCTCCTCGCGAGCCAGCCTAATGAGGCCGTGCCTGAGGAAGCTCTGCGTCATCCGCCCCGCGAGGCTTGGCCCCTCGCGAGGGTCTTGGGTCTGTGTTGATGAAGATGGGCCGTGCTGGGCCCCCCTTTGAGCCACACCGCAGGCCGCAGACAGGCAAGTCTGGGGACCCCCGTTCCCAGAACGCCGACAGTAGCCCCCGGGCCCAAGGCGCGCCCGGACTTGGCCGTGCAGGTAGGCGGAAGGGCAAGAGCGAAGTGTCGCGGGCCCTAACAGCCAGCGGCCTTGGGCGCCGCGTGGCGGTTGATTGGATGTGGGCGCCTTAGCAACCACGCGAGTGGATAAAGGAGCGGCACCCGCCTAGGCTTTGCTTTTCGCTTTCTCCGGTTGCTGTTCAGATCCCCTTTCTTGCGCCTCTCCTTCCTTCCTTCAAATTTCCAGATCTACTCCGACCGCGTGACCTAGGAAGCCATGGCGCATCGTTAGCCCCCGGCCGTAGCTTGGTACTCCTCTACCCTGGACTCGCCGAACGTGTCGGAGGCGAGCCTTGCCCGGTTGCGCCGGATGGCGGCGGCGCGGGGCATCGACGGGGCGAAGGCGTTCAAGGCCAGCTCCGCCACCCCTGAGGGTCAAGGGAGCACCTTCTATCCGTTCTTCGTAAGTGCCATTGCTGCTGGCCTAGTGCCTCCCTTCTCCGAGTTCTTCTTCTTTGTCCTCCGCCATTATAAGCTATAGGCTCTGCATCTCCACCCCAACTCCGTCCTTCTCCTGGCAATCTTCGCCTATTACTGCGAGGCTCACGTAGGGGTGCAGCCCTCAGTGGCTTTGTTGGGCCACTACTTCTACCTCCGGACCTCTCGCGGTCCTGCCTCCACGTGCGGGAGCTTCATCGCGTACGGTGGCGCCATTGCCATCTCAAACCCCGGGAAAAGGATTGAGGGCTTTAGGAGCAAGTGGGTCTTGGCGGATGCTGGGCGCATCCACCCTCGGCTGATCTTGCCCACAGAGCAGCCCACGAGCTCCAGCGATTTGGGTCGAGCGGAGCTCGCGGACCCCCGCATGAAGCTGGTGTTGGAGAAGATGGACGCGGATCTGAGGCCGGCCAACATGGCGGCGGCGAACCTGACCGGCGCATCGCTGCTGAGGGAATTCCTGGAGCACCAGCTGGCTCCGCTTCGGCAGTACTCACTTTCGATGTGGAGGCCCCATCCGAGCCCCGCGGCCTTGGCCGACGGAAATCTGGCTGCGGTCCTCCAATCTCTGGTCGGGGGCGATGTGGCGAGGTTGGAGGGCGCTCCTACGCCCTTGTTCCTCCGCGACGACTGGGAGCAGGTAGTGGAGTCCATGCCCGTCTTCAACGGGGATGGGCCCGTGCCCATGGAAACTCCCGGGGAATCGGTGGACGTGTCCTCCGACGACTCCAGCGAAGAGGAGGAAGGAGGGGAGCGGGAAAAAGGGCCTGACTCCGAGGCGACTGACGGAGAGTCGAGGGCTCCCCTCCCCTGGCGCAGGTCCCGCATTCTCTGCCTCTCTCCGAGCGATGACGACGAGGATGATGACGAGCAGGACGGCGGGAGCTTGCCCCCGATCCCGAAGAAGGACAGGACCGGGCTGATCTCCCACGGGTCTGCCCCGGCCCCGAGGCGGACCGCAGACGCACCTTCCGCTTCCAAGCTCCCCGAGGTTGACCCTTCTAGCCGGCTTTCAAGCTTCAAATTTGGCCGGAGGCCGCTTGGGCTCACTGGCGACGACCCGTAAGCGTTTGATTCTTGTCTTTACTTCTTGTTCTGCTTCTGAGGCTTGACGTCCGCATCTCTTTGATAGGCTGGCGCCCGCAGCAAAGAAGCCGAAGGGAGCTCTTGAGGTTCCATCCGTGGCAGCGCCTCTACCCGCGAAGGAGGGTGACCGCGATGCATAGGCTTCTCCTGCCCGGTCGTCCTCGCGAGGCCTGGCTGAGCCGGCTGGGGCGAGCTCAGCCCCCACGGCCCAAGTGACTCCCGAGGCGTCCTTGCCTGCCGCCGCCACTACAGCCATTGGGGCGCAGCAGACTCCGCCTCAGGATGCTGTGGCCGCGCTGCCGCCTTCTCCTCCTACTCCACTGGCTGCTGTCTCTTCGACTCCTTTTGCCGTTCTGGATCGTGCTGCTGCTGAGCTGGACCGACTGCGGTAGGATCTTCTTGGCGCCGACCCTCGCTTGGTGGCCGGGCGCTTGGAGTTGGCTTTAGGATGGGTTCGCTTCAACGCTTCGATTCGGGAGGCGCTGGTCCAGGCCTCGACAGCTTGCGATGAGGAGAAGCAGGCCGTCCTTGAGGCGAAGGCTGCTCATGACGTCTGGGGGAGGTGGTCGACGTCCGTGGTCGCTGCAAGGCGCTGGAGGACGAGCTGCAAGGCCTGCGGGACCGGCTCGTGAAAGACGCCCGCCTTCGCCAAGAGCAGGAAGAAGGCGTGAAGGCTCGCGAGGCGGCCGTCAAGGAGAGGGAGGTCAAGCTCAGGAAGCGCCGCGACCGCCTAGGTGCACTGGAGCAGGAGTTGGCGGCGAGGAAGGCCGAGCTAGACGACAAGGCCCTGGTTCTTGCCGAGGACCGCGTGGCTTTCACGGAGATGGAGGCAAAGGCTCGCTCCTCACTGAGGACGCTTTACGACAGCGGCCTGGAGAGCCCGCTGGCTGGTGCCGAGGATGGCCCCGCCAAGCTGCTTCCCTTCCTGGTTCATGCTCTTGAAGATGTCGCCCTTGGCCTTGGCCCCACGGCCGAGGCCGAGGCACGTGTCCTGTCCTCTGCAGCACTGACGCGGGTCCTCACCCACATCTACCTTCGTGATCCCGGCGTCGACCTCGACAGCCTGCTGGAGCCAGTAAGCGGCGAGCGTGCCGCTGCCGAGGCCATGAAGGGTCGCGCAGAGGCTCTGCTGGGGAAGTTCTGGGCCTTCAGCACCAAGCCGAAGAGGCGCTGCCGACCCCACTGCTCCATAAGGCAAACCCACTCCACGCTGCTCCACCGCCGACAAGTGACTTCGTTGTGGCTCCTGTCTTGCCTTCGATTCCTGCACATGTATCATGCCTCGGGGAGGCGTTTAAACTTGCGTTTGGCATTGAGATAACAGTGTGGACTGTAATATTTGCTTTTGAATTCCTTGAAATTTGCGCTTTTCCTTCCTACTTGCTTATGTTCTACGCCGGCAGAGCCCGGCCCCGCGCATACCTCACCCAGCATTAGTCCCGACCGGAAACCAGGACGGGGCCAAGGAGTGAGGGGCTACGTGACAAGTTAGGCTCCTGAGTCGCGATGCTCAGGAGTCCTCCTTGGCGCACGAACAACAAGTAGGGAGGTGTGATGTGGGTGGATCTACCGTTCTACCTCTGCAGAGCCTGGCCGCGCGCATACCTCAACCGCCGTTAGCCTTTCGGAACTAAGGAGTGAGGGGCTACATGACCAGTTAGGCTCCTGAGTCGCGATGCTCAGGAGTCCCCCTTGATGCTCAAATAGCCTTCGTACCTTGGCTCCGCTCGGGGAGAGACGCACGACGAACCAGGCCCGGGGGGGCCTGGCTGGGCGGCGTGCGTCTGGGTGTGACCCAGGCGCAGCCCCCGTGCCCAGCCCCCTCGCGCGACACTCCCGAGGGGAGGCATTAAAATGAGTCTAGACACTGAGCTCTGGGATCCCTGAGGTTGATGCGGCCCGGCGGCCACCCTCAGTTGTTTATCACCAGCGCGGACCATAGCGCTTCCGTATGTGTACGGGCATAGCCGCTCCTCGGCAGTGTCGTCAGCCAGCGCGAAGCATGGTGCTTCCACTGGTACGTGGGAGGGGGCCCCCCTCCGGGAGGAGCCCCCGGGGCGTGTACAGCCCCGCCCTGACACATGGCTAGCACGGTAGGGCCTGGCGAGGTGTATCTGCGCACCCGTGAGCCAGCGCGGGACTCACGGGGCCCTACCTCTAGGCGGGTTGCGCCTGGCACTGGGCCTTATCTTGTGATGTGTCCCTGCAAATTTGGTTAGATGCCGGCACTCTATGTCCTCGGGTCCCGGCCCTCGAGCTGGTCTCAGCCGTCGCTGGTATGCCAGGTCGCGATGCCGTGGACAAGGCCAGAGGGTGAGGGCTGGAGAGCCAATAAGAGCCCTGAGTCGCGATGCTCAGGTACCCCCCCTTTAACGTGCAAGTGGTCGGCATGGAGAAGAAGAGGTGCCATGGGCCGGCATCAAATAATCAAGCATGGTGGGTATAACGCATAACCGGAAATAAACGCAAATGGGATGCATGCCGCTAGGTCTGGCCTGAGCGACTTGGGGATCATGCAGCCCGAGGGGCGCCCCCAACAAGGTAAGCTAACAACATGAAACGAAAGGGATACACGCCGCAGGGACGGACCCACGCGGCCTGGGAATAATGCAGCCCTGGGGGGCGCTCCCAGCTGGAATTGAAACTTGTAAGATGTCACCTGATGACGTTGAGGACGAAGGGGTGTTGGTGTAGCAGACTCGGTGGGCTGCGGAAGCCGATCCTCACGAGCCCCCAGGCCCAGAGGCCTCGGGAGGCTCCGGAGGCGCTGGTGGCTCCTCGCGGACCATCTCCATCTCCGCCAGGGCCACGGAACGCCTGGCCTCTTGTGCCTCCATGATGCCCCTCATGAGGCGCTGGTACGTGGCAGCCGCGTTCGGCAAGCCGTAAGGCATGCGAACGTAGCTGTGGGGCGGACCTCCGCAGCGCCCCACTCACGAGGGCCAGAGGCGCTCCAGAGAGGCGACTCGGTTGACCCCTGGTATGTCGATGCAGATGCGCAGCCCACCATCCTCGCCTGGATGGGGAGCCACTGCTGGTAGGCGGCGGCCACCTTTCATGACTCTTGACTCCTGTAGCTCCTGAATGGCCTTGCTGACGAACTCCTGAGGGTCTGGCTCTCCTTGCCTTACTCCTTCTTGAGGGAAACGTGCTTCAAAACACGCCTCCATGTGGTGCCCAAGCGCCTCCCTCGTGACCCTAGCCAGGTCGGTGGCCCTCCAGGGGAGAGCCCCCGAGCCCTGCCTGAGGAGGGCGCCGGGCACGCTTTCCAATGCGATGGAAGGAGGTTCCCCCTGGGCAGGCACGGGCCCAGAGGGGCCTGCCTCCTGAAGGGCCGGGCCGTACGATGTCTTCTTCTTCTTGGGGGCGGTCTCGGGAAGCCTCCTGCTTCCGCGATCTGGGTCTTCCAGTGACGGGGCCTGAAAGGCTCGTTCCAGGGAACACACCGCGTCCTTCTCTTCACAGGGCACCGTGATGACTCTGCCACTTCCTGGCATCTTGAGGACGTTGTAGCCGTGGTGAGTTACGGCCATGAACTTGGCCAGCGCTGGGTACCCAAGGATGGCGTTGTACGGCAGGCGAATGTGGGCGACGTCGAAGTCGATGAGCTCGGTGCGGTAGTTGTCGCGTGCCCCGAAGGTGACAGGGAGGCGGACCTGCCCAATCGGGACCGTGGAGCCGTCGGTGATTCCGGAGAAAGGCTTGGTTGGCTGAAGCTGGCTGTAGGGCACTTGGAGATTGTTGAATGTTTCCACGGACAGGACGTTGAGCCCTGCCCCGCCATCGATGAGGGTCCTGGTGACCACCACGTTGCTGATGATTGGGGAACAAAGCATCAGGAGGACTCCGGCTGTAGCCGCACACTTGAGCTGAGCTGAACGTGATGGTGCACGCTGACCACCTGAGAGGGCGCGTGGCTTCGAGCCTGGGGAGGACTACATTCACTTCGCGGGCGAACTGCTTGAAGATGCATTGAGAGGCTGGGGCTTGAGCCCCGCCCAGGATGCAGGCGATTGCGCACGGCTCCTGGAAGCCCCTAGCCCCCTCGTCCTGGTGGCGGTCCTTGTTTCTCCTTGGCTGCGGCGGCAGCAGGGGGAGGCCTGCATTGCCTTGCGGGCGATCCTCGCGAGGCTGATCCCTCTAGTCTCCCTCACGAGGCGGGTCTTGCCAGCGATCCTCGCGAGGTTGATCGCGCCACCCTTGGCGCGGGGCATGGTCTTCCCAGCGTCCTGCGTTCCTTCCTCCTCCTCGACCGTAGCCCCGGTCACCGCGGTCGGGGCGACGGCCGATCCTTCCTTCTTGCATGGCTTGGAGCTCTTGACATTCGTTGGTGTTGTGGGTGTGGAGGTCGTGGTACACATAGTACCGACTGCCCTTGGAAGGTTCGGGCTGATCTCTGCCCCGCTTGGTGTCTGGTTCTGCCGCGAGCACGGCAGCCCCCTTGCGCTTCACATCCTTGGCCTTGGGCTTCTTCTCTTCTGGGTCTGCGGCAGGCAGCTCGAGGAGGGAGAGACACCCTTCCTCAGCCCTGGCGCACTTGGTTGCCAAATTGAACAGCTCCAAGGAAGTGCATAGGTCTTCATGCATCGCCAGCTCCTCCTTCATCTTGACATCGCGCACGCCATCGGAGAAGGCTGAGATGATGGCCTCCTCAGTCACCCTGGGAATCTTAAGGCGTGCATTGTTGAAGCGCTGGATGTACTTCTGCAGGGTCTCCCCGGGTTGTTGCTTGATGCGGCGCATGTTGCTCACGGCGGGTGGTCGGTCGCGAGTACCTTGGAAGTTGGCGATGAAGCGGGTGTGCATCTCGTCCCAGGAGGAGATCGTGCCTGGAGCCAGGTTCAGGAGCCAGGTGCGGGCCCCGTCCTTGAGCGCCATGGGAAACCAGTTCGCCATGACCTTCTCGTCTCCGTTGGCAGCTTTGATGCCCAGCTCGTAGAGCTGGAGGAACTCCGCAGGGTCAGCCGTGCCGTCGTAACGAGGAGGCAGGTCTGGCTTGAACTTGTCGGGCCACGCGACGCTGCGTAGCTCGGTGGTGAAGGCACGACAGCCTGCTGTGGCCACAGGAGGCCTTGGGTGACGAAGAGCTTGGTCTTGCATGTCCCCACGCGCTGCAGCTGGGAGCAGCGCGGGGTCTTGACGTGCGGGAGCAGGTGCATGGTCGCGACGTGCTGGAGCAGGGAGCGCCCAGGCAGCTTCTTGCGGGCGAGGGACTTCTTGGCAGCCCTGCTCTTGCCGCGCTAGCACCTGACGGAGCGGGTTCCGCCCAGGGGCCACGAGCCTTGGAGCCATGGCGCCTTCCTGAGGAGGAGCCGGCTGGGGCGCCGTCGGAGCCTCGTTGCCCGCGCGGGGCGGGTTGCGGTGCAGCGGAACGGACGGCGCAGGAGAGCCCTCTGCGGCGCGGACGAGCTCGGTGACGCGGTCGAGCCATTCTTCGTAGACGTCGTCGACGGGATAGTAGCGCAGGAGCTCGTTTGCTGCGATGAGCGCAGCTCGAGCCTCCATGGGTGCGCGGAGCGCGCGGGACGAAGAACCAGCTGGGGTGAGCGAGGGAGTAGCGGTGCGACCGTCTTGCCGCACAGACGGATACTGAGACGATGCTTGCTGCTCGTCCCCTGCCGGGCCGGTGGCGGCGTTGACGGCAGGTGACGGGGAACGGCGAGGACGCCCACCGACAGGAGCCGTCTGGGCGACGCGGGAAGCGAGAGCGGCCCGGCGCTCGGCGCGGGCCCGACGAGCGTCAGACATGGGCGTGATGGTCGGAGGAGAACGGGGTGGTGGAAGACGAATTCCGGCGCACCCCTACCTGGCGCGCCAAATGTCGGATTTCAGGTTCAGGCAGACCCTTGAGGTTCGAACACTGGGGTGCGCGCGGAGATTTCGCCTCCTACCAACCTGCACCCCTCTGCCTCGCTAAGATCTAAGCTATGGAAAGAACAACACGAGAGACACAGGGTTTATACTGGTTCGGGCCACCGTTGTGGTGTAATACCCTACTCAAGTGTGTGGCGTGGTGGATTGCCTCTTGGGCCGATGGTGATGAGCAATACAAGGAAGAACAGCCTCGCAAGGGTCTGTTCTTGGCTGGGGCGATGAACTGTTGGGAGGAGTTCAGTCACCCTTCTCTCTCTCTGTCTCTTCCCGATTGTTGATGCCCCCTAAACCTCTCTACTCGATCGTTGGTCTCGATCCCCCTCAAACCTCTCTCTCCTCTTTTGATCCTATGGGTGGCTG
Source organism: Triticum urartu (assembly GCF_003073215.2). NCBI lineage: Eukaryota > Viridiplantae > Streptophyta > Magnoliopsida > Poales > Poaceae > Triticum > Triticum urartu. The sequence continues at coordinate 186,147,959 of NC_053022.1, read as the reverse complement.
GTCCTATTTATAGAGGCCCTGTTCCTCTTCCCAAATATTGAGCGGGAAGGGAGCCAACAATGGCGGGCTAATTTGAAGGGGGACAGCTAGCACCAACTATCCTGACAAAAGTAGTCTTCGCCTGCACAAAGCTCTAGTGGTGACGCCGTCTTGGGCTCCACGATGACCTCCGTCTTGCAGTCCTCCTGGTCTTGGTCTTGTTGCACCGAAATGGCAACCTTTGCCTGATGCCTCGGTACTCCGCGGCTGCGCTTGCCCCCTTTGCACCAAAGAGGAAAGGAGGACACTGCGCGGGCTGGCACCCGCCTAGCGCCCTTGGTCATCATGGTTTGCGTCACGGGCACCTCGTGAGGTACCCCGCCTTGATCTCTCCGCCTCCTCGCGAGCCAGCCTGATGAGGCCGTGCCTGAGGAAGCTCCGCGTCGTCCGCCCCGCGAGGCTTGGCCCCACGCGAGGGTCTTGGGTCTGTGTTGATGAAGATGGGCCGTGCTGGGCCCCCCTTTGAGCCACGCCGCAGGCTGCAGGCAGGCAAGTCTGGGGACCCTCGTTCCCAGAACGCCGACATATTCTCATGAACATTAGAACCGTTACCAAGAAATGAAAGTACCTAATAATTCAATTGGCGTGCGCGAGCTCTAGTAATTGGTCAGGTATGTATAGCAGCAGGGGCTGTGGGTGTAACAATGGTATTGATGTCCTCATCATTCGGCGAAAAGTGTCATAGGAAAGTGAAATTCTTTCAAGGACTACCATATAATGGACAAGTATTCACTAAAACGGTCATAGCTTTGTCATTCGGAGTCTGCATTGGACCCACAATTACTCAAAATGCTCGTGCGAGTGTGCGAATCCAGAAAATACTTCCTGCTTGCGCCAGGAGGCCCGGGGTGCCTTTAAATTATGCCTTATGGAGGACTTTTTGGCCGTGAAAGTCAAATAACATCATTCGCCGCTCCTTTTCGGACAAGTTTCTAAACCCATTGGCCCTTCCTTTTGAAGGAAATTCGAGAGATTATGTCCATTTTAGACACTAGTCCCCCTAGAAAGGAAAAATGTAGCTTTGTGCACATGATTTACGATCCGGGATGATGAGGACATCAATACCATTGTTACACCCACAGCCCCTGCTGCTATACATACTGGACCTATTACTAGAGCTCGCGCACGCCAATTAGTCCCCCTTGCAAGGACAAACATAGCTTTGTGCACATGATTTATGATCCGGAATTCCTATTTCTTCGTTAATTCAAGAAAACCCAGCAGCTACAAGCCTTATACTCCTTGATGTAGGGTAGAACCCTAATGGGCTGATCATTCACGAAAGGAGCGGATCTCGTGATGAACACGAAGAACACAAGGGGGAAACGAGGGGGAACACAAGAGGAAACACAAGAGAAACACTAAACCAACATAAAATAGTCACACTTGTGCTAGATCCTCGGATACATAGAGTTCACACGGTACACGATCAACTAAGGACGATACAAGGGTAGCCGGTCTTCTCCGTGAGGAGGTCTTGATGTTCTTCTCCGCGAGGAGGTCTTGAATCCAAAGGGATCTTCTCCGAAGAGGCCGCGGTCTCTCTCGAGGAGTAGATCCAATGTGGATGAGCAATGCTCTATCTCTCAAATGAGCTAAAACCAATGCTAACCCTAGCGAGGATGAATAGGAGGTCTATTTATAGTCTAAGTGCAATGGGAGCGAAAGTAGGGGTACATGGCCCTCGGGCCCGAATCTGGACACAGCCAGGTACCGGACGTCCGCTCGGGGCCGGTCATCCGGTGTCTCAGGAGCGGCCAGACATCCGGCGGGTGCCGGTCGTCCGCTCATTCTGGCTCGGATGCTGGTGTAGCGGATTTCTGGTGGCTGCCGGTCGTCTGGTCGCCGGTCGTCCGCTCGTTTGGCTCGGGTGTAGGGGCACCGGTCATCCGATCTGGGCCGGACGCCCGCTCGCTGGGGTTCGGCTGGAGCATCAGGCGCCGGACGTCCGGTCCCGGCCGGTCGTCCGGTGGCTGGGACTTTTCCTGCAGCCCTCCTTCTTCTCCGTCTTCTCGTCCCTCTTCCTCTTCTTCTTGTCCTTGCCTCTTAGCTTCTCCATGATAGCTGAGTATGCACAATGTGTCCATATGAGGTAGTAGCCATGTCGCATGTGCATCGAAGTGGAATTGTGAGAGGAGGGATGTCACCTCGGTTTCGAGAGCTCTTGTACGTGCTCGTGTCATGGGTCCAAGAGGTGTCGTGGGAGATGTAGTTTGGTCCATGGGGATGGCCTTGGGATGCTCCGCATCATCTCCCCTCCCTTGGGGAAGATCCGTCCTCGGATCAAATTCTTCATCACCATGGAAGGGAGAGAGATCTTTGACGTTGAAGATGTCGCTCACGTTGTACTTGTCGCGCGGGATGTCGATCTTGTAAGCGTTGTCGTTGTAGCATGCAAGCACCTGGAAGGGTTCATCCACTCGTGGTTGAATCTTGGACTTGCGTTCTTGTGGAAACCGGTCCTTTCAAAGGTGTAGCCACACGAGATCACCAATGTTGAAGACCATGGGGTGCTTGTTGATGTTGAGCTTGGTCGCAAGTCGTTGTACATGGTGCTCTATAGTATATCTTGTATCTTCATGCACCTTCTTGAGATGAGTCACATGTGCACTTGCGTCTAAATTGATGCGCTCTTGGAGTGGTAGAGGGAGAATGCCCAATGGTGACAAAGGGTTGAATCCGTAGACGACCTCGAAGGGGGACTTGCCGGTTGTTGAATGTCTTGCTCGGTTGTAGGCGAACTCGGCGATGGGTAGGCACTCCTCCCACTCCTTGATGTTCTTCTTGATGACTACTCGAAGTATAGCGGAGAGTGTGTGGTTGGTCACCTCCATTTGGCCGTCGATTTGAGGATGGTAAGCCGTGGAGAAGAGTAGCTTGATTCCGAGCTTGGCGCAAAGGGTCTTCCAGAAGTAGCTAAGGAACTTGGCATCGCGGTCCGAGACGATAGTCTTTGGCACTCCATGTAGATGCAATATTTCCCTACAAAAGAGAGTAGAAACATGTGAAGCATCATCTATCTTGTTGCAAGGAATGAAATGTGCCATTTTTGAGAAACAGTCCACAACGACAAATGCCGAATCCTTCCCATTTCTAGTCCTAGGCAAACCAAGTACAAAGTCCATGCTAATGTCTTCCCATGGTTGATATGGAATTGGTAGAGGCATATAAAGGCCATGAGATTGAGCTTTGGACTTAGCTTTGCGACATGTAGAGCATCAGTTGGTGAAGCGGTTGACGTCACGAAACATCTTGGGCCAATAGTATTTCTTTGAGAGCATATCAAACGTCTTGTCACGTCCAAAATGTCCCATTAAGCCTCCTCCATGAGATTCCTGCAAAAGCAACAAACGAAGAGAAGACTCGGGGATGCAAAGTTTGTTAGCTCTCATAAGATATCCATTTTTGATGTAATAGCGTTCCCAAAAGGTGTGCGTCAAACACTTGGCATAAGGAGTAGCAAATGTAGGATCGTACTCATACAAGTCTTTTATATGATCAAAGCCAATGACATCTAGCTCAAGTTGAGTAACAAGCATGAATATGCGGGAAAGGGCATCCGCCACAATGTTTTCTTTACCTTTGATGTACTTGATGACATAAGGAAAAGATACAATAAATTCACTTCATTTAGCATGACGGTTGTTCAACTTGGTTTGGCCCTTAAGATACTTGAGCGTTTCATGATCGGTATGAATGATAAACTCATGAGGGCGAAGATAGTGTTCCCATTCATGCAAAACGTGGACTAAATAATATAGCTCTTTGTCATATATGGGGTAATTGAGTTGCGCGCCGGAGAGTTTCTCACTAAAGTAAGCTATGGGGTGCTTCTCTTGTGTTAACACAACTCCTATACCATTACCACTAGCATCACAATGAATCTCAAAAGTTTTGTCAAAGTTGGGTAAAGCAAGCACGAGAGCATGAGTAAGCAAATTCTTGATCTCATTGAAAGTGGTATCTTGGGATGGTCCCCAAACAAAAGGCGCATTCTTCTTGCTCAAAGCATGCAAAGGCGAAGCAATGGTGCTAAAATCTTTCACAAAGCGATGATAGAAACCTGCAAGGCCAAGAAAACTACGCACTTGTTGCAAATTGGTTGGTTTTGGCCAAGTCTTGATAGCATTGATCTTGGACTCGTCAACATGAACACCCTTAGAGGAAACAACAATACCCAAGAAAACGAGCTTGTCAACGCCAAAAAGGCATTTCTCCATATTAGCATAGAGATGCTCTTTTCAAAGAGTTTTCAAAACGGTTCGGACATGGGTGACATGCTCTTTGAGAGACTTGCTAAAAACAAGGATATCATCGAAGTAGACCACAATAAACACACCAATGTAAGGGCGAAAGACATGATTCATAAGATGCATAAAAGTACCCGGTGCTTCCGATAGACCCATAGGCATGACTAACCACTCATACAAGCCAAACTTGGTTTTGAAAGCGGTTTTCCATTCATCACCCTCTTGTATGCGGATTTGATAGTAACCACTCTTAAGATCAATTTTGGAAAAGATAGTGGCACCGCTAAGTTCATGAAGGATATCATCAAGGCGTGGAATTGGATACCTATAACGAATGGTGATAGCATTGATAGGTCTACAATCGGAGCACATGCGAAAGCTACCGTCTCGTTTTGGCACAAGGATGACCGAGACGGCACAAGGGCTCAAACTTTCTCGCACATGTGCATGGTCTATGAGATGCTTTACTTGCCTTTGTATTTCTTTGGTTTCTTCGGGGTTGACACGGTAGGGAGCTTTGTTCGGGAGTTGGCATACTTGAAATCACCTTGCACTTGACGTTCCGCTTTGGTAGCTTGATGCACTAGCTCGATGAGGTTCGAGTATGGTTGGAAGTCGGCGATCTTCTTGATAGGATGGTTGAGTCCATTCAAGAAACGTGCCATTGTTTGCTCATCATCTTCCGTGACATTGGCTCTTATTATGGCAATCTCCATCTCCTTGTAGTACTCTTCAATGCTCTTGGTTCCTTGCTTGAGTAGTTGGAGTTTCTTGAAGAGGTCGCGGTTGTAGTAGGTAGGCACAAAGCGTGCTCTCATGACATCCCTCATTTGCGCCCAAGTAGTGATGGGTGGTTCACCTCTTGCCTCTCGGCGCTCTATGACTTGTTCCCATGAAATGAGGACATAGTCTTGGAACTCAAGGGATGCCATTGCGATCTTCTTCTCTTCTTCATAGTTGTGCAAACGGAAGATTTTGTCAACCTATAATGTCGATGAAAGGTACCCTTCCGGATTGTTGCTTCCATTGAACTTCGGCATGGTGAACTTGAGCTTTCCGTAGCATTGCTCTTCATTGTGTTGGGGTCGGGGATGATGACGCCCGTGTTGTAGATGATTGTCAAGCTCGTGTCGCTCTTGGTGAGGAGGATTGTCAACCTCATGTTGCTCTTGTCGTGGAGGATTTCCATTGTCGTCATGCTCTTGATGAACGTGGTGTTCTTGGCGAGCTTGTAGAGGAGCTTTTCGAGCTCGAGGAGGAACTTGACGATGCACGCGAGCTTGAAATCTTCATTCTTGAATTTCTTCGCGAAGTTCTTCTTCTTGTTCTCGAGCTTGTCGGCCTCGATTGGCTACGGCTCGACTTGAATCTTGGAGGGCTTGTTGCACCTCAAGTGCTTGAGCATCACGGAGTTGTTGTTCTTGGCGTTGTGCCTCGGCATCTTGTGCAACTTGGTGTAGATGCGCTCGCTCTTCCTCTTCAGGTTGGCAATGTCGTTGCCGTTCTCATGCTAGTGCAAAAGCTTCTTGGGTTTGGCGTTATCGGTGCTCTTGAGTGTCGGTGTCACGTAGAGGATTGTGGCTTGCTTGACGATCATTGCGCGCGGCACGGCGTAGAGTGTTCGATGTTTGTGTACTTGAGCCGGAGAGGGTGAAGTCGGAGTGTCGACTTGAGCGGGTCCTTCTTGATGAAGATGAAGTGGAAGAAGAGCGGTTGAGCAACAAAGAGTGAATCTCGTCCATCCTTGCGTCATTCTCTTGCTTGTGATCGTTGAGCTTGTGGTCGAAGTAGTCCCTTGTACGTTGCTCGGAGAGTCGAAGTCGGCGGCGAGGTTGTCGATGCGTTCACTCATTGCTTGTTGCTCTTGATGCAAAGCACGTTGCGCACCAAAGATGTGGCTCTTGGTGACGTAGGAGTTCATGTCGTCGTCGTGCTCAATGAAGAGTGGGTTGGTAGAAGTACTTGGCCTATATATCCATCATTCCAAGATACACAATATGAGTGGTAGAAAGAGAAGAAAGAATACCAAATGTACCTTGACCGAAGTTGAAAGTGGATCAATGACCACTCCAATGTATGACGAGGAAATAGCACAATTGGTACTAGCTCTTGTCAGTTTCTCACACCTACACAAGTAAAAGCTTATGGTGGAGCTTGGTTAGGATGGTGGCACAAAATTTGATGCAATTGTACGTGAGCTTCAATAATGTTGGAAAATATTCGCAAGATGCAATGTAACAAGTTGACCAAGCATATAAGGTACACAGAAACACATGCGCAAAAAGATAAGTGGGGTCGTGCAACCAAAGATGAGCCAAAATGTGGAATCCACCAAAATGCTCTTGTTGCACAACACTAGAGAGACGCTAGCACGATTACACAATAGGCGGATACAAAGAACTTGTGCACAACCTACTTACCAAAAATGTAACGACTTATATCCCAAGTATGCTCTATGCAAGGTGTTTCTATGATATAATCCAATATGCTCTAGTCTGACAATCTTAATGTTGCATGATGCTATGGTTCTTGCTTAAAAGCTCTTTGCTTATCTTTCCTCTTTGATTAAAAGCTTGTGTGGCTCTTTGTTGTTTGAGCTCTCTTCTCATGCAATGCTTGACGAACCAAGATAGCAATTTTGTATGCGATGACAACTTTGTGACACAAGAGATGATACCAAGATATGCAACAATGGTGTATGTATGCTATGGGAAGTATGATCACTAATGTACACAAGTCTCATTGCCGGCAATACTCAATGGCTAGTCTCGATGGGTAAGCAACACGAAGGAGTAAGGCTATGATGTCTATCAATGTAATGTCAAGAGTGATATGTCCAATACCAAGACGAGGTTACCGTTCTTTCTTATGGTAATGTGTCAAAATGGTGGCATGAATACCAAGATGTAGTCAATGTGGTCGTTTCTGATGACGTGTCTGTGTCGAACCATACCAAGATAGCAGAAACACAAAAGGATACAGAACCGCAACTCAAATTCTCAAAGCTTGAAGTAGCAAACATGTCGGGGAGCGAAACGGATAAGCAATGGTGGTGGTTTGCGGAAGTGGTGATGGTGTATAGGTGGTAGGAGTGCGTATGCGGAAATGTGGGGCGGTGGTGGTGTCTAAACTGGAAAAAAATCAGTATCGTCAGGGAACTTCAGACGTCTGGTGGGGGAGCGATCGTCCGGTCATCAGATGTTCGGTGGCGAGCGGACGTCCGTTGCCTGGGCACTGTTCGGGCACAGGATGAACTTCACGTGGGCGGAGTGGATGAGGTGAAATTCGTCGATTGCGGGTGATTCCGTGGATGGAAAGGGTGGAGACAAGGGGGAAAAGCTAGATCCACTCGAAACAAAGCACATCCATGGATCAAAACCAACAAAATTTCAGCACACCAACAAATCACAAAAAAAATTGGGGCTATTTTTGTGGGGAATTTTCGAATTAGGACGAAAAACAACAAAAACTAGGCTAGCAACACAACGGGGAGGCTCCGAAATCATGATCAACGTGGCTCTAGATACGAAGATGATGTAGGGTAGAACCCTAATCGGCCAATCTTTCCCGAAAGGAGCGGATCCCGTGATGAACACGAAGAACACAAGGGGGAAATGAGGGGGAACACAAGAGAAACACTAAACCAACATAAAATAGTCACACTTGTGCTAGATCCTCGGATACATAGAGTTAACATGGTACACGATCAACTAAGGATGATACAAGGGTAGCCGGTCCTCTCCGTGAGGAGGTCTTGATGTCCTTCTCTGCGAGGAGGTCTTGAATCCAAAGGGATCTTCTCCGAAGAGGCCACGGTCTCTCTCGAGGAGTAGATCCGATATGGATGTGCAATGCTCTATCTCTCAAATGAGCTAAACCAATGCTAACCCTAGCTAGGATGAATAGGAGGTCCATTTATAGTCTAAGTACAAATGGGGTGAAATTAGGGGTACATGGGCCTCGGCCCCGAATATGGACATAGCCAGGTACCGGACGTCCGTTGGGGACCGGTCATCCGGTGTCTCAGAAGCGGCCGGACATTCTGTGGCTGCCGGTCGTCCGCTCGGTCTGGCTCGGATGCTGGTGTAGCGGAGTTCTGGTGGCTGTCGGTCATCTGGTCATCGGTCGTCCGCTGGCACCGGTCGTCCGCTCGTTTGGCTCGGGTGCAGGGGCACCGATCGTCCGGTTTGGGCCGGACGTCCGCTCGTTGGGGTTCGGCTGGAGCATCAAGCGCCGGACGTCCGGTTCCGGCCGGTCGTCCGGTGGCTGGGACTTTTTTTGCGGCCCTCCTTCTTCTCCATCTTCTCGTCGCTCTTCCTCTTCTTCTAGTCCTTGCTTCTTAGCTTAGCCATGATATCTGAGTATGCACAATGTGTCCATCTGAGGTAGTACCCATGTCTCATGTCATCAAAGTGGAATTGTGACAGGAGGGATGTTACCTCGGTTTCAAGAGCTCTTGTACGTGCTCGTGTCATGGGTCCAAGAGGTGTCGTAGGAGATGTAGTTGGGTCCATGGGGATGGCCTTGGGATGCTCTGCATCACTCCTTGTTTTTGCCGTGTGGCATGCTATAACTTACGTGTGTGACAACCAAGAACCAAAGGGAAATTGATGTAGGGTAGGAACCCTAATCGGCCGATCTTTCATGAAAGGAGCGGATCCCACGATGAACACGAAGAACACGAGGAGGGAATCGAGGGGAAAAACACACGGGGAACATGAGAGAACACTCAACCAACAAGAATGATCACACAAGTGCTAGATCCTCGAAACACGATAGGAGATATAAGATCCAAAGTCAACAACGGACGATACAAAGGTATCCGGTCTTCTCCGTGAGGAGGTCTTGATGGTCTTCTCCACAAGGAGGTCTTGAATCCAAAGGGATCTTCTCCGTAGAGGTCGTGGTCTCTCTCGTGGAGTAGATTCGATGTGGATGAGCAATGCTCTATCTCTAAATATGAGCTAAACCAATGCTAACCCTAAAATGGTGGAGGTGAAGGAGTATATATAGTAGTAGCCACGAAGGGGTAAGTGAGGGGCGAAAGGGTACATAGGCCTTGGCCCGAGTCTCTGCGCGCAGGCAGGCCGAAAGTTCCGGGGACGGCTGGAAGGTCTAGGCGCTGGAGGTTCCGGGCGAAGGTCCGGGCAGGGTCCAGCCTGTCCAGAGAGTTGGCACGGTCCGGGACGGCATCAATGTAGCAGGGCCGGAGGTTCCGGGCTGGCCGGAAGGTCCGGGGGCCAGAGGTTCCTGTCTGTGGCCGGAAGTTCTGGGCTTGGCAGAAACTTTGCACAATTCTTGACGCTGTCCGTTCTTTCTCCTTGCGTCCTTGGTTCCTGAGCACATGTAGTGTCTTTGCATTAGGTAGCAACCATGCCTTGGAAGAATGGAAAGGGAAAGGACTTAGGAATGTGTTCACCTTGTGTCCTGTGGTGCACGCTCGAGGTCGAGGTCTCGTCGTAGTGTACATGGGGATGATAGTAGGATACTCCGCATCATCTCCCCTCCCTTGGGAAAGATCCGACCTCGGATCGTGATCCTCATCACCATGGAAACGATTGTCGTGGACGGACTTGTAGTTGGACGTAGTTGAAGACATGGCGCAACCCAAGTACTCTAAGGTGTCGCCGGAGTGGTATACATGCAACAAAAGCAAATACAAACGATGCTCGGAAATACAATGGTTAGCGCACACAAGGTGTCTGAGGGAGTCCTGGATTAGGGGGTCTCCGGACAGCCGGACTATCTCCATTGGTCGGACTGTTAGACTATGAAGATACAAGATTGAAGACTTCGTCTCGTGTCCAGATGGGACTCTACTTGGCGTGGAAGCCAAGCTAGGCAATACGTATATGGATATCTCCTCCTTCGTAACCGACCTTGTGTAACCCTAACCCTCTTCGGTGTCTATATAAACCAAAGGGTTTTAGTCCATAGGACAACAATCACAACATACAATCATACCGTAGGCTAGCTTCTAGGGTTTAGCCTCTCTGATCTCGTGGTAGATCTACTCTTGTAACACCCATATCTTCAATATTAATCAAGCAGGACGTAGGGTTTTACCTCCATCAAGAGGTCCCGAACCTAGGTAAAACTTTGTGTCCCTTGCCTCGTGTTACCATCCGGCCTAGATGCACAGTTCGGGACCCCCTACCCGAGATCCGCCGGTTTTGGCACCGACATTGGTGCTTTCATTGAGAGTTCCTCTCTGTCATCGCCGTTAGGCTTGATGGCTCCTACCATCATCGGTAGCGATGCGGTCCAGGGTGAGACTTTTCTCCCTGGACAGATCTTCGTATTTGCCGGCTTTGCACTACGGCTAATTCGCATGGCCATCTGGAGTAGATTGAAAGCTACGCCCCTGGCCATCAGGTCAGATTTGGAAGTTTGAATTACACGGCCAACATCCGTGGGGACTTGATCTTCGACGGATTCGAGCCACAGCCGGGCGCGCCGCACTGTCGCGATGGGTATGACCTAGCTCTGCCACCGGACGGTACCCCAGAAGCCGCGCCCGCATCAGCTTCGACCCTTAGCTCGGAGCCAACTGCGGCAATCGAGGACGGGTGGCTTGACACCGCCTTAGGGGCTGCAGTCTCAACGGCGATCGAGCCAAACACCAGCATAATCCTCTGCACGACCCGTGACCCCAAGGTGTCGGACTCTCTTCCGGACCCTGAACCATCCGCGCCCCTGCCAATCGAATCCGATTGGGCGCCGATCATGGAGTTCACCGCTGTGGATATCTTTTAGCAGTCGCCTTTCGGTGACATTCTGAATTCACTAAGGTCCCTCTCTTTGTCAGGAGAGCCCTGACCGGATTATGGCCAACAGGATTGGGATGCGGACGATGAAGAAATTCGACACCCACCCACCACCCACTTTGTAGCCACTGTCGAGGATTTAACCGACATGCTTGACTTTGACTCCGCAGACATCGACAGTATGGACAACGATGCGGGAGGCGAAGATGAACCACTGCCCACAGGGCGTTGGACGTCCACTTCATCATATGACATATACACTGTGGACACACCAAAAGAAAACAACGACGAGGAACAGAAGGACGCACCGAAGGCTTGTTCCCTCGAGAAGCAGTCAAAGCGGCGGCGCAAGCGCCGCCCCAAATCCCGCCTCGCCAGAAATAACGATCACAAAGACCCAACATTGGAGCAGGGCGAACCACTGCCGAACCATGGCAATACGGAGAATTAAACCGAACAAGCCAATTCTGTCAAAGATAATAGTCCGGACGACACAACGCCGGACAGGCACCCGAAGCAGCAGAATGCCCGTTAAAGGCTTGTTGCCACCGCGAGGAGTCTAAAAAAGCAGAAGCAAAGGCTCAAGGCTGCGCAGGACACACTCCAAATCAGATGGAGTAAAGTACTCAACACAGCAGCGAAGTACGGCGACAATCGCCCCACCAAGAGCTACCCAAAGCGGAAGTTGCTACCTGAATTCGATGAGGAGGCTTCGGACCCCTCACAACCAAAAGTCAAAACAGCCACCTGGCCGGATAGACGACCTCACGGCCAACACAGAGCGGCAAACAATGCCACTAACAAGACAATACGCGATTCACGCGGGGGCTTGCACCAAAAGGACGGCGCAACCAGATCCATCTATGTACCACGCAAGCATGCCCCAGCATACGATATAACATCTGAACAACGCGGTACACCTAGATACAGGGGTGCCGCACACCCCCTATGTTTCACCGATGAGGTGCTGGATCATGAATTTCCAGAGGGATTCAAACCTGTAAACATAGAGGCATACGACGGAACAACAGACCCTGGGGTCTGGATCGAGGACTAGATCCTCCACATCCATATGGCTCGAGGAGATGATCTCCACGCCATTAAGTACTTACCACTCAAACTCAAAGGCCAGCTCATCATTGGCTTAAAGGCCTCCCTGAAAACTCCATTGGAAGCTGGGCAGAGCTCAAAGACGCTTTTCGGGCAAACTTTCAAGGGACTTATGTCCGACCTCCGGACGCAGATGATTTGAGTCATATAACTCAACAGCCCGGAGAGTCAGCCCAAAAGCTTTGGAACAGGTTTCTTACTAAAAAGAACCAAATTATCGACTGTCCAGACACCGAAGCCTTGGCAGCTTTCAAGCACAGCGTCCGTGACGAATGGCTTGCCCGACACCTCGGCCAAGAAAAACCAAGAACAATGGTAGCATTAACAAGCCTCATGACCCGCTTTTGCGCGGGTGAAGACAGCTGGCTAGCCCGATGCAGCACTAGCAACCCCAGTACATCTGAAGTTAAAGATGAAAATGGGAAACCACGGTGCAATAGCAATTACAAATGCCGGAACAAAGGAGACAGCACGAAGAGCACAGCAGTAAATGCCGGATTCAAAAGCTCTCGGCCAGGTCAGAAGCCGCCCTCTAAAGGCGCCAGAGACGAACTGTCCAGCCTGAATAAAATTATGGACCAAATATGTCAGGTCCATAGCACCCCTGGCAAACCAGCCAATCATACCCACAGAGAATGTTGGGTCTTCAAGCAGTCCGGCAAGCTCAACGCCGTACACAAGGGGGAGGATACACCAAGTGAAGATGAAGATGAGCCTCTCAAGGGAGACGTTGGGGAACAAAAGAAATTCCCACCAGAAGCCAAAACAGTAAACGCGTTACACGTGATCAATGGAAGAAACAAAATGGCACTCCCAGAAAAATACGCTCGGAGGCTTATCACTGCAGAGTTCTGCCACTAGTCGTCTCAACCGATCACTTTCGACCATCATGATTACTCAGCAAGTATCCAACGTGCAGGATGGGATGCCCTGGTATTGGACCCAATAATTGACGGATACCGCTTTGCACGAGTCCTGATGGACGGTGGCAGCAGCCTAAACCTGATATACCAGGATACAATCCGCGAAATGGGGATAGACCCAACAAAAATTCGCCATAGCAATATTACCTTTAAAGGAGTAACGCCAGGCCCAGGGGCTCATTGCATGGGCTCCCTGCTACTAAAATTTATATTCGGCTTCCCCGATAACTTCCATAGCGAACATCTAACCTTCCACATTGCTCCGTTCCAAAGTGGCTATCAAGCACTACTCAGACGCGAAGCTTTTGCTCGCTTTAACGCAATACCACACTACGCTTCCATCACACTCAAGATGCCCGGTCCATGTGGCATCATTACAGTGAACGGAAATATTAAGCAATTCCTGCACGCCGAACAGCGTGCGGCTGCCTTGACAGCCGCACACTAAACATGGCCTCACGAACTAAAACATTTAGCAGGTCGTCACGACCTCGGACACGGTTAGACGAGTCCGGTGCCGCTATATGCAATTTATACCGGATCAATGATCACACCCCTGTTACAGATACAAGGGGCTCAACATGTGCAGACAAGTGGAAATTCTTACTCAACTTGAATTATACATGGTTTATTTACAAAACTATCCTTTGCACGACAGCTTTTTTACCTAAGCTCCTCTCTTTTACAGATAATCATCATGCTACACCCGTCCAGGATACGGCACAACGGAGACACAGGCGCAGACGTGCAGCAGGGACCCGCTCCAAGGATTCTTTTTAGATTAAGACCCTGCGTAAACCTTTTTTACTGTCTCTTGTTGATACATATCCACCGAATTCTCGACATAATTGAGAAGGATGCTGATGTCTTGGCATGTGGCCACATCAGAATAATGCACATACCTGGACACAAGGGGCTTCTTACAAGCAGCACTACTTCGGCCCGGTTTATACCATAAAGACCGAATACCTTAGGGAATGTTCGGCGTCGCGAGTTCGGCCTTATATGCATCAGCTCCGAATCATTGTCTTTGGTCAAATGTTGGGTTTGCCCAGCTCCTGTGTTTTGGTGCCTTACGTTCCGCTTTACCGGCTAAGGTAGCACAAGGAGAACTACTGCGATTGTGCCCTGGTTCATCCGGACGAGCGCCTTAGTAGAGAAAGCCGAAAACTAACTGTCATGCTATAGCGTGAGACTGGTTAACCACTCGATGACCTATCGGAATGTTAGAATTCCTCCGCCTTAACAAAGGGCCGTTTTTCGGCCAAGCATATACGCACCCCACGACCGGGAGAGTGCGGAGCCACCAAGGGCTATCTAGTAGCCCCACTGTCAAACTCTTATGGCTAAGTGAAAGTGTTCAAGCATTATAGTCCGGTTGCCTCACTCGCTGCGCTATCACCTCCTTATCAGGACCAAGACGTTGGATTAAGTGTGAGCACTCGTTTTTTGCGAGCACCTCTGTATTATATGCATGGGGGTTGAAGCCGACGGCTGCAATCTTTCAAGTTATACACATGTATACATAAACGGCCGCACAGGAGGCATCATACTACTTTCAGGCAAAAGTATAAACATAGCCTTTTAAAAAAACTTCATAAAAGCATTATGTTTACAATGAGAATACATATCACTCAAACATAATATTTTTCGAGCACTGGGCCTCTATCAAACGAGCACCCCCGAGAACTTCCTCGAAATAGTGTTCGGCAGCCACACGGCCCATGGCCGAACCCTGCGCCGCAACAGTGGTAGCGTCCATCTCCGCCCAGTATGCTTTAACACGGGCAAGGGCCATCCGCGAGCCTTCTATGCACGCCGACCTCTTCATCGCATTAATGCGCGACACCGCATCAAGGAACTGCTGCACTAAGCTGAAATAGCTGTTCGGCTTTGGTCTTTTCGGCCATAGCTGATCCACAACAGACGTCATGGCGAGTCTGGACAACCTATTCAGTTCGGCCCATTCGGCTAGCTGGTCAGTCAATGAAAGCGGACGTTCCGGAACATGGAATTGCATCCAGAAGAGCTTGTCCACTTCACGATCTGTCGGACCTTGGAAGTACTTGGCCGCATCGGGAGCACTCGCCGCCAAATCCATATACGCATATGCCGAACTCCACAGCCGATCCAGAGGGGCATATCGAGGATCTCCAAACTTCCTCCGTAACATGAAGGGTTTCCCAGCTGCAATATCCCCGGCTTCCTACAGCTCCTCCTTCTTCGCTCTCATAGCAGAACGGGTGTCTTTGTCCGCCGCCACAGCCTTTTCAAGGTCCATTGCCTTCACTCGGTTTTCTTTCTCAAGAAACCGACAACGTTCGGTAGTGTCTTTCAATTCGACGGCCATCTTGGCCATCTTCTCCTGGCTCTCGCAATGTGCGGCCTTCTCGGCTTTCAACTCTTTGGCCGCCTTCAAAGCAGCCGCATTACTAATCCTCGCTTGCTCCTTGGCTCGGGAAAGTTCCGCCCGCAGGGCTTCCACGGTGGCAGCTCCATCTGCAGTGACAACATATTAAAGATACTGGCACTATGCTGCTCTTACTATGTGGTGTTCACCGGATAATAACACTTACCCTGTGCCTCATCAAGCCTCTTGTTAACAAGCTCGATGTCGGCGTATGCCGCATCCAATTGTCATTTTAATTGGGTAAACTCCTTAGTTCGGCTAGCCACCGGAGCTCCCACCACCTGCACATAAAGGCAGTTTGGTTATTGCCTGGGAATATGATCCTCTGGTCGCCGCCGTTCTCGACGACAACCAGAGTCTCAGGGGCTACTATAACATGTGCAGTACTATCACATATTATCTCACATACCTCAAAGCCTGTCAATAGACTCATAAAGGCTTCATGTAATCCGCTTTCAGCGGACGAGATTCTATCCATCACCGTACCCATCAACGTATGGTGCTCTTCTGAGATGGCCGCTCACCCCACCAACTCCCTCAGAACGTCTGACCGCACACCAGACGGTGCTGAACTCTTTCGTATGCTCTCTTCGGGAGCCGGACACGGGGGACTTTGGGGTCTACGGGATTATCTTCTGGCCTCACCGGATCCGGAGAGGCCCTCCGCGACGACACTTCGGGGTCTCCCGCTTCTGGAGCGGAGGAGTCCGGGGGAGGCATTTCGCTCTCCATCATCTCTGGAAGAAGATCCCCCAAAGACGAGCTCATTTCAGAGGGGCTGAGGCCCGCACTGCAAGATAGATGCGGTGGTTATTTTCTCAGAGGAAAAAAATAGCATACCTTTACTACTGAAATATTTTGGATCACTTACGACTCGTTGGAGGGCTGATCCCCCCTCGGACTCTGTGCGGCAGAAGCACCCCCCAAGGCAGGACCCTCAGTGGGAGACCTCTTCTCCTGTTTGGAGGCTTCGGCTTCTGGATCCTCGGAAGCAGTCCTTTTCCTCCCCCGATCGTCCTCCTTCGTGGAGACACTCGTTCCCTCGGTTGGAGCAGCTGGCGATGGGGGCCCGCGTCTGCCTATATTATCTCCCTAGGTATCTTCCTTCAAGGGCTCCGGGCAAGGTGCGACCTCGAGCATCTTCTCCAATACCGGATTTTCCAAACCCTCAGGGAGGGGGGCCAAACACCGAATCATCTTCGCCTTTGTTAGCCAGTCCTGGTCAAAAGGCGAACTCTAAAAAATAGCCTCGAATAAAAGACAGTGTGTTCGGCTAGAGGATTTCTTACTTGTTCGGCGACGCGGTTACTGCTCAGGCCCATGTCCTCGGTGATATCCGGACATTCCACTTGAGGTCCGAAGAATGACTTGTACATCTCCTCGTGTGTCAGGCCGAGGAAACTTTGAATGGCACGTGGTCCCTCTGGGTTGAACTCCCACAAGCGCAGGGGCCGGCGTTTGCAAGGCTGGACTTGGCGAACCAGCATAACTTGTATTACCGCAACCAAATTGAAATCTCCCTCGAAGAGATCTCGGATGCGTCTTTGCAGCATAGGCACGTCCTTGGCTGGACCCCAGCTCAGACCCCTGCTGACCTATGACATCAGTTGTGGTGGGGGGCCCGAGCGGAAAGCGGGGGCAGCCGCCCACTTGGCACTTCTGGCAGCCGTGACATAAAACCACTCTCGTTACCATAATTCGGGCACCTCTGGAAAGAAACCTCTCGGCCATGGAGCTCCTGCCATCTTGCCTATTGATGCACCTCCGCACGCGGCTTGTTGCCCCTCGATCATCTTCAGCTTTACTTCAAAGGTCTTGAGCCACAGGCCAAAGTGAGGGGTAACGCGGAGGAAGGCCTCACACACGACAATTAATGTCGTGCTGTGGAGAAAGGAGTCCGGGGCTAGATATTGGAAATCTAACCCATAAAAGAACATCAAGACCCTGACGAAAGGATCCAGAGTGAGGCCTAGACCTTGGAGGAAGTGGGAGACGAACACAACATTCTTGTCGGGTTCGGGAGTAGGGATGACCTGCCCTCGAGCAGGCAGCCGATGCGACACCTCGGCGGTCAGATATCTGGCCTCCCTCAACTTCTTGATGTCCTCTTCCGTAATGGAGGAGGGCGTCCATCGGCCTTGAAGGCTGGATCCGGACATGGTTGAAGATCCGGAGCACCTGACCTGGGCTTTGGGTGTTAGAACTCGAGGCGGGGGAAGGGTTTGGTTGAGCACAGGAGGGAACAAGCGAAAACCTTGTCCCCTTATAAAGAGGGTGAATATCAAGCGTCCTCTCCGTAGCCGTTTAGGACTTACCTATAATCTAGGAGTCCTAGACATGGTTGGGTTACCCATGAACCGCATTAATGAGAATCCCGTAATTAGGGGAACACGATCTCCGCTTCGGCAAGACGTGTCAATAAACCGCCTCGCGTTATGTGTGGAGCTGGTTATGAGAAACGGTTCGAATAATCATCGGGCCATGACATAACGTCATGTTACCAAAACAAGCTAGTGGATTAGATCTGCGAAATCGTTATTCTCTCTGCAGTGGAATGTGGAATTTATTTTGTAGGGTCGGACACTATCCTCGTATTCAACTTTTTCTGTCATGTATTCGGAGAAGGAACCTGCCTTGCAATGCCGAAGACAACTGCGCGCCGGACTCATCGTCATTGAAGCCTAGTTCAGGGGCTACTAGGGAGTCCTGGATTAGGGGGTCTCCGGACAGCCGGACTATCTCCATTGGCCGGACTGTTAGACTATGAAGATACAAGATTGAAGACTTCGTCTCGTGTCCGGATGGGACTCTACTTGGCGTGGAAGGCGAGCTAGGCAATATGTATATGGATATCTCCTCATTCATAACTGACCTTGTGTAACCCTAACCCTCTTCGGTGTCTATATAAACCGAAGGGTTTTAGTCCGTAGGGCAACAATCACAACATACAATCATACCGTAGGCTAGCTTCTAGGGTTTAGCCTCTCGAATCTCGTGGTAGATCTACTCTTGTAACACCCATATCTTCAATATTAATCAAGCATGACGTAGGGTTTTACCTCCATCAAGAGGTCCCGAACATGGGTAAAACTTCGTGTCCCTTGCCCCCTATTACCATTCGGCCTAGACGCACAGTTCGGGACCCCCTACCCGAGATCCGCCGGTTTTGACACCGACAGTGTCCATCAAGTAAGAATGAGTCCGTGAGGCAAGATTGTTCGTGATAAAGCACATGAAGCTTAGCAAGATGATATGGAATGAGATGTAAAGCATTCATGGGAGAAAAAGCATACATTGTGCACACAAATGTATTGTGAATGTGATCAATGCAACCACGGTGCAAAATGATGTCATAGTGAGACGGTTTGTCAAAAGCATGAATATGGCAATGGATGTTCAATATGAATAAGTTATCATGCAATTGATGGTAGGCAATATGATCATGATGTATGAATAGGCCATCAAGGTAGATCACAACAAATTTTCTAAGGAAATTTAGAAGCTCATATATCATGGATGGCATGGAAATAGATGCAACAAGGTAATCATAATGTGAGTCAATCGATGCATAAGATGCAAATTTGTTATGAGTGGTGTTGTACCATAGCTCATTGTTGTGGTAGAAGTGGTGGTCCGGTAGTGAATCCACTAAGTCCGAGCACTCCTCAACTTGAAGGTCCATAGAGCCAATCTCCTATGTTGCTCTTCCGTTCGCAAGATGTATCATGTAAACAACAAGAAGGAGACAACAATGAAAGAGTGACCCATCCAATATGCGTAATTGAGTATAGCTCAAAGGGAAGGAGTTCACCTTTAGGAGATTCTCACAAATGTTGGTGTTGCACATCGTGTATGCCTTCACATGACCAAATTGTCTCATGACGGTATCGCCTTGTGAATCCTTCAAAATTAAAGAACATGAAAAACACTCGGAAAAACAAATGAGGTTAGTGAAGATGCAAAACCTATCATTCGTGTGGTAAAATACCTAACAAGTGTATGCATCATGCTCATCATAAGAAAGGACAAGGGAGCATTTCATAGTATGGAGGCATATGATGCGAGAACAACCAAATACAATAGGCTCAATGAAACAAGCATGCATCACAAGTAATATGTCCAAGTTTCCACTATCAATAAGCATAGCATTGGTGCACTCACTATAATGGCATATGAGAGGTGCAACTATTGGAGACAAGATATTATGATAAAGATAAATCATGTGAGAGGCAAGAGCACATATGTCATCAACCCAAGAAAGCAAGTAATAATGGAACCGGTGGTGCGACAAAGCAAGCAATCATATGAATCAAGGCAAGCAAGCTAGTAGTGCGAAGATGCAACGTACTAGAAGGAATCATGTCAAGTATGCCATGTGTGCAAATGGTATTCATGAATAATGCACAAGACATATTACAAGCATGAAGGCAAGATATGAGGAAAATATCATCAATGTATTGGCGAGAGGCCATATGTAAATAGCAATGGGACATCATGACTCTCCCAACACATGATAAACATGGCAATAGCAACAAGGATCTCCACCAAGCATGCAAATACACATAGGAGTAGCATAATGGTGAATCATGGGTAGATGCAAGCAAGGGTCACAATTGCATGGAAAAGGCATAGAAGCAAGCATACCATGCAAAGTGAACATGGTAAAATGAGCAAGAGAGCGGTATATAGCCCATAGCCGTGTGAGAGCCAAGTGAGAGAGATGCGCGTAGTCGTTGCACGAAGAGCACGGTGGGAAGGATAGTTCATGGAGCCCAAGTCATCTTTGCTCTCAAGGGCTTGTTTCGTCAACTCTTGGGATTGAGAGGCTGGCGAGTATACGAGAGTACCTACACAAAACAAAGACAAAGGGAAATTTGTGTGTGCGTGGTATATGTACACATCATCCATCATGATGCGCACGTGCAAGTGTTGGTTAGCACAAAATAGCCAATGCTCAAATAAATGATATGCGTGATATAGAAACATGTCATCCATCATAATAGGTTTGTTGTTATGTATAGCATAATGGAGACTCAAATTGTGTAATGCATCACACGAAATATGTAGAGCATTGTTATTCATGGAATGCATATGGTGCAAGTAATTATGGGAATTATGCAAAGTATGGAACGCATCAAAATCTCCTAATATGTATGAGGAAACTATGGGGATCTCCTCATGAGCATTAATGGAAACATCACACGGAGAATATTGACAACATCCAAAACAATGCATATTTGGAACATTGTGATCATGGCATGGCATAGTAGATGAATTGCGCAAATCATGTAAAGGAAGCATGGCAATATCATCACATGAAAAACAAAATCCAATGAACATCATCTCGTCATCTATGCCATAAGTGCAAATGGGATTTATTTGAATGGGGCATGCATAGCTACTATGTTGGGATTGAAATGATGCGATATGGGATTGTCAAACATGATGTGACCAATAGAATTTGCACAAGATATCCTATGGAGCATAGCATCACAACTAGGCAAATCAACATGCTCATCATCATATGCATCATAAATGGGTAAGTCATGACATGAAGAATTCACACTAGCATGAAGCATGGGAATAGGTGGATCAACATCATGCAAGCAATCATTGGTGAGATAGTCCACTAGTGGGACAAGAGAAGCACCATCACCTATGTTACCTTTAGAGCATCGCTCATGTGTTGTAGGTGAGGTGTCGAAGACCAAGTCGTGGTCACCTTCATCTTGATGGAACCATGCGGGGCTGCATCTTCGTCCACCATGGCCATCATTGTCTCCATTGGAGGTATGGACTCGTTGAGGATAGGCATGTCATCATGTAGGAGACTTAGCACCAAAGAAAACACACTCGGAGTAGAGGTTAAGTTGTTATAAATCATAGTGGCCTCACATGCCATCTCAACTATCTCACTCACTAAGTGTTCTGGCTCACTCACTCCCTCGTGGATGCTCTCACTCATATGGTTGGTGGAGTCACTCAAATGGCTCTCAACCTCACATAGGATGTGTGGCATGCTCTCAAGTGTGGGGCTAGTGGTGGTCACACTCATCTTCTCATAGGAAATGCTCGCAGTGTCACGTATGGTGTAGTCACTCATGTCACTCATGTGGCGGTGGCTCTCCTCACATGGAAATTAGGGCATCTTGTCATATGTGGGTGTCGGAGAGATGTAGGTGCAAATGTCTCCATGCTCAATCATGTCGTGGTCGTAGCTGTGGATGAAGGCCTAAGATGGCACATCGTCACTCTCGTCCAAGACCAAAGATAAGGTCTCATGTGCGGTCTCGTAGCTTGACTCGAAGAATGAGTCCAATATGGGCGCCATCTTCATGTTGTTGAAGAGGTTCGTGCTCGTCGCCGTGGTCGAAGGGGATGGCCCAAGCTCGACCGTCTTGTCACCATCTTGTTGTTGGAGGCCCATATGATGTGGCACCTCATAGCTCGTCTCCATGACCGAAGGGAATTTCCCATGCTCGTCCATCTTCCTTGAGGGGCTTCCGAAGATGGAAGTGTCGCCCTCGCTCGTTGGTGGTCGCCTCGTTGGTGAAGATGACAATGTAGGCGAACTCATGGGAAGTAGGCAAAGATGTTGTACGTCCAAAGGCCAAGATGCCTTGAGAACACTTGGCGAAGATGCCGAAGTGGTTGGTGCAGCCGTAGCTCCGTCTTGGTGGTGCTCGTCTCGCGGTCTTCTCTTTTGCTCTTGAAGCTTGGCCTTGGCGTGAAGTAGGGCTTACTGGGACTTGTAGGTTTGCACTTGTGGAGCATCATCATGATGATGGTGTCATTTTCATGCTTGAGCTCATAGTAGATGTTGTTCGTCGTCGTCGTGCACATGTTGCCTGGAGGTGACTTGCCCTTCATGACGATGTGGATGACGCACTTGATGGTGGTCGCCATGGAGATATGAATGTGGACGACTTGCTCTTGCGTCTCTTGGGCGCTCCGAAGATGATTGACATGCTCGCCGCCGCCTTGAGGATGATGAAGGGGAAGAACGTTTGGCCAACAAAGTCTGAATCTCCTCCATCCTTGCATCTTGCTCCTTTTGTTCAGAAAGCTTGTTGTCGATGTAGTCCCTTTTCCTCGCTTCGGAGTGCCGAATGTCAATTGAGAGGTTCTCGATGCGCTCTCCCAATCTTCATTGTGCGCCTTGCAATTGTCGTTGTAGATCGAAGATTGACGCTTTGGTGATGTAGTTGTTCACGCCGTCGTTGTTGTCAAAGACCGGAGATGAAATGCCTTGACTATCCTTCACTCCAAGAGAAAAATGTGAGTGGTAGAAATAGAAGAATGAATACCAAATGTACCTTGACCGAAGTTGAAAGTGGATCAATGATTACTCCAATGTGGACAAGGAAATAGCACAATTGGTACCAATTCTTGTCGGTTTCTCACACCTACACAAATAAGGATTATGGTGGAGCTCGGTGAGGATAGTGGCACAAAAAATTGATGCAAAATGTTAGCAAGAGTCAATAATGTTGAAAGAGATTCACAAATTCGCAAGTGAAACAAGTAGACCAATAGCAATGAATGGCACACGGAAACGCACACACGGATAGATAAATGGGGTCATGCAACCAAGGAATGAGCACAAAATGTGGAATCCACAGAAAACGCTCGTGTTGCACAACTCAAGAGAGACGCTAGCAGGATTTCTCTATAGGCGGATACGACACTTGTGCACAACCTATAAGATGAAAAATGTAAGGATGTTGTATCCGAAGTATGATGTTCTAGTGCTTTAGCACAAGATGATCGGATATGACAATCTTATGCAATGTGGTATGATGCTATGGCTATTGCTTACAAGCTTCTTTGCTCATTCTCTATTGCTTAAAAGCTTATTCTTTTTTATATGGCCACAATGCAAAATGCAAAAACCAAGATAGCAATTGGGTATATACGGGAACAAACTTGAGGCACACGAGATGATATGATACCAAGATGATACCGATATGGTATGATATGTTGCAATGGAAGGTGTAGATCACTAATGTGCACAAGTAACGTTGCCGGCAATACTCAAATGGCTAGTCTCAATAGGCAAGTGACGCAAAATAGGCTAGGGGTTATCAATGCAATGGCAAGGGAATATACAATGGAGGGATACCACGATACCACGATGATATGGAGGTTACCGTCCGCGGTGATGATGAGTGGCGGTGATCTTGATGGAGATATCAAGATAATGGAGACTCGTCCTTAAGTAGCCAAAATACCTTAGGAAACGTAAAAACTGCGAACTCAAAATCTCAAATGTCAAATGGAAAATGGTGGTAGCGGGAATGCGGTGGTGGTTTTGTGGAGGCTCAATGGAATTGTGAATGGAAATGATGGGTTCTGGAGTACGCAATGCGGAAATGGAGGGTAACGTGGTGGACTATACACGGTGTCGGAGTTGGAAGCACGATCCCTAAGTAGCCGAAACACCTTAGGAGACACAACTCACAACACAAACAAAAATGGGTTAGGTTGGGGTGGCGGAAGTGTATGGTGGTCAAGCCTATGAGGAAGTGGTGGTGGTTGATGAAGAAGAAGCAACTGTACCTAAGTAGCCGAAACACCTTAGGATACTCAAGTCACAACTCAAACAACCGCTAATGCTATGCGGAACAAAATTGGTTAGGTTGCGGAAGTCGGTGGTTGTATAGCGGATGATGTGGTGGAAGCCCTAGACAAAATGCCAAAATTCACAAAATTTGATGGTGTCAAAAGGTGGTGAAGCCAAGGTGAGGTCCTCGGGCACGTCGATAGCTTCAAAACGAGCCAAAGAACACTCAAATCGGAGTTCGGAGTGAAAAGTTGTGATGAAAACGGTGAAGAAGGGTGATGCTGAAATTTTGTGCAATGTTTCGGGTTAGGCCGGAAGTTCCGGGCCTAGGACCGGAAGTTCCGGGGGGTGGCGGGAAGTTCCGGGGGTCGCGGAAAAAGTGCGGGAGTCTGGGGAGGTTTAGGGTAAACTTTTTGTTTAGCCCGGAAGTTCCAGGGCTAGGACGGAAGTTCTGGGGGACGGAAGTTCCGGGGTCGTGGAATTTCTGCCGGGACGAACCCTAAATTCCAGATCTTAGAACAGGGGTGGAAAAACTGGATTTCCAAGGTCAAAATAGACGGGATTTCATGGAGGAAAGATGGGGAAACTTGGGGAGATGCTAGATCCACTTGATACCAAGCAAATCTATGGATCAAATCCAACAAAACTTCATCAAACCAACAAATCACAAAATAAATTGGGGCTATTTTTGGTGGGGATTTTCGAAATTGGGGAAGAACACAACAAAATTAGGCTAGAAAACAACGAGGGGGCTCTGAAATCGTGATCAACATGGCTCTGATACCAAGATGATGTAGGGTAGGAACCCTAATCGGCCGATCTTTCACGAAAGGAGCGGATCACACGATGAACACGAAGAACACGAGGAGGGAAACAAGGGGAAAAACACATGGGAACATGAGAGAACACTCAACCAACAAGAATGATCACACAAGTGCTAGATCCTCGAAACATGATAGTAGATACAAGATCCAAAGTCAACAATGGACGATAGAAAGGTAACCGGTCTTCTCCGTGAGGAATTCTTGATGGTCTTCTCCGCAAGGAGGTCTTGAATCCAAAGGGATCTTCTCCATAGAGGACGCGGTCTCTCTCGTGGAGTAGATCCGATGTGGATGAGCAATGCTCTATCTCTAAATATGAGCTAAACCAATGCTAACCCCAAAATGGTGGAGGTGGAGGAGTATATATAGTAATAGCCACAAAGGGGTAAGTGAGGGGCGAAAGGGTACATAGGCCTTGGCCCGAGTCTCTGCGCAGGCAGGCCGGAAGTTCCGGGGATGACCGGAAGGTCTGGGCGCCGGAGGTTCCGGGTGATGGTCCGAGCAGGGTCCAGGCTGTCTAGAGAGTTGGCACGGTCCGAGACGGTGTCGATGTAGTAGGGCCGCAGGTTCTGGGCTGGCCAGAAGGTCCGGTGTCCGGAGGTTCCGGACTATGGCCTGAAGTTTCGGGCTTGGCAGAAAGTTTGCACAAGTCTTGATGTTGTTTGTTCTTTCTCCTTGCGTCCTTGGTTCCAGAGCACATGTAGTGTCTTTGCATTAGGTAGCAACCATGCCTCGAAAGAATGGAAAGGGAAAGGACTTAGGAACGAGTTCACCTTGTGTCCAATGGTGCATGCTCGAGGTCGAGGTCTCGTCGTAGTGTACATGGGGATGATAGTAGGATGCTCTACATCATCAATCCTGGCAATGGTCAATTTATACATGGATAGAATATCTCCAGCATCAAGGACACACAATTTTGGGGAGGTTCGGCAAAAAGCGTCACGACAAAGTGAAATTCTTTAAAGAAGTGCCATATAATGGGTCGTTGTTCACTAAAAACGGTCATAACTTTGTCATTCGGAGACTGTTTTGGACCCACAAGTACTCAAAATGCTCGCGCCGCACGTGCAAATAAAGAAAATACTCCCTGCTACCGCCAGTAGGCTGGGGGTGCCTTGAAATTCGGCCTTAAGGATGACTTTTTGGCCTTGAAAGTCAAATAACATCATTCGCCGCTATTTTTCGGACAAGTTTCTGAAACCAATGGCCCTTCCTTTTGAAGGAAATTCAAGAGATTACATTGATTTTAGACATTAGTCCTCCTGGCAAGCAAAAATGTAGCTTTGTGCACATGATTTATAACCCGGGAATTCCTATTTCTTCATAAATTCAAGAAAATCCAGCGGCTACAACCCTATAACTTTCGTGTGTGACAACCAAGAACCAAAGGGTATTCCTGGCAATGGTTAATATATACATGGATACAATATCTCCAACATCGAGGACACACAATTTCGGGGCGGTTCGACGAAAAGCATCATAGGAAAGTGAAATTCTTTCAAGGACTGCCATATAAAGGACCAGTATTCACTAAAACGGTCATAACTTTGTCATTCGGAGTCCGCTTTGGACCCACAAGTACTCAAAATGCTCGCGGCGAGTGTGCGATCCAGAAAATACTCCCTGCTTGTGTCAAGAGGCCCGGGGTGCCTTTAAATGATGCCTTATGGAGGACTTTTTGGCCATGAATGTCAAATAACATCATTCGCCGCTCCTTTTCGGACAAGTTTCTGAACCCATTGGCCCTTCCCTTTGAAGGAAATTCAAGGTATTATGTTCATTGTAGACATTAGTCCCCGTGGCAAGGACAAACATAGCTTTGTGCACATGATTTATGATCCGGGAATTCCTATTTCTTCGTAAATTCAAGAAAATCCAGCGGCTACAAGCCTTATACTCCTTGTTTTCGCCGTGTGTCATGCTATAACTTACGTGTGTGACAGCAAAGAACCAAAGGGCAATCCTGGCAACGGTCAATATATACATGGATAGAATATCTCCAACATCGAGGACACACTATTTTGGGGCGGTTCGATGAAAAGCGTCATGGGAAAGTGAAATTCGGAGACTATTTTGGACCCACAAGTACTCAAAATGCTCGCGCCGCGTGTGTAAATACAGAAAATACTCCCTGCTACCGCCAGGATGCCGGGGGTGCCTTGAAATTCGGCCTTAAGGAGGACTTTTTGGCCCTGAAAGTCAAATAACATCATTCGCCGCTCCTTTTCGGACAAGTTTCTAAAACCATTGGCCCTTCCTTTTGAAGGAAATTCGAGAGATTACGTAGATTGTAGACATTAGTCCCCCTGGCAAGGACAAATGTAGCTTTGTGCATATGAATTATAAGCCGAGAATTCCTATTTCTTCATAAATTCAAGAAAATCCAGCGGCTACAAGCCTTATTGATAAAGGCAAAGGTGTCCCATCTTTCGATGAGATGGTGGCTATCGTATTGGAGGAAGTTGACTTTGACGATCTGACTACGAACATGCGAAGGCATCGCGCCTTAGCAATCGCTAAACCAACTTCGAGAGGTTATTGACCATGCCAGAGCATGATCAACCTGACCACGAAGGTCTATTTCCTGTAGGCAAACAAAGAACAAGCAAGAAACTAAGATTGCAATTTGGATATTGTGAATATAAGAGGAAAGCTTTATTGATCAAAGGTGGGGTTCTCTGACGGCTTTGTCTGGTCGTTGAACAGAAACGAAGTACGCGAAGTTGCAGCTATGGCGAACTTTAATCTAAACAAAACCCAAAGTCTAAACGACGCCCTAAGGGCTGTATATATGGAGGAAGAGGGGGGGGGGGATTTCGTGGCCCTTGGAGGGGGGGGTCCAAAACCAACCCTAACTCTTGTTTCCCCACACATACAGACTCTAAAAACAACCTATACTTAAGTCTTTCGAAAATACATGGGCCTGGCCCAATAATAAGGTGATGCAACACCTAGAATAGCATGTGGACTAAATTTATGAAGTGGCATCTTTAATATTTCGTCCAAAGCTTCATGCACTCC
Source organism: Triticum urartu (assembly GCF_003073215.2). NCBI lineage: Eukaryota > Viridiplantae > Streptophyta > Magnoliopsida > Poales > Poaceae > Triticum > Triticum urartu. The sequence goes on along the minus strand of NC_053022.1, from coordinate 186,120,052 downwards.
TTATGGTGGCTTCAAAGTTCTGAAATAATCACTTGTAACTCCGTTCTTGATACCCTTGCTCATGCCATCATCTCCATGCTTGAACTTGCTCCAAGGTTCATCTTTCTTGTCCAAGCTAGGCCCTTCATTTGTAAGCAAAACAAATGTATCCAATTTAGGCAGCATCATATTCTCATGAACATTAGAATCGTTACCAAGCAACGAAAGTACCTGATAATTCAATTGGCGTGTGCGAGCTCTAATAATTGGCCCAGTTTGTATAGCACCAGGGGCTGTGGGTGTAACAATGGTATTGATGTCCTCATCATCCTCCCCTTCTTGAAATGATGTCGTCCTCGACGAAAGCACATCTTCCTCACCAAAATAAGACTTTAAATCTGCAATGTTAAAAGTGCGACTAACCCAAAAATCTGCCGGTAGCTCAAGTTTATATGCATTATCATTTATTTTCTCTAACACCTTAAAAGGACCATCAGCACGTGGCATTAGCTTTGATTTGCGCAAATTAGGAAATCTGCCCTTACGCAAATGTAACCAAACAAGATCTCCAGGTGCAAACACAACATGTTTTCTACCCTGATCTCCAGCAAATTTATATTTAGCATTCATACGCTCAATGTTTTCCTTAGTAAACTCATGCATTTTTAAAATCAATTCAGCACGTTCTTTAGCATCAAAATTAACCTTCTCCTAAGATGGAAGAGGCAACAAATCAATAGGTGCACGAGGTAGGAAACCATACACAATTTCAAAAGGGCATATCTTAGTAGTAGAGATCAATGAACGATTATAATAAAATTCAATATGAGGCAAGCATTCTTCCCACATTTTGTTATTATTCTTCAAAACAGCCCTAAGCATAGTAGACAATGTTCTATTGACTACTTCAGTTTGTCCATCAATTTGGGGGTGACAAGTAGTACTAAAAAGAAGTTTAGTCCCCAACTTACCCCATAAACATCTCCAAAAGTGGCTAAGAAATTTAGTATCACGATCAGAAACAATAGTATTTGGCACACCATGCAAGCAAATAATTTCACGAAAGAACAAATCAGCAACATTAACAGCATCATCGCTTTTATGACATGGTATAAAGTGTGCCATTTTCGAGAACCTATCCATGACTACAAATATGCTATCCCTCCCCTTCTTTGTTCGAGGTACACCTAGGTACTGGTAAAGGCATATATAAACCATCAGGATTGAGTCGTGACTTAGCTTTTTGACATGTAGTGCAATGAGAAACAAGACGCTCAACATCCCGTCTCATCTTTGGCCAAAAGAAATGTGTACCAAGTATATCCTCCGTCTTCTTGACGCCAAAGTGTCCCATTAATCCCTCTCCATGCGCCTCCTACAACAACAAAATACGAACGGAGCTAGCTGGAATGCATAGCTTGTTAGCAAGAAACACAAATCCATCATTAAGAACGACCTTTTTCCATGTTCTCCCTTCCTTACAATTCTGCAATACATCTTTAAATTCAGCATCATGTACATATTGATATTTGATGGTCTCCAAACCAAATATTTTAAAGTCAAGTTCTGAAAGCATAGTATAATGATGAGAAAATGCATCAGCAATAACATTTTCTTTACCCTTCTTGTGTTTAATGACATAAGGGAAAGTCTCAATGAATTCAACACATTTAGCATGTCTACGGTTCAGTTTTGCTTGACTTTTAGTGTGTTTCAAAGATTCATGATCAGAATGTATAACAAATTCCATGGGCCATAAATAATGTTGCCATGTTTCTAAGGTCCGAACAAGAGCATATAATTCTTTATCATAAGTAGAATAGTTCAGACTAGGCCCACTCAATTTTTTCAGAAAAGTATGCAACAGGTTTGCCATCTTGTAATAACACACCTCCTAATCCAATTCTACTAGCATCACATTCAAGCTCAAAAGTCTTATTAAAATTAGGAAGTTGGAGTAAGGGAGCATGTGTCATCTTATCTTTCAATACCATGAAGGCTTCTTCCTGTGCGGTACCCCAAACAAAAGGCACATCCTTCTTTGTAATCTCGTTGAGGGGTGCAGCAATGGTGCTGAAATCTCTCACAAAACGCCTATAGAAACAAGTGAGGCCAAGGAAATTCCTCACTTGTGTGACTGTTTTGGGCTGCGGCCAACTCTCAATAGCTTCAATCTTGGCTTTATCAACTTCAATTCCCTGTGGCGTAACAGCATAGCCAAGAAACGATACCGGGTCGGTGCAAAAGGTGCACTTTCCAAGGTTACCAAACAAACGTGCATCATGTAGAGCAATAAAATCAGCACGTAAATGTTCCAAATGTTCCTCCAAAGATTTACTATAAATCAGTATATCATCAAAATAGGCTACCACAAATCGTCCAATGAAAGCATGTAAAACTTCTATCATAAATCTCATGAAAGTACTAGGTGCATTAGTTAACCCAAAAGGCATGACTAACCACTCATATAATCCAAACTTAGTTTTAAAAGCTGTTTTCCATTCATCTCCCAATTTCATACGAATTTGATGGTATCCACTACGTAAATCAACTTTGGAGAATATTGTAGATCCACTCAATTCATCAAGCATATCATCTAGACTAGGAATAGGATGACGATAACGAATAGTAATATTATTAATGCCTCTACAATCAACGCACATACGCGACGTACCATCCTTTTTCGGCACTAAAATGATAGGAACAGCACAAGGACTAAGGGATTCACGTATATAACCTTTGTGGAGCAGTTCTTGTACTTGACGCATAATCTCCTTCGTATTCTCTGGATTGGTACGGTATGGTGCATGGTTGGGTAATGATGCACCAGGAATTAAGTCAATTTGATGCTCAATCCCTCGAATAGGTGGCAATCCCGGTGGCACATCTTGTGGAAAGATGTTAGCGAACTCCGGCAAAATGTTAGTGACAGCAGGAGGCAAAGAGGAAGGCACGTCCCCGAATGAAAATAATGCATCTTTGCACACAAAAGCATAGCAAACAGATTTGCTAAAATCTAGATCATCAATATCAGATTTGGTGGCAAGTAAACATGCAGTTTTCAATTTAATTTCAGAAGCAACACTAGATGGTTTATCATTAGGCTTCATTTGTTGCTCAAATTCTTTTGCCACAATCTGATTTTCACTCTTATTTGTCTCCTGTTTTGGTTTATTAGCTCTATTAATATCATCTTTCACAATGGAATCAAGAGTCATAGAAAGCAAAGTAATATTTTTATCCTTATGAACAAGAGTATACTGATTGTTTCTACCATGGTGTATAGAATTTTTATCAAATTGCCATGGTCTACCAAGTAATAAGGAACATGCTTGCATAGGTACCACGTCACAATCAACATAATCAGCATATGTAGAGATACTAAAATGCACACAAACAGTATGTGTTACCTTAACATTGCCGTTGTTGTTGAACCATTGGACGTAGTAAGGACATGGATGTGTTCGTGTGGTGAGAGATAGCTTCTCCACCATCTCCATGCTAGCCAAGTTATTGCAGCTCCCTCCATCTATGATGACGCGAACAGAATGTTCCTTCACAACTCCCTTTGTATGGAACAAATTATGCCTCTAATTTTGCTCAGCTTGTGTAACCTGCACACTCAAAACACGTTGAGCAACTAAACATTCATACCTGTCAGCATCTTGAGCAGCCATGTATTGCATCTCATGATCATAATCATCTCCACCATGTTCTTCATGTGTAATAAGAGCCAAAATCTCCTCATCATAGTCACTAGCGGACTCATACCCACTGATGCGGAGCATCCCAAGGCCATCCCCATGGACCCAACTACATCTCCTACGACACCTCTTGGACCCATGACATGAGCACATACAAGAGCTCTTGAAACCGAAGTGGCATCCCTCCTCTCACAATTCCACTTCGATGCACATGGGACATGGCTACTACCTCATATGGACACATTGTGCATACTCAGGTATCATGGAGAAGCTCAGGAGCAAGGACAAGAAGAAGAGGAAGAGGGACGAGAAGACGGAGAAGAAGGAGGGCTGGAGGAAAAGTCCCAACCACCGGACGACCGACTGGGCCTGAACGTCCGGCGCCTGATGATCCAGCCGAACCCCAGCGAGTGGACGTCTGGCCCAGACTGGACGACCGGTGCCCCTGCACCCAAGCCAAACAAGCGGATGACCGGTGCTAGCGGACGATCGGCAACCGGACGACCGACAGCCACTGGAAATCCGCTACACCAGCATCCGAGCCAGAATGAGCGGACGACCGGCAGCCGCCGGACGTCTGGCCGCTCCTGAGACACCAGACAACGGCCCCCAGCGGACGTCCGGTACCTGGCTGTGTCCAGATTCGGGCCCGAGGGCCATGTACCCCTACTTTCGCTCCCATTGCACTTAGACTATAAATAGACCTCCTATTCATCCTCGCTAGGGTTAGCATTGGTTTTAGCTCATTTGAGAGATAGAGCATTGCTCATCCACATTGGATCTACTCCTCGAGAGAGACCGCGGCCTCTTCGGAGAAGATCCCTTTGGATTCAAGACCTCCTCGCGGAGAAGAACATCAAGACCTCCTCACGGAGAAGACCGACTATCCTTGTATCGTCCTTAGTTGATCGTGTACCATGTCAACTCTATGTATCCGAGGATCTAACACATGTGCGACTATCTTATGTTGGTTTAGTCTTTCTCTTGTGTTCCCCCTCGTGTCCCCCTTGTGTTCCCCGTGTTCATCGCGGGATCCGCTCCTTCCGTGAAATATCGGCCGATTAGGGATCTACCCTACATCATCTTGGTATAATGATCCACATTGATCACGATGTCGGAGCCTCCCCTCATTGTTTTCTAGCCTAATTTTGTTGTGTTCTTCCCCAATTTCGAAAATCCCCACCAAAAATAGCCCCAATTTTTTTTGTGATTTGTTGGTGTGTTGAAATTTTGTTGGTTTGGATCCGTGGATTTGCTTTGTTTTGAGTGGATCTAGCTTGTCCACCTTGTCTCCACCCTTTCCATCCACTAAATCACCCACAATCGACGAATTTCACATCATCCACCCTGCCCACATGAAGTTCTTCCCGTGCCCAGGCACCGGACGTTCGCTCGCCACCAGGCGTCCGACGACCGGACGACCTCTCCCCCACCGGACCTCCGAAGTTCCCTGATGAAACTGAATTTCTTCAGTTTAGTCACTACCACCGCCCCACATTTCCGCATACGCACTCCTACCACCTTTACACCATCACCACATCTGCAAACCACCACCATTGCTTATCCGTTTTGCTCCCCGACACATTTGCACTTCGAGCTTTGAGAATTTGAGTTGCGGTACCGTCTCCTTTTGTGTTTCGGCTATCTAGGTACGGTTTGACATCAACATCACCGCCGCTCATCTTCGCCACGGACGCGTCATCAACAACGACCACATCGACTACATCTTGGTATTTGTGCCACCATTTTGACACCATACCGTAAGCAACAACGGTAACCTCATCTTGGTATTGGACATATCACTCTTGCCATTACATTGATAGCCATCATAGCATTACTCCTTTGCATGGCTTACCCATCGAGACTAGCCATTGAGTATTGCCAGCAATGAGACTTGTGCACATTAGTGATCATACTTCCCATAGCATACATACATCATTATTTCATATATAGGTATCATCCTTTGTGTCACAAAGTTGTCATCGCATACACAATTGCTATCTTGGTTCGTCAAGCATTGCATGAGAAAAGAGCTCAAACATCAAAGATCCAACCAAGCTTTTAAGCAAAGAGCTTTTAAGCAAGAACCATAGCATCATGCAACATTAAGATTGTCAGACTAGAGCATATTGGATTATATCATGGAAACACCTTGCATAGAACATATTTGGGATAGTAGTCGTTGCATTTTTGCTAAGTAGGTTGTGCACAAGTTCTTTGTATCCGCCTATTGTGCAATCGTGCTAGCGTCTCTCTAGTGTTGTGCAACACGAGCATTTTTGTGGATTTCACATTTTGGCTTATCCTTGGTTTCCCAACCCCACTTATCTCTTTGCGTGTGTGTTTCCGTGTACCTTATATGCTTGGTCTACTTATTACATTGCATCTTGCTAATCTTTCCCAACATTATTTAAGCTCACTTACAATTGCATCAAATTTTGTGCCACCATACTAACCAAGCTCCACCATAAGCTTTTACTTGTGTAGGTGCGAGAAACCGACAAGAGCTAGTACCAATTGTGTTATTTCCTTGTCATACATTCGAGTGATCATCGATCCACTTTCAACTTCGGTCAAGGTACATTTGGTATTCGTCCTTCTCTTCTACCACTCACATTTTCCTTGGAATGATGGATAGTCCAAGTACTTCTACAAACCCACTCTTCATCGAGAACGACGACGACATGAACTCCTACATCACCAAGAGCCACCTCTTTGGTGCACAACGTGCTTTGCATCAATAGCAACAAGCAATGAGTGAACGCATCGACAACCCCGCCGCCGACTTGCGACTCTCCGAGCAACATACAAGGGACTACTCCGACCACAAGCTTGACGATCACAAGCAAGAGAATGACGAAGGATGGACGAGATTCGCGCTTTGTTGCTCAACCGCTCTTCTTCCACTTCGTCTTCATCAAGAAGGACCCACTCAAGCCGACACTCCGACTTCACCCTCTCCGGCTCAAGTACACCGACATCGAACACTCTACACCGTGCCACGCGCAATGATCATCAAGCAAGCCTCAATCCTCTATCGTCACCGACTCTCAAGAGCACCGTCAATGCCAAACCCAAGAGGCTTTTGCACTAGCAGGAGAACGACAACGACAACACCAACATGAAGAGGAAGAGCGAGCGCGTCTACACCAAGTTGCACAAGATGCCGAGGTACAACGCCAAGAACAACAACTTCATGACGCTCAAGCACTTGAGGCACAACAAGCCCTCCAAGATTCAAGTCAAGCCGTAGCCAATCTAGGCTGACAAGCTCGAGAACAAGAAGAAATTCAAGAACGAAGGTTTCAAGCTCGCGTGCATCGTCCAGTTCCTCAAGTTCCTCCTTGAGCTCGACAAGCTCCTCCACAAGCTCGCCAAGAACACTAGGTTCATCAAGAGCATGACGACTGTCGGCGTTCTGGGAACGGGGGTCCCCAGACTTGCCTGCCTGCAGCCTGCGGCGTGGCTCAAAAGGGGGCCCAGCATGGCCCATCTTCATCAACACAGACTCAAGACCCTCGCGAGGGGCCAAGCCTCGTAGGGCGGACGACACGGAGCTTCCTCAGGCACAGCCTCGTCAGGCTAGCCCATGACGAGGTGGAGAGATCAAGGCGGGGTACCTCACGAGGTGCCCGTGACGCAAGCCATGATGACCAAGGGCGCCAGGCGGGCGCCAGCCCGCGCAGTGTCCTCCTTTCCTCTTTGGTGCAAAGGGAGCAAGCGCAGGCGGGAGTATCAAGCAAAGGCGCCCGTTTCGGTGCAACGAGACCAAGACCAGTCCAACGGCAGGGAGAAAGTCATTGTGGAGCCCAAGCCAGCGTCACCACCAGAGTCTTTGGCAGGCGAGGACCAACTTTAGTCAGGATAAGTGTACCAGATGTTCCCCTTCAGAATGGCCAATTGTTGGCGCCCTTCTCGCTCAATATTTGGGAAGAGGCCCAGGGCCTTTGCCTATAAACAGGACCAGCCACCCACAGGGTAGGGGGCAGGAGATCGAATCAGAGAGAGAGAGAGAAGGGTAATTGAACTCCTCCCAGCAGTTCATCGCCCCAGCCAAGAACAGACCCTCGCGAGGCTGTTCTTCCATGTATTGCTCATGATCATCAGCCCAAGAGGCAATCCACCATACCACACACTGGAGTAGGGTATTACACCACAACGGTGGCCCGAACCAGTATAAACCCTGTGTTTCTTGTGCTGTTCTTTCCTTAGCTTAGACCTTAGCGAGGCGGAGGGGTGCAGGTAGGTAGAAGGCGAAATCTCTGCGCACACCCCAGTGTTCGAACCTCAAGGGTCTGCCGGAACCCGAAATCCGACATTTGGCGTGCCAGGTAGGGGTGCACCGGAGTTTTCCCTTCCGCCACCGCCACGACTTGCCTCGCGATGGGTAGCGCGTCGCCCGCTCCGGCCGCCGGCGCCAGCACGGGGGCCAGGGGGCTCCGAGCCCTGGCCCCAGACCTGCAACGGGTACGGTGGCCGGACAAGTTCAAGCCAACAACGCCGCCGCGCTACGGCGGCCCGACTGATCCGCTGGCCTTCTTGCTGGCGTACGAGGAGGCCATCCTCGAAGCTAGAGGTGACAATAGGGTCATGGCCAACTGGCTCCCGATGGCCCTCACCGGCGCTCCGCGTGCATGGCTGCTCCACCTGCCGACAGCCTCCGCGGCTTCTTGGGAAGAGCCCCGCAGCCTCTTCCCCGCCCACCGTGCTACACCAACACCCCCGGTCATCGCGGCCCTCCTGGGCGGCTCGTAGGCGCCGCCTACAAGTCACCACGTCAAGCCGTTCATCCGCCGGGTCAGCGCCGCTTCCATGCGGCAGGGGGCTCTCCCGAACCGGGCGGCGCCCAAGGCCTGCCTGACCTTCAGCTCGGAGGACCATCCCTCCAACTCGGCCTGCTCGGGTGCGCTCCCCATGCTGTGCACCCCCACTATCTGCGAGGTGGCCGTCACCAGAACTCTCATCGATGGCGGTGCGGGCCTCAGCGTGCTCTCGGTCGAGGCCTTCAACCTCCTCTGCATACCCCTGGAATGGCTGCAACCCAGCCGACCCTTCTCAGGCGTTGGGGGCGGATCATCCAGCTCCTTGGGACAGATCCGGCTCCCAGTAACCTTCGGCACCTACAACAACTTGCGCACAGAGCTGGTCGACTTCGACATCGCCCCCATCGGCCTCCCCTACAACGCCATCCTTGGCTACCCAGCACTGGCCCAGTTCATGGCCGCGACGCACCCGGCGTGAAACCTAATGAAGATGCCCGGGAGCAGCGGTGTCCTCACCGTGCACGGGGACACCGGAGATGCGCTGCGGGTGCTCAAGCTCGCCTTCAAGACGGCGGCGTCAGCACAGCCCGCCGACTCGGAGACCCCCGAGCCCAAGGGGGCTGCACCCGCCAAGAAGAAACAGTTGTTCACCCAAGACAAGGCAGAAACCAAGCAGATACCCGTCGATGAGGACGGGTCCACCAACGCCACTTTCACCATAGGCGCCAACCTCGAACCCGAGCAGGAGGAGGCCCTGGTCGGGTTCCTGCGCGCGAACAAGAAGGTATTCGCTTGGGAGCCTGACCAGTTGGCGGGGATCCCTAGGAGTGTAATCGAGCATCACCTCAACATGTGCCCCAACGTGCACCCTGTGAAGCAGAAGGCAAGGCCACAGTCCACAGAAAACAGGCCTTCATCGTCCAAGAGACCCGCAAACTAGAAGCCGCCGGGGTCATTCGCGAGGTCCGATACCCGGATTGGTTGGCCAACCCTATCGTTGTGCCAAAGAAGGGAGGGAAGGAACGCATATGTGTCGACTTCACCAACCTCAACAAGGCATGCCCGCAAGATCCGTTCCCGCTCCCCCGCATTGACCAGATCGTCGATTCCACCGCGGAATGCGACCTGCTATGCTTCTTGGATGCCTTCTCTGGGTATCACCAGATCAAGATGGCGGTAGAAGACGTCGAAAAGACAGCCTTCCTAACCCCGTGTGGGGTGTACTGCTACACATGCATGCCATTCGGGTTGCGTAACGCAGGGGCGACCTTTCAGCGCCTGATGCATATCACCTTGGGCCCGCAGCTCGGGAAGAATGTTGAGGCTTACGTCGATGACATTGTGGTAAAGTCTCGGGAGGCCAGGACCCTGATACAAGACCTGGAGGAAACCTTCGCGAGCCTCGACGCAGTGAACCTGCGGCTCAACCCAGAGAAGTGTGTGTTCGGAGTCCCCTCGGGCAAGCTCTTGGGTTTCCTCGTGTCCCACCGAGGCATCGAGGCTAACCCGGAAAAGGTCAAGGCGGTCGAGGACATGAGCCCGCCAAAGACCCTCAGAGAAATGCAGAAGCTCACTGGGCGCGTGACCGCGCTTCATCTCCAAGTTGGGGGAGCGAGCGCTGCCTTTCTTCCAGCTAATGAAGAAAAAGGGGCCCTTTGAGTGGACTGAAGAGGCCGACAAGGCGTTCCAGGATCTCAAGAGATACCTGACCAGCCCACCGGTCATGGTGGCTCCGCGTCCTCAAGAGCCCCTGGTGCTTTACCTCGCCGCCACTCCCTACTCCGCCAGCGCAGCCCTGGTGGCGGTTAGAGAGGAGCGTCGAATCAAAACCACAGCAGTAGCCCGGGACAAGGCAAAACAGGAACAAGGAAGGCCCACAGAAACCGCCACCGCGGCTGAGGAGGATCAGCCGCCGCAGAGGAGTGCACCGGAGGCGAAAGAGGCCCCTCTCCCAGATGGCCAGCCTCAGGAGGCCTCATCGCCTCAGGAGGCGCCATGGTCTCTGAAAGGAGCCACCAGCACTGACACACCCAACCTCGTTGAGCACCCAGTGTACTTCGTCAGCATGGTGTTGCGGGACGCGAGGGCACGGTACCCCATGCCTCAGAAGCTCCTCCTCGCGCTAATGGTGGCCTCGCGCAAGCTGCGGCACTATTTTCAGCGTCACCCCATCAAGGTCGTCTCGTCATACCCCCTGGAGTGAGTTCTCAAGAGCCCTAACTCAGCTGGAAGGGTAGCTGAGTGGAACATAGAACTGCAAGCGTTTCAGCTCGAATTCAGCACGGCCAGAGTCATCAAGGGAGCAGCATTGGCGGATTTTGTGGCAGAATGGACAGAGGCACCAGGCCTCAAGGACGACGAGGATCGGTCCCTCTCCCCGGGAAGCGAGTCGCCGGAAGGCTGGGTCATGTACTTCGATGGGGCGTTCTCCAGGCATGGCGCTGGGGCTGGGGCGGTGCTTATATCGCCCACTCAGGACAAGCTCTACTACGCTGTGCAGCTCTGTTTCCAGCAAGGTGAAAAGGTCTCCAACAACATAGCGGAGTATGAAGGTTTAATAGCGGGCTTGAAGGCCGCAGCTGCCCTGGGGGTGAAACGCCTCACCATCAAGGGTAATTCGCAGCTCCTTGTCAGTTTCTCCAACAAGGTGTACGAGCCGAAAGATGAGCACATGGATGCCTACCTTGCGGAGGTCCGCAGGATGGACAAGCAGTTCTGGGGGTTGGAGTTGCAGCATGTGCCCCGTGGCACCAATCAGGAGGCCGACGACATCGCCAAACGGGCGTCCAGGCGGTTACCTCAAGAGCCTGGCGTTTTCGAGGAGCGGCTCTTCAAGCCCTCAGCCCTGCCGTCATTGTCAAACACGGCTCAGCCTCGGGAGGAGCTCCCCCAGCCACCTGCCTTAAGGAGCCCCGGCCTATGGCCCGGCCTCAGGAGCACGCCTTCTCCTGACGATGGAACCTCAGGAGGGGTGCTGGATCACGAAGCTCCGGAGTTATTTAACACAAGGGACCCTGCCAGAGAAGGAGGAGGAAGCGGAGCGTGTGGCATGGCAGGCCACGGCATACTGCATCAAGGATGGAGAGCTCTACCGGAAGCGACCAAACGATGTATCCCTGCGCTGCATCTCTAGGGAGCAAGGAAAGGAACTGCTGGAAGATATACACGGCGGAGACTGTGGACATCATTCATCATCGCGGACCCTCGTCGGCAAGGCGTTCCGCAGTGGGTTTTATTGGCCCACCGCACTCAATGACACCGTCGAACTAGTGAAAGCTTGTGAGGCCTGCCAGTTCCACGCCAAGCAGATCCATCAGCCAGCAGCAGGCCTGCAGACTATACCCCTTTCTTGGCCATTCACAGTGTGGGGGCTGGACATCCTGGGCCCGTTTCCTCGGGCGCCGGGGGGCTACCGCTACCTCTACGTTGCCGTGGACAAGTGCACCAAGTGGGCTGAAGTAGAGGCCGTCCGCACCATCCCCGCGGGTTCCGCGGTCAAGTTCATCAGGGGCATCGTGAGCCGGTTCGGGGTGCCGAACCACATCATCACGGACAATGGTTCACGGTTCACCAGTAACCTCTTCAAAACATACTGTGCTAACCTTGGAACGCAGATATGCTACGCTTCGGTGGCGCACCCCCGAAGCAACGGCCAGGCCGAGCGGGCCAACGCAGAGGTCCTGAGGGGCCTCAAGACCAGGACGTTCAAGAAGAAGCTGGAGGCCTACGGCAGAGGTTGGTACAACGAGATTCAGTCCGTGTTGTGGTCCATCCGCACAACCGCGACCAAGCCGACCGGAGAGACCCCGTTCTTCCTGGTCTACGGAGCCGAAGCGGTCCTCCCTCACGAGGTCAGACGCCGCTCCGCGCGGGTCCTGGCATTCGATGAGGCGCAGCAGGACGCCATGCGGGGGATGGACCTCGTGCTGGGGGAGGAACGTCGCCGAGAAGCCGCGCTGCGATCGGCGAGGTACCAATAAGCACTGCGACGATCTCACTGCCGCAACATCCGCCCCAGAACTCTCGAGGTAGGAGACCTCGTGCTCAGGCGGGTTCTCTCCAGGGAGGGACTGCACAAGCTCTCTCCCATGTGGGAGGGCCCGTTCAAGGTTGTTCATATTTCCAGGCCCGGCGCCGCGCGCTTGGAGACTCGGGAGGGGGTGCCGGTCCAGAACGCATGGAACATCCAGCACCTCCGGAGGTTCTACCCCTAAAAAGGCCCAGAGCCTGTGAAGAAGGCGAATGCCTGTGAAGCTATCGCGTTTTGGAAAAGGCCCAGAGCCTGTGAAGAAGGCTAATGCCTGTGAAGCTGTCGCGTTTTGGAAAAGGCCCAGAGCCTGTGAAGAAGGCGAATGCCTGTGAAGCCGTCGCGTTTTGGAAAAGGCCCAGAGCCTGTGAAGAAGGCGAATGCTTGTGAAGCTGTCGCGTTTTGAAAAGGCCCAGAGCCTGTGAAGAAGGCGAATTCCTGTGAATCCGTCGCGTTTTGGAAAAGGCCCAGAGCCTATGAAGAAGGCCAACGCCTGTGAAGCTCGCCGCCCGTGACACTCTCACGTAATAATGAGTTGGGGCTGTACACGCCCCAGAGTCTTAGGAGCGCCGTCCTCAGGCCCTGGGGCTCCCTTCCACGCCCAGTGGCAGTACTTAGCTCCGCGCTGGTGAGAAGACGTCGAAGACTAGATTAGGTGCCGGACGCGGCTTTTTCATTTGCTTTCCGCAGTTGGCTTGTTCATTCTCATTCAAAGTTTTATTGAAGCTGTTTCCATCTTTGGCTTGTGGTTCTTCGACTTTTCACTCTCGTGCCTCGATTTCTCTTATGCAAGGCCTCATGAGGGGGGCAGCCGAGCGCCCTCGCGAGTGTTCCTATCCTAGTCGTTCAAAGGTTTCGCGACCTGGGTCCATTACAGGAGCACACCTCCAGTCCGTGCCCCACGGGCACCGCGACACGAACACAGGGCCTGGGTCGGTCGCCCCCCCATGGCTGGGGCTGAGAACTAACCACGCACGGGCACGTAGCCGGAAGGCACGATAACGGAAGCAAAGAGATGATTAACAGCAATAACCCAAACACGCCTCCGCGGGGCTCCACGCTACTGTTTTTTTACGCAGGAAAAAGGAAAAGAAAGAACAAATCAGGCGCAGCTCGCCTCACACCGGCCTGCAGGGAAGACTCGAGCTGCCTCCGGGGCTCAGGAAGACTCCCTCTCGCGCTTCATCAAGGCACGACAGCGGGCAGACATGCTACCACCTCCCAAGCAGGTACGACGGCGTGGAGGCTGACCGCAGCCACCGCTAGAAGAGTCGTCGCCTGAAGAAGAACCGGAGAAGCTTGGGGAACCCTGAGCGCCGCCAGTCACGCGAGCGCTATCCTCTCCATCATCGCCGGAGTTGGGTCCCCGGCCGCGGTCGTCGTCCTTAGGGCAGCACCCTACGCGGCGACCATCTTCCCCAAACACCCTCACGTAGAGGGTGGCATCGCCATCAAACTTGAAGTGCAGGGTGCACTGACAGCTCGGGCCACGCGCGCGGGCAAACGTCTGCCAACCGCGGGCCAAGGCCAGGCTCCCGGCTACGGAGACCTCCAGAGAAGCCCATGAGGCCCGGCTGCAGCAGCCGTCAGCCTGGAGCCAGAGGTCGCCCGGGGCGCCGGCCGGGAGCTCGCCGAGGAGGAAGCGAGGAAGTGGAAGCCGGGTGCTAGTCGGCTCCGCCGACCACACAACGAACTCCAGCAGCACCTCTGCAGCGCGAAAGCGCGGCCTAGGGGGACGCGCGACCGAAGCGTGCCCCCCGGCCACAGCACTCCGCCCGTCACCATGCTGGAGATCGTCTCCGCGGCCGCGGGGAGCTGTGTGGTGGCCACAGGATGTTTGCGAGGGCGCCCTCGGCCGCGCTTGGGCGGGGGAGAGGCAGGCTCAACCTGGCGAGCCTTCCCCTTCTCTGCGGCCGAGAACCTCCTCGACGGGGCCATGAAGAAGAAGGAGAAGCAAGGGGGGATGAACTGGAAGGGCGCGCGCCGATCCGTACTTATAGCCGGCGTGGGCCAACCGTCGGCCCCCACGATCGTAGGTAATCATGACCCGTTTTGCATGCAGCGACTTGTCCAATCCGTGCAGTTGCCGAGGCGCCATGGGGAAGTGGAGACGCCCACGTCCAATCAACCGCCACGTGGCGCCCAAGGCCGTAGGCTGTTAGGGCCCGCGGCACTTCGCTCTTGCCCTTTCGCCTCCCTGCATGGCCAAGTCCGGGCGCGCCTTGGGCCTGGGGGCTACTGTCGGCGTTCTGGGAATGGGGGTCCCCAGACTTGCCTGCCTGCGGCCTGTGGCGTGGCTCAAAAGGGGGCCCAGCACGGCCCATCTTCATCAACACAGACTCAAGACCCTCGCAAGGGGCCAAGCCTCGCAGGACGGACAACACGGAGCTTCCTCAGGCACAACCTCGTCAGGCTGGCCCGCGAGGAGGCGGAGAGATCAAGGCGGGGTACCTCACGAGGTGCCCGTGACGCAAGCCATGACGACCAAGGGCGCCAGGCGGGCGCCAGCCCACGCAGTGTCCTCCTTTCCTCTTTGGTGCAAAGGGAGCAAGCGCAGGCGGGAGCATCAAGCAAAGGCGCCCGTTTCGGTGCAAGGAGACCAAGACCAGTCCAACGGCAGGGAGGAAGTCATTGTGGAGCCCAAGCCAGCGTCACCACCAGAGTCTTTGGCAGGCGAGGACCAACTTTAGTCAGGATAAGTGTACCAGATGTTCCCCTTCAGAATGGCCAATTGTTGGTGCCCTTCCCACTCAATATTTGGGAAGAGGCCCAGGGCCTTTGCCTATAAATAGGACCAGCCACCCACAGGGTAGGGGGTGGAGATCGAATCAGAGAGAGAGAGAGAGAAGGGTAATTGAACTCCTCCCAGCAGTTCATCGCCCCAGCCAAGAACAGACCCTCGCGAGGCTGTTCTTCCTTGTATTGCTCATCATCATCAGCCCAAGAGGCAATCCACCATACCACACACTGGAGTAGGGTAATACACCACAACGGTGGCCCGAACCAGTATAAACCCTGTGTTTCTTGTGTTGTTCTTTCCTTAGCTTAGACCTTAGCGAGGAGGAGGGGTGCAGGTAGGTAGAAGGCGAAATCTCTGCGCGCACCCTAGCGACACGGGCGACACGAGCTTGACAATCATGTTCAACACGGGCGTCATCATCCCCGACCCGAACACAATGAAGAGCAACACTACGGAAAGCTCAAGTTCACCATGCCCAAGTTCAATGGAAGCAAAGATCCCGAAGAGTACCTTTCATGGGCATTGAAGGTCGACAAAATCTTCCGTTCGCACAACTATGAACAAGAGAAGAAGATCGCAATGGCATCCCTTGAGTTCCAAGACTATGTCCTCATTTGGTGGGAACAAGTCATAGAGCGCCGAGAGGCAAGAGGTGAACCACCCATCACTACTTGGGTGCAAATGAAGGATGTCATGGGAGCATGCTTTGTGCCTACCTACTACAACCGCGACCTCTTCAAGAAACTCCAACTATGCAAGCAAGGAAACAAGAGCATTGAAGAGTACTACAAGGAGATGGATATTGCCATGATAAGAGCCAACGTCACGGAAGATGATGAGCAAACAATGGCACATTTCTTGAATGGACTCAACCATCCTATCAAGAAGATCGCCGACTTCCAACCATACTCAAACCTCATCGAGCTAGTGCATCAAGCTACCAAAGCGGAACATCATGTGCAAGATGATTTCAAGTATGCCAAGTTCTCATCCAAGTCATACAGCTTCCCCAACACCCAAGCTTCTACGACTTCAACACCGTCTACCAAGCCTTCTACAAGCAACGTCGACAAGTTGAGTTCCAAGAAAGCTTCGTCAACTCCAAGTCATCCTCCTACTACGAGCAACTTCAAGCCGAGAGCTTCATCCTCATCCACTCCAACTGATGAGACCGTCAAGACAAGTTCCTTCAAATGCTTCACATGCGGAGGCCGAGGCCACAAGTCCTATGAGTGCACCAACAAGCGGACCATGATCCTCAACGATGACGGCACCTACGAATCGATGAGCGATGGAGAAATGAATGCTCTTGAGCAAGTCGACATGCACCGACAAGTGAACGATGAAGAGGAACAAGTCTTTTGCGATGAAGATTCAAGTCCCGCTCTTGTTGTCTCCAAGGTCTTGACTCTCCAACATCACCAAGAACAAGACCAAAGATGCCACATATTCCACACCAAGGCCGACCTCAATGGAAGATCCGTCAAGGTCATCATCGATGGAGGGAGTTTTCATAACCTTGCAAGTGAAGAACTTAGCTCCAAGATCCAATTGCCCAAGACGAAGCATCCACATCCATACAAAGTGCAATGGCTTAGCGACTCTAGCACTATCCAAGTCGAGCATCGAGTACAAGTCTCCTTCAAAATTGGCGCCTACGAAGACACCTTATAGTGCAACGTCGTTCCAATGACCGTTTGCCACCTTCTCATTGGATGCCCATGGCAATTTGATAGATGAGTCATCCACAACGGCCGAATGAACCACTACATCTTCAAGCCACGTGATCACCGACAAGCAAGCCACCCATCATGGAGGTCATAGTGAGAGAGCGAGCCACCAAAAAGAGAGTGAGCGCACAAGCCCAAATCAAACACCTCCACGATGAGCGAACAGAAGAACTTAGTCCTATTTGCCACCAAATGTGAGATACGAGGAGTGTGTGAGAATCAATCTAGTGTCACTATGTCCTTGTGTGCAAGGACAATGCAGCACAAACTAACACTTCTCACACTCTTCCAGTAGTGTTGTCTTCTCTTTTGCAGGAATTTCACGACCCCGACGAGCTACCTCCGGGACTACCTCCACTATGAGGCATTGAGCACCGCTTCCGAACAAAGCTCCCTACCACGTCAACCCCGAAGAAACCAAAGAAATACAAAGGCAAGTAAAGCATCTCACAGACCACGGACATGTGCGTGAAAGTTTGAGCCCTTGTGCCGTCCCGGTCATCCTTGTGCCAAAATGAGACGGTAGCTTTCGCATGTGCTCTGATTGTAGACCTATCAATGCTATCACCGTTTGTTATAGGTATCCCATTCCACGCCTTGATGATATGCATGATGACTTAGCGGTGCCACTATCTTTTCCAAAATTGATCTTAAGAGTGGTTACTATCAAATCCGCATACAAGAGGGTGATGAATGGAAAACCTCTTTCAAAACCAAGTTTGGCTTGTATGAGTGGTTAGTCGTGCCTATGGGTCTATCGGAAGCACCGGGTACTTTTATGCATCTTATGAATCATGTCTTTCGCCCTTACATTGGTGTGTTTGTTGTGGTCTACTTTGATGATATCCTTGTTTTTAGCAAGTCTCTCAAAGAACATGTCACCCATGTACGAACCATTTTGCAAACTCTTCGAAAAGAGCATCTCTATGCTAATATGGAGAAATGCCTTTTTGGCCTTGACAAGCTTGCATGCCTGCAGGTCGACTCTAGAGGATCCCCGGGTACCGAGCTCGAATTCGCCCTATAGTGAGTCGTATTACAATTCACTGGCCGTCGTTTTACAACGTCGTGAGGTTTCTATCGTCGCTTTGTGAAAGATTTTAGCACCATTGCTTCACCTTTGCATGCTTTGAGCAAGAAGAATGCGCCTTTTGTTTGGGGACCATCCCAAGATACCGCTTTCAATGAGCTCAAGAATTTGCTTACTCATGCTCCCGTGCTTGCTTTACCCAACTATGACAAACCTTTTGATATTCATTGAGATGCTAGTGGTAATGGCATAGGAGGTGTGTTAACGCAAGAGAAGCGCCCCATAGCTTACTTTAGTGAGAAACTCTCCAGCGCGCAACTCAATTACCCCATCTATGACAAAGAGCTATATGCTTTAGTCCGCGTTTTGCATGAATTGGAACACTATCTTCGCCCTCATGAGTTTATCATTCATACCGATCATGAAACACTCAAGTATCTTAAGGGCAAATCCAAGTTGAACAAGCGTCATGCCAAATGGAGTGAATTTATTGAATCTTTTCCTTATGTCATCAAGTACATCAAAGGTAAAGAAAACATTGTGGCCGATGCCCTTTCTCACATATGCATGCTTGTTACTCAACTTGAATTAGATGTCATTTGGCTTTGAGCATATAATAGACTTGTATGAGCACGATCCTACCTTTGCTAATCCTTATGCCAAATGTTTGACGCACACCTTTTGGGAATGCTATTACATCAAAGATGGATATCTTATGAGAGCTAACAAACTTTGCATCACCGAGTCTTATCTTCGTTTGTTGCTTTTGCAGGAATCTCATGGAGGAGGCTTAATGGGACATTTTTTACAAGACAAGACGTTCGCCACGCTCTCAAAGAACTACTTTTGGCCAAAGATGTTTCGCGACGTCAACCGCTTCACCAACCAATGCTCTACATGTCGCAAAGCTAAGTCCAAAGCTCAATCCCATGGCCTTTATATGCCTCTACCAATTCCATACCAACCATGGGAAGAGATTAGCATGGAATTTGTACTTGGTTTGCCTAGGACTAGAAATGGGAAGGATTCGGTATTTGTCGTTGTGGACTGTTTCTAAAAAATGGCACATTTCATTCCTTGCAATAAGATAGACGATCCTTCACATGTTGCTAATCTCTTTTGTAGGGAAATATTGTGTCTACATGGAGTGCCAAAGACTATCGTCTCGGACCGCGACATCATGTTCCTTAGCTACTTTTGGAAAACCCTATGCGCCAAGCTTGGAATCATGCTACTCTTCTCTACGGCATATCATCCACAAACCAACGGCCAAACGGAAGTTACCAACCGTACACTCTCCGCTCTACTTCAAGTACTCATCAGGAAGAACATCAAGGAGTGGGAGGAGTGCCTACCTATCGCCGAGTACGCCTACAACCGAGCAACACATTCAACAACCATCAAGTCCCCCTTCGAGGTCGTCTATGGATTCAACCCATTGTCACCATTGGACATTCTTCCTCTACCACTACAAGAGCACATCAATTTGGACACAAGTTCACGAGCGACACATCTCAGTAAGGTGCATGAAGATACTAGAAATAATATCGAGCGCCAAGTACAACAACTTGCGACCAAGCTCAACATCAACAAGCACCCCATGGTCTTCAACATTGGTGATCTCGTGTGGCTACACCTTCGAAAGTACCGCTTTCCACAAGAACGCAAGTCCAAGCTTCGATCACGAGCGGATGGACCCTTCAAGGTGCTCGCACGCTACAACGACAACGCTTACAATATCGACATCCCGCGCGACAAGTACAACATGAGAGACATCTTCAACGTCAAAGATTTCTCTCCCTTCCATGGTGATGAAGAATTTGATCTGAGGACGGATCTTCCCCAAGGGAGGGGAGATGATGCGGAGCATCCCAAGGCCATCCCCATGGACCCAACTACATCTCCTACGACACCTCTTGGACCCATGACACGAGCACGTACAAGAGCTCTTGAAACCGAGGTGACATCCCTCCTCTCACAATTCCACTTCGATGCACATGCGACATGGCTACTACCTCATATGGACACATTGTGCATACTCAGCTATCATGGAGAAGCTAAGAGGCAAGGACAAGAAGAAGAGGAAGAGGGACGAGAAGACGGAGAAGAAGGAGGGCTGCAGGAAAAGTCCCAGCCACCGGACGACCGGCCGGGACCGGACGTCCGGCGCCTGATGCTCCAGCCGAACCCCAGCGAGCGGGCGTCCGGCCCAGATCGGATGACCGGTGCCCCTACACCCGAGCCAAACGAGCGGACGACCGGCGACCAGACGACCGGCAGCCACCAGAAATCCGCTACACCAGCATCCGAGCCAGAATGAGCGGACGACCGGCACCCGCCGGATGTCTGGCCGCTCCTGAGACACCGGATGACCGGCCCCGAGCGGACGTCCGGTACCTGGCTGTGTCCAGTTTCGGGCCCGAGGCCCATGTACCCCTACTTTCGCCCCCATTGCACTTAGACTCTAAATAGACCACCTATTCATCCTAGCTAGGTTAGCATTGGTTTTAGCTCATTTCCGAGATAGAGCATTGCTCATCCACATCGGATCTACTCCTCGAGAGAGACCGCGGCCTCTTCGGAGAAGATCCCTTTGGATTCAAGACCTCCTCGTGGAGAAGAACATCAATACCTCCTCACGGAGAAGACCGCCTACCCATGTATCATCCTTAGTTGATCGTGTACCTCATCCTCGTAATCGCCAGAAAAATCATCCTCCTCCGCATCAGCAGCAGGAGCCACAGAAGTAGCAACAGCAGCACCAACAGTTTGGCCAGGTGCAAGAGGGAGACGGCTCGCTCGGCGGAGGGTTGTTTCACGATGTGTAGGTAGTCGTCGTTGTTGTTCTTGTAGAGGTGCGTTAGGTGCAGCCGGTGGTGGTGGTGGAAGACGCGCGAGCAATTCATTAAACCTGTCATCGAGCTTTGTTTCGAACGTCTTCTCCATGTCATCTATCTTCTCCATGGCCTCTTCAAATCTGTTTAGCACATTCCTGCACCTGTCCATTCATCATTTGCTGAAATTTATCATGCAACTCCTGATTCGTCATGTTCTCCCAGTCAGTCTCGTCGGCTTGTGATCCTGCCATGGTTAGCAACAATAGAAAACACACAAGAATATGATCCTACAGAATACTAACAAGAGGTGGTGGTGGCGGGTGTCACAAATCCGTCAAGCAAATCTCAAATTCTTACCAGTTCTTACCCAGCAGCAGGCGGTGATCGGCAACCGTTGTAGTCAAAACTCTCAAAAGCATGGATAGAGCGATTGCCAGGGAGAGTCAAACGCACGACGTAGAGGTATGTGGAGCTGGGAAGGCTTATAGTATGGTAGCAAAAAGGGTCAGCAATAATCAATTCAGAGATGCAAAGTTGAATAAACGCTCAACGACGGTACTGTGCTGGTCCTAGGCTAGACCGTGCTAGAGACGCGAGCCTAGAACACTAACAAAATCACGGCGCTGCACGTAAATAAGGGAAAAGCACACTCTGGAACTTTTTTTTTCGCTTTTTTTTTGCGCTCCTCTTTTTTTTTGCGCTCCTCTTTTTTTTTGCGAAAAATTACTATAATGGCGAGTGTCTCAAAACTCTTCCCTCGTCAAACTGATAGGATGGGCACGAAATTTTTTTTTCACTTTTTTTTTCGGAAATCAGGGCAGCGACGACGAAAAAGTGCGACAAAAAATCACTATGATGGCACGTGGCTCAAAAGACTCAGAAAAGCCTAAAAATAGGATAGGGAAAAAATATTTTTGCCCGTGAAAATTTTGGCCTAAAAACTGCCCGGGGGTCTCCAGACTTTTTTTTTCCGAGACCTACGCAGGCAAGGAAACACGAATCGGAATTGAGATTGATCTCAAAAACAAACCTAATATGAGAAGAACTCGGATTGGTGGTGGATATATGGTGGTGGTATATGGCAGCGGTGGTGGTATATGGTAGCGGTGGTGGTATATGGATAGAGATTGATGGTGGTATATGGATACGGATTGGTGGTGGTATATGGATATGGATTCAGAGCGGTGGCGGATAAGCAAAAGTGGTAGATGGGCGATGATGATGGTGCGGCGGCGGCGTGACAACTTGTGACCAGAACTCGAAACTCTAAAAGACTAGACTCTAAGACCAGCAACTTGACACGACGATGCAACCGCAAATTCAACCAAGCAAAAACCCTAAAAAGATTATGCAAAGGCTCAGATTGGTTCGGATATGATGAACTAACCCTAATTTTTTGTGTGTGGCTTTTTCGTGGACTGTAGGTATGAAGAACAGACTCGATCTAATCTACGAAAAACTGTAAAATCTCACCGAGCAACCTGGAAATCTGATACCACTTGATAGAGGCAAAGGTGTCCCGATGTTTCGATGAGATGGTGGCTATCGTTTTCTGTGGGAGTCGACCTTGACGATCCGACTACGAACGTGCGAGACGTCGCGCCTTAGCAATCGCTAAACCAACTTCCGAGGGGTTATTGACCACGCCGGAGCACGATCAACCTGACCACGAGGGCCTGTTTCCTGCGAGCAAACGAAGAACAAGCAAGAAACTGAGATTGCAATCTGGATATTGCGAATATAAGATGAAAGCTTTATTGATCAAGGTGGGGTTCTGTGACGTCTTGGTCTGGTCGTTGGACACAAACGAAGTACGCGAAGTTGCAGCTATGGCGAACTTTTAATCTAAAGAAAACCCAACGTCTAAACGACGCCCTAAGGGCTGTATATATGGAGGAAGAGGGGGGAATTTCGTGGCCCTTGAGGGTGGGGTCCGAAACCAACCCTAACTCTTGTTTCCCCACACATACGGACTCTAAAAATAGCCTATACTTAAGTATTTCGAAATTACATGGGCCTGGCCCAATAATAAGGTGACGCAGCACCTAGAATAGCCTATGGACGAATATTATGAAGTGGCATCTTGTATATTTCGTCCATGGCTTCATGCACTCCTTATGGCGGCTTCAAAGTCCTGAAATCATCACTTGTAACTCCGTTCTTGATCCCCTTGCGCATGCCATCAACTTCATGCGTGTTCTTGCTCCAATGTTCATCCTTCTCCAAGCTAGGCCCTTCATTTGAAAGCAAAACAAATGTATCCAATTTAGGCAGCATCATAATCTCATGAACATTAGAATCATTACCAAGAAACGAAAGTACCTGGTAATTTAATTGGCGTGCGCGAGCTCTAGTAATTGGTCCAGTATATGTAACAGTAGGGGCTGTGGGTGTAACAATGGTATTGATGTCCTCAATTGGGGTTGTGGGTGTAACAATGGTATTGGGTGTAACAAATGAAGGGCCTAGCTTGGAGAAGGATGAACATTGGAGCAAGAACACGCATGAAGTTGATGGAGGTGCTGGTGCAGTGGAAGTAGAGGATGCACGTGGTGTCCATGATGAAGATCTACTTGTAGAAAAGTTAGTCCGCGCCAATGCCTGTCGATCCTCCACTTCACTTTCAGCTTTACAAGCAAGATGTAATAAACAAATGATATTAGTATCATTATACTCTAGCATGGACTGAATCTCTCTATTTAATCCACCCATAAAACATGCAAGCATAGCTTCATTCTCCTAAATAATACCACATCTAATCATGCCAGTTTGTAATTCCTGATAATATTCTTCTACATAATTTTTTCCTTGTCTTAGACGCTGCAATTTTTGAAGTAATTCACGTTGATAATATGGTGGAACCCAACGAGTACGCATAGCAGTTTTCAAAGCAGCCTAAGTAGCTGGAATAGGATATAATCTACAATGTTCAGACCACCAAACACATGCAAAACTAGTGAAAGCAGAAACAACAGCAAGAACACGTCTCTCCTCGGGATATTGTAAACATGTAAAACGTTGTTCAGTTTCTAACTCCCAAGTAAGATATATATTAGGAACATATCTACCTTCAAATGGTGGAATATTCAATTTTAGTTTAGGAAGATGGTCATGGTCTCGTACCTCATATGGTGGTGCAGCCCTACTGTTGCGATGATATACCTAAGGACGACCTGGTGGTGGTGGTGCTGGTGGTTGCACGGAGTTCTGATTTTGATCAACCTCATCCTCGTAATGGTCCTCCACCTCTGCAGTAGCAGTAGGAGCTACAGAAGCATCAAAAGCGGCACGTGAATTTTGCCCAGGGTCAATGGGAACGCGCTCTGCTCGTCCCACTTGATTTGGAAGGCGACATTGTTGGTGTTGTTGTTGTAGAGGTGCATTAGGTGCAGCCGGTGGTGGTGGTGGAAGACGCATGAGCAATTCATTAAACTTGTTATCGAGCTTTGTTTCGAACGTCTTCTCCATGCCATCTATCTTCTCCATGGCCTCTTCAAATCTGTTTAGCACATCTTGCACCTGTCCACTCATCATTTGCTGAAATTTGTCATGCAGCTCCTTATTCGTCAGGTTCTCCGAGTCAGTCTCGTCGGTTTATGATCCTGCCATGGTTAGTAGCAATAGAAACACAAAAGAATATGATCCTATAGACTACTAACAAGAGGTGGTGGTCGGTGTGACAAATTCATCAAGCAAAACTAAAATTCTTACTAGTTGTTACCCAGCAGTAGGCCGTGATCGGCAACCGTCGTAGTCAAAACTCTCAAAGCTTGGATAGAGCGATTATGAGGGAGAGTCAAATGCTCGATGTAGATGTATGTGGAGCTGGGAAGGCTTATAATATGGTAGCAAAAAGGGTCAGCAATAATCAATTCAGAGATGCAATGTTGAATAAACGCTCAACGATGATATTGTGCTGGTCCTAGGCTAGACTGTACTAGAGACGCGAGCCTAGAACACGAACAAAATCACGACGCGACACGTAAACAAGGGAGGAGCACTCTATGAAAAAAATTCTCTTTTTTTTCACCTTTTTCCTCTTTTTTTTTTGCTCCGCAACAATTTTTTTCAAAAAAGTCTACAAATGGTCTAAAAACTGCCTAGCCAGAATTTTCCAGACTTAGTTTTTTTAGTTTGGAACTATGTTTCTACTGCGGGTAGCACGGAATCTCGGGAGTCCTACTCTATCACGACTCGAAGTATCGCGTGATCTGGAACTCGAAAACAAAGCGACAAATACTGGACTCGGACTGGTAGTGGAGATGAATCTGGTGGAACTCGGACTGGTGGCGGCGATGAATCTGGTGGAACTCGGACTGGTGGTTGTATATGGCGATGGTATATATGGACTCGGATTGGTGGTGGTATATGGCGATGGTATATGCGGACTCGGATTGGTGGTTGTATATGGCGATGGTATATGTGGACTCAGATTGGTGGTTGTATA
The DNA here is from genome assembly GCF_003073215.2 of Triticum urartu. Taxonomy (NCBI): domain Eukaryota; kingdom Viridiplantae; phylum Streptophyta; class Magnoliopsida; order Poales; family Poaceae; genus Triticum; species Triticum urartu. The sequence goes on along the minus strand of NC_053022.1, from coordinate 186,094,795 downwards.
TGGCAGCGACGATGTATATGGTGGGGTGGTGGTATATGGCAATGATAATGAAGATGGTGCGGCGGTGGCATGACAACCTATGAATAGAACTCGAAACTCTAAGGGACTAGATGCTAATACCAGCAACTCGACACGACGATGCAACCGCAAATTCAGCAAAGCAAAACTCTAAAAAGACTATCCAAAGGCTCAGAGTGGTTCAGATATGATGAACTAACTCTAAATTTTTTTGGCATTTTTTTGTGGACTGTAGGTATGAAGAACAGACTCGGTCTAAACTACCAAAGACTGTAAAATCTCACCAAGCAACCCGGAAATCTGATACCACTTGATAGAGGCAAAGGTGTCCCGTCTTTCGATGAGATGATGGCTATCGTTTTGGAGGAAGTCGACTTTGACGATCCAACTACGAACGTGCGAAGACGTCGTGCCTTATCAATTGCTAAACCAACACCGAGAGGTTATTGACCACGCCGAAGCATGATCAACCTAACCACGAAGGTCTATTTCCTGTAGGAAAACGAAGAACAAGCAAGAAACTAAGATTGCAATCTGGATATTCCGAATGTAAGAGGAAAGCTTTATTTATCAAAGGTGGGGTTCTGTGATGCATTTGTCTGGTCGTTGAACACAAACGAAGTACGCGAAGTTGCAGCTATGGCGAACTTTAATCTAAACAAAACCCAAAGTCTAAACGACACCCTAAGGGCTGTATATATGGAGGAAGAGGGGGGGATTTCGTGGCCTTGGAGGAGGGGTCCGAAACCAACCCTAACTCTTGTTTCTCCACACATACGGACTCTAAAAATAGCCTATACTTAAGTATTTCAAAAATACATGGGCCTGGCCCAATAATAAGGTGACGCAGCACCTAGAATAGCCTGTAGACGAAATTTCTAAAGTGGCATCTTGTATATTTTGTCCAAGGCTTCATGCACTCCTTATGGTGGCTTCAAAGCCCTAAAATCATCACTTGTAAGTCCGTCCTTGATACCCTTGTGCATGCCATCATCTCCATGCTTGAACTTGCTCCAAGGTTCATCTTTCTTGTCCAAGCTAGGACCTTCATTTGTAAGCAAAACAAATGTATCCAATTTAGGCAGCATCATATTTTCATGAACATTAGAATCGTTACCAAGCAATGAAAGTACCTAATAATTCAATTGGCGTGCGCGAGCTCTAATAATTGGTCCAGTATGTATAGCAGCACGGGCTGTGGGTGTAACAATGGTATTGATGTCATCATCACTTATACTCCTTGTGTGGCATGCTGTAACTTTCGTGTGTGACAGCCAAGAACCAGAGGGCATTCCTGGGAATGGTTAATATATACATGGAAACGATATCTCCAACATCGACGACACAAAATTTCGGGGCGGTTCGGCGAAAAGCGTCACGGGAAAGTGAAATTCTTTCAAGGACTGCCATATAATGCACCGGTGTTCACTAATACGGTCATAACTTTGTCATTCGGAGTCCAACTTGGACCCACAAGTACTCAAAATGCTCGCGTCGACTGTTTGAATCCAAAAAATACTCCCTGCTTGCAAAAGGAGACCCGGGGTGGCTTGAAATTCGGCCTTAAGGAGGACTTTTTGGCCCTGAAAGTCAAATAACATCATTCGCCGCTCCTTTTCGGACAAGTTTCTGAAACCATTGGCCCTTCCTTTTGAAGGAAATTCGAGAGATTACATTCATGTGGAGTGGCATCCTTTCTCCGTGTGGCATGCTGTAAGCCTTATACTCCTCGTTTTCGCCTCCTTTTTGGTCCTTGAAATCTGGCGGCTACAAGCCTTATACTCCTCGTTTTCGCCGTGTGGCATGCTGTAATTTTCATGTGTGACAGCCAAGAACCAAAGGGCATTCCTTGCAATGGTCAATATATACGTGGATACAATATCTCCAACATCGAGGACACAAAATTTCGGGGCGGTTCGGTGAAAAGCGTGACGGGAAAGTGAAATTATTTCAAGGACTGCCATATAATGGACCAGTGTTCACTAAAACCGTCATAACTTTGTCATTCGGAGTTCATCTTGGACCCACAAGTACTCAAAATGCTTGCGGCGAGTGTTCAAATCCAAAATATACTCCCTGCTTGTGCCAGGAGGCCCGGGGTGCCTTGAAATTCTGCCTTAAGGAGGACTTTTTGGCCCCGAAAGTCAAATAACATCATTCGCCGCTCCTTTTCGGACAAGTTTCTGAACCCATTGGCCCTTCCTTTTGAAATAAATTCAAGAGATTACGTTCATTGTAGACATTAGTCCCCCTGGCAAGGACAAACGTAGCTTTGTGCACATGATTTATGCTCCGGGAATTCCTATTTCTTCGTAAATTCAAGAAAATCCAGCGGCTACAAGCCTTATACTCCTTGTTTTCGCCATGTGGCATGATGTAACTTACGTGTGTGAAAACCAAGAACCAAAGGGCATTCTTGGCAACGGTCAATATATAGATGGATACAATATCGCCAACATCAAGGACAGACAATTTCGGGGCGGTTCGGCGAAAAGCGTCATAGGAAAGTGAAATTCTTTCAAGGACTGGCATATAATGGACCAATATTCACTAAAATGGTCATAACTTTGTCATTCGAAGACCATCTTGGACCCACAAGTACTCAAAATGCTCGCGGCGAGTGTGCGAATCCAGAAAATACTCCCTACTTGCGCAAATGAGAAAGGACAAGGGATGATGTGCCATCTTCAGCCTTAATCCACGGCTATGACCATGACATGATTGAGCATGGAGGGATTTGCACCTACATCTCTCCGGCACCCACATATGACGAGATGCCCCAGTTGCCATGTGAGGAGAGCCACCACCACATGAGTGACTCCACCATACGTGACACTGAGAGTATTTCCTATGAGAGGATGAGTGTGACCACCACTAGCCCCACACTTGAGAGCATGCCACACATCCTATGTGAGGTTGAGAGCCATTTGAGCGACTCCACCAACCATATGAGTGAGAGCATCCAAGAGGGAGTGAGTGAGCCACAACACTTACTGAGTGAGGTAGTTGACACGGCATGTGAGGCCACTATGATTTCTAACGACCTAACCTCTACTCCGAGTGTGTTTTCTTCTTTGGTGCCAGGTCTCCTACATGACGACACGCCTATCTTCGACGAGTCCATACCTCCAATGGAGACGACGATGGCCATGGTAGACGATGATGCACCCCCCACATGGTTCCATCAAGATGAAGATGACAACGACTTGGTCTTCAACGCCTCACCTTGAACACATGAGCGATGCTCCAAAGGTAACATAGGTGATGGTGCTTCTCTTGTCCCACTAGTGGACAATCTCACTAATGATTCCTTGCATGATGTTGATCCACCTATACCCAAGCTTCATCCTAGTGCGAATTATTCATGTCACGACTTACCCATTTATGATGAATATGATGATGAGCATGTTGATTTGCCTAGTTGTGATGCCATGCTACATAGGATATCATGTGAAAATTCTATTGGTCACATCATGTTTGATAATCCTTTAAACTTGTCATATGCTATGAGTGAGATATCCCACATTGCATCATTTCAATCTCAACATAGTAGCTATGCATGCCCCATTAAAATAAATCCCATTTGCACTTATGGCATAGATGACGAGATGATGGTCATTGGCTTTTGTTTTTCATGTGATGATATTGCCATGCTTCCTTTACATGATTTGTGCAATTCATCTAATATACCATGCCATGATCACAATGTTCCAAATATGCATTGTTTTGGATGTTGCCAATATTCTCTGTGTGATGTTTCCACTAATGATGATGAGGAGACCCCCATACATATTAGGAGATTTTGATGCATTCCATACTTTGCATGATTCCCATAATTGCATGCACCATATGCATTCCATGAATAACAATGCTCTACATATTTCTCATGATGCATTACACAATTTAAGTCTCCATTATGCTATACATAATAACAAACCTCTCATGATGGATGACATGTTTCTATATCACACATCTCATTTATTTGAGCATTGGATATTTTGTGTGCTAACCAACACAAGCATGTGCGCATCATGATGGATGATGTGTACACATACCATGCACACACAATTTTCCCTTTGTCTTTGTTTTGTGTAGGTACTCCCGTATACTCGTCAACTTCCCAAACCCAAGAGTTGACGAAATGAGCTCTTGAGAGCAAAGATGGCTTGGGATCCCGTGAACTATCCTTCCCACCGCTCTCTTCACACAACGACTACATGCATCTCTCTCAATTGGCTCTCACACGACTATGGGCTATATACCGCTCTCTTGCTCATTTTACCATGTTCACTTTGCATGCTATGCTTGCTTCTATGCCTTTGCCATGCAATTGTGACCCTTGTTTGGATCTACCCATGATTCACCATTATGCTACTCCTATGTGTATTTGCATGCTTGATGGACATCCTTGTTTCTATTGCCATGTTTATCATGTGCCTCATGCTATTGTTGATTCTTGTGTTGGGGGAGTCATGATGTCCCATTGCTATTTACATATGGCCTCTCGCAAATACATTGATGATATTTTGCTCATATCTTGCCTTCATGATTGTGATATGTCTTGTGCATTATTCATGACTACCATTTGCACACATGACATACTTGAGATGATTCCTTCTAGTACGTTGCATCTTCGCACTACTAGCTTGCTTGCCTTGATTCATATGATTGCTCGCATTGTCGCGCCACCGGTTCCATATTACTTGCTTTACTGGGTTGATGACGTATATGTTCATGCCTCTCACATGATACATCTTGTTCATTGTCGCTTGCCTCCAATTGTTGCATCTATGCTTATTGATCGTGGAGACTTGGAAACTTTACTTGTGATGCATGCTTGCTTGATTGAGCCTATTGTATATGCTTTCTTGACTTGGAAACTTTACTGTGAAATGATCCCTTTGTTTTTCCGAGTGTTTGTCATGTTCTTTTATTTTGATGGATTCACAAGGCGATACCGTCATGAGACAATTTGGTCATGTGAAGGCATACATGATGTGCAACACCAATATTTGCGAGAATCTCCTAAAGGTGAACTCCTTCCCTTTGAGCCATCCTCAAATATGCATATTGGATGGGTCACTCTTTCATTGTTGTTTCCTTCTTGTTGTCTACATGGTACATCTTGCGAATGGAGGAGCGACATTGAAGATTGGCTCTATGAACATTCACATTGAGGAGCGCTCGGACTTATTGGAAGCACCTTCGAACCTCCACTCATGCCACGACATCGAGCATTGGTACACCAACACCTCCTTATTTGTTGATTTTGCTCACACATGTCATGCTCGATGGACATATCATACACATGACAAATTTGCATCTTAGCATGGATGGACTCATATTATGGTTGCCTTGTTGCATCTTGTCTTTCTATGTCATCCATGATATATGAGCTTGTGCATTTCCTTAGCAAATTTGTTGTGATATACCTTGATGGCATATTCATACACCATGATCTTATTGCCTACCATCAATTGCATGATCACATCACAATGAGCATCCATTACCATATTCATGCTATTGATAAACCGTATCACTATGACATCATTTTGCACCATGGTTGCATTGATCATATTCACAAAACATTTGTGTGCATAATGAATGTTTTTGTTCCCATGAATGCTTTGCATACCATTCCATATCTTTTCGATAAGCTTCATGCACCTTGTCATGCTCAATCTTGTCGCACAGACTCATTCTTACATGATGGACACATTGTGTGTGCTAACCATTGTATTTCCAAGTGTCGTTTGTGTTTGCTCTTTTTGCATGTGTACCACTCCGGAGACAGCTTGGAGTACTTGGATTGCGCCATTTCTTCCACTTCGTCCAAATACAAGTCCGTCCATGACAACCGTTTCGATGGTGATGAGGTTTTCGATCTGATGTCGGATCTTCCCCAAGGGAGGGGAGATGATGCAGAGCATCCTACGATCATCCCCATGTACACTCAAGCATATGCCTTTGGGCCTAAGGTGAACTTGCTCCTTTCCGAATCTTCCTTTTTCGCATGTAAGACATGGATGCTACTTCAAGCGCGGACCTTGTGCATACTGAAGTACACCCGAGGAGACCATGGAGAGCCCAAGGACCAAGGCCAAGCGTGCACGGAAGTGAATGAAGAAGAAGGAAGAAGGGGCAGATACTAAAGCGGCCAGACATCCGGCCCTAGCCCGAACATTCGGCCCAGCCCGGACATCCGGCCCGACCCTCGGAAATCCGGCATCGGCCATCTAGAGAGCACCGCAAAGGCCCAGCGCAGCCCGGACATCCGGCCATCACCCGGGACATCCAGCTCCTCCCGAAGCCCCGGACATCTGGCCCCCTTCGCTCGGAAATCCGGCCCCTCCATCACCGAATCCATCTAGAAGACCCAGGCCAGCCAGGACATCCGGCCCCTCCAGGCCGGACATCCGGCCCCTGCCTCTGCGCAGAGAACGGGCCAAGGGCCCATGTATCCTCTCCCACTTACCCCTTCGTGGACCTAGACTATATGTACTCCTCCACCTCCTCCTAGTTAGGGTCAGTGTTGTGTTAACTCATTTGTGAGATAGAGCTTCGCTCATCCATATCGGATCTACTCCAGTAAAGAGACCGTGGCCCCTCTACGGAGAAGATCCACCTTGGATTCAAGACCTCCTCACGGAGAAGAACCGGTTACCCTATGTATCGTCCTTTGTTGGATTGGAATCTTGTATCCCTTTGTGTTTCGAGGATCTAGCACATGTGTGATCATTCCTATTGGTTTTAGTGTTTCTCTCGTGTTTCCCCTCATGATTCCCCTCGTTTTTTCCTCATGTTCTTTGTGTTCTTGAGGGATTCACCCCTTTCGTGAAATATCGGCCGTATAGGGTTCCACCCTACATCACGAGGTGCCTTTAAATTATGCCTTATGGAGGACTTTTTGGCCATGAAAGTCAAATAACATCATTCGCCGCATCTTTTCGGACAAGTTTCTGAACCCATTGGCCCTTCCTTTTGAAGGAAATTCAAGAGATTACGTTGATTGTAGACATTAGTCCCACTGCCAAGGACAAATATAGCTTTGTGCACATGATTTATGATCCAAGAATTCCTATTTCTTCGTAAATTCAAGAAAATCCAGCGGCTACAAGCCTTATACTCCTTGTTTTCGCCATGTGGCATGCTGTAACTTACGTGTGTGACAGCCAAGAACCAAAGGGAAATCCTGGCAACGGACAAGATATACATGGATAGAATATCCCCAGAATCAAGGACACACAATTTTGGGGTGGTTCGGCGAAGAGCGTCACTAGAAAGTGAAATTCTTTAAAGGGCTGCCATATAATGGACCGCTGTTCAGTAAAACGGTCATAACTTTGTCATTAAGACACTGTTTTGGACCCACATGTACTAAAAATGCTCGCGCCGCACGTGCAAATGGAGAAAATACTCCCTGCTACTGCCAGGAGGCTGGGGGAGCCGTGAAATTCGGCCTTAAGGAGGAATTTTTGGCCCTGAAAGTCAAACAACAGCATTCGCCGCTCCTTCTCGGACAAGTTTCTGAAACCATTGGCCCTTCCTTTTGAAGGAAATTTGAGAGATTCCATTGATTGTTGACATTAGTCCTCCTAGCAAGTACAAATGTAGCTTTGTGCACATGATTTATAACCCGGGAATTCCTATTTCTTCATAAATTCAAGAAAATCCAGCAGCTACAAGCCTTATACTCCTTGTTTTTGCCATGTGGCATGATGTAACTTATGTGTGTGACAACCAAAAACCAAAGGGTATTCCTGGCAACGGTCAATATATACATGGATACAATATCTCCAACATCTAGGACACACAATTTCGGCGTGGTTCGGCGAAAAGCGTCAAAGGAAAGTGAAATTCTTTCAAGGACTTCCATATAATGGACCGATATTCACTAAAACGGTCATAACTTTGTCATTCAGAGTCCATCTCGGACCCACAAGTACTCAAAATTCTCGCGGCGAGTGTGAGAATCTATAAAATACTCCCTGCTTGCGCCAGGGGACTCGGGGTGCCTCTAAATTATGCCTTATGAAGGACTTTTTGGCCGTGAAAGTCAAATAACATCATTTGCCGCTCCTTTTCGGACAAGTTTCTGAACCCATTGGCCCATCCTTTTGAAGGAAATTCGAGAGGTTATGTTCATTGTAGACATTAGCCCACCTGGCAAGGACAAACATAACTTTGTGCACATGATTTATGATCCAGGAATTCCTATTTCTTCATAAATTCAAGAAAATCCAGCGGCTACAAGCCTTATACTCCTTGTTTTCGCCGTGTGGCATGCTGTAACTTATGTGTGTGACAGCCAAGAACCAAAGGGCAATCCTGGCAACGGTCAATATATACATTGACAGAATATCTCCAACATCGAGGACACACAATTTTGGGGCGGTTTGGCGAAAAGCGTCACGGGAAAGTGAAATTCTTTAAAGGACTGCCGTATAATGGACCGCTGTTCACTAAAACGGTCATAACTTTGTCATTCGGAGACTGCTTTGGACCCACAAGTACTGAAAATGCTCGCGCCGCGCGTGCAAATCTAGAAAATACTCCCTGCTATCGCCAAGAGGCCGGGGGGTGCCTTGAAATTCGGCCTTAAGGAGGACTTTTTGGCCTTGAAAGTCAAATAACATAATTCGCCGCTCCTTTTCGGACAAGTTTCTGAAACCATTGGCCCTTCCTTTTGAAGGAAATTCGAGAGATTACGTTGATTGTAGACATTAATCCCACTAGCAAGGACAAATGTAGCTTTGTGCACATGATTTATAAGCCGAGAATTCCTATTTCTTCATAAATTCAAGAAAATCCAGCGGCTACAAGCCTTATACTCCTTGTTTTCCCCGTGTGGCATGCTGTAACTTACGTGTGTGATAGCCAAGAACCAAAGGGCAATCCTGGCAACGGTTAAAATATACATGGATAGAATATCCCCAGCATCGAGGACACACAATTTTGGGGCGGGCTCGGCAAAAAGCGTCACCGGAAAGTGAAATTCTTTAAAGGACTACGATATAATGGACCCACAAGTACTCAAAATGCTCACGCCGCACATGCAAATCCTGAAAATACTCCCTGCTACCGCCAGGAGGCCAGGGGTGCCTTGAAATTCGGCCTTAAGGAGGACTTTTTGGCCCTGAAAGTCAAATAACATCATTCACCACTCCTTTTCGTACAAGTTTCTGAAACTATTGGCCCTTCCTTTTGAAGGAAATTCGAGAGATCACATTGATTGTAGACATTAGTCCCCCTGGCAAGGACACCTTTCTGCACATGATTTATAACCCGGGAATTCCTATTTCTTCATAAATTCAAGAAAATCCAGTGGCTACAAGCCTTATAGTCCTTGTTTTCGCCATGTGGCATGTTGTAACTTCCGTGTGTGACATCCAAGAACCAAAGGGCATTCCTGGCAATGGTCAATATATGCGTGGAAACAATATCTCCAACATCGATGACACAAAATTTCGGGGCGGTTCGGCGAAAAGCGTCACGGGAAAGTGAAATTCTTTCAAGGACGGCCATATAATGGACCGGTGTTAACTAAAAAGGTCGTAACTTTGTCATTCGGAGTCCATCTTGGACCCACAAGTACTCAAAATGCTCGAGGCGACTGTTCGAATCCAAAAAATACTCCCTACTAGCGCTAGGAGGCCTGGTTGAAATTCGGCTTTAGGGAGGACTTTTTGGCCCTGAAAGTCAAATAACAGCATTCGCCGCTCCTTTTCAGACAAGTTTCTGAAACCATTGGCCCTTCCTTTTGAAGGAAATTTGAGAGATTACGCTGATTGTAGACATTAGTCCCCCTGGCAAGGACAAATGTAGCTTTGTGCACATGATTTATGATCCGGGAATTCCTATTTCTTCATAAATTCAAGAAAATCTAGCGGCTAGAAGCCTTATACGCCTTGTTTTTGCCATGTGGCATGATGTAACTTACATGTGTGACAACCAAGAACCAAAGGGAATTCCTGGCAACGGTCAATATATACATGGATACAATATCTACAACATCGAGGACACACAATTTCGGGGCAGTTTGGCAAAAAGCGTCACGCGAAAGTGAAATTCTTTAAAGGACTGCCATATAATGGACCGTTGTTTACTAAAACGGTCATAACTTTGTCATTCGGAGACTGCTTTGGACCCACAAGTACTCAAAATGCTCGCACCGCGTGTGCAAATCTCGAAAATACTCCCTGCTACCGCCAGGAGGCCGAGGGTGCCTTGAAATTCAGCCTTAAGGAGGACTTTTGGCCCTGAAAGTCAAATAACATCATTCGCCGCTCCTTTTCGGACAAGTTTATGAAACCATTGGCCATTCCTTTTGAAGGAAATTCAAGAGATTACATTAATTGTAGACATTAGTCCCCCTGGCAAGGACAAATTTAGATTTGTGCACATGATTTATAAGCCGGGAATTCCTATTTCTTCATAAATTCAAGAAAATCCAGGGGCTACAAGCCTTATACTCCTTGTTTTCGCCGTGGGGCATGCTGTAACTTTCATGTGTGACAGCCAAGAACCGAAGGGCATTCCTGGAAATGGTCAATATATATGTGGAAACAATATCTCCAACATCAAGGACACAAAATTTCGGGGCGGTTCGGCAAAAAGCGTCACGAGAAAGTGAAATTATTTAAAGGACTGCCATATAATGGACCGGTGTTCACTAAAACGGTCATAACTTTGTCATTCGGAGTCTATCTTGGACCCACAAGTACTCAAAATGCTCGCGGCAAGTGTTTGACTCCAAAAAATACTCCCAGCTTGTGCCAGGAGCCCGGGGTGCCTTCAAATTCTGCCTTAAGGAGGACTTTTTGGCCCTGAAAGTCAAATAACATCATTCACTCCTCCTTTTCGTACTAGTTTCTGAACCCATTGGCCCTTCCTTTTGAAAGAAAGTCGAGAGATTACGTTCATTGTAGACATTAGTCCCCCTGTCAAGGACAAACGTAGCTTTGTGCACATGATTTATGATCCGACAATTCCTATTTCTTCGTAAATTCAAGAAAATCCAGCGGCTACAAGCCTTATACTCCTTGTTTTCGCCATGTGGCATGATGTAACTTACATGTGTGACAACCAAGAACCAAAGGGCATTCCTGGCAACGGTTAATATATACATGTATCAATATCCCCAACATCGTGGACACACAATTTCGGGGCGGTTCGGTGAAAATCTTCACAGGAAAGTGAAATTCTTTCAAGGACTTCCATATAATGGGCCGGTGTTCACTAAATCGGTCATAACTTTGTCATTTGGAGTCCGTTTTGGACCCACTTTGTCATTCGGAGTCCGTTTTGGACCCACAATTACTCAAAATGCTCGCAGCGAGTGTGCGAATCCAGAAAATACTCCCTGCCTGCACCAGGATGCCTGGGGTGCCTTTAAATTATGCCTTATGGAGGAATTTTTGGCCGTGAAAGTCAAATAACATCATTCGCCGCTCCTTTTTGGACAAGTTTCTGAACCCATTGTCCCTTCCTTTTGAAGGAAATTCGAGAGATTATGTCTTGTAGGGTGGAACCTTAAGTGGAGATCTTTCGCAAATTGGAGGGGGAATCCCCAAGAACAAGATGAACACAAGAGGGAAAACAAGAGGAACACTCAAGAACAAGTCCAATCACACATCCACTAGACCAACAAACACACAAGATCCACAAGGTAACTGGAGCCCGTGCGCACGGGGTATCCAGAGACCCGACGCATGAGCCCATGCACACGGGGTCCGTGGGGCCTGATGAGGACATCAATACCATTGTTACACCCACAGCCCCTGCTGCTATACATACTGGACCAATTACTAGAGCTCGCGCACGCCAATTAAATTATCAGGTACTTCCGTTTCTTAGTAATGATTCTAATGTTCATGAGAATATGATGTTGTCTAAATTGGATACATTTGTTTTGCTTACAAATGAAGGGCTTGGCATGGATAAGAGGGATGAACACTGGAGCAAGACTAAGCATGAAGATGATGGCATGCGCAAGGGGATCAAGAACGAAGTTACAAGTGATGATTTCAGGACTTTGAAGCCACCATAAGGAGTGCATGAAGCCTTGGATGAAATATATAAGATGCCACTTCATAAATTTCGACCAGAGGTTATTCTAGGTGCTGCGTCACCTTATTATTGGGCCAGGCCCATGTATTTTTGAAATACTTAAGTATAGGATGTTTTTAGAGTCTGTATGTGTGGGGAAACAAGAGATAGGGTTGGTTTCGGACCCCTCCTCCAAGGGCCACGAAATTCCCCCCACTTCCTCCATATATACAGCCCTTAGGGCGTCGTTTAGACTTTGGGTTTTACTTAGATTAAAACTTCTCCATAGCTGCAACTTCGCGTACTTCGTTTGTGTCCAATGACCAGACCAAGACGTCAGAGAACCCCACCTTTGATCAATAAAGCTTTCCTTTTTATATTCGCAATATCCAGATTGCAATCTTAGTTTCTTTCTTGTTCTTCGTTTGCCTGCAGGAAATAGACCTTTGTGGTCAGGTTGATCTTGCTCCAGTTTGGTCAATAACCTCTCGGAGTTGGTTTAGCGATTGCTAAGGCGCGACGTCCTCGCACGTTCGTAGTCGGATCTTCAAAGTCGACTTCCTTGAAAATGATAGCCACCATGTCATCGAAAGATGGGACACCATTTCCTCTATCAGGTGGTATCAGATTTCCAGGTTGCTCGGTGAGATTTTACAGCTTTTCGTAGTTTAGATCGAGTCTGTTCTTCATACCTATAGTCCACTAAAAAGCCAAAAAAATTAGGGTTAGTTCATCCTATCCGAACCAATCTGAGCCTTTGCATAATCCTTTTTGTGTTTTGTTTGATGAATTTGCGTTTGCATCATCGTGTTAAGTTGCTGGTCTTAGCGTCTAGTCCTTTAGAGTTTCGAGTTTTGTTCACAGGTTGTCACGTCGCCGCTGCCATATATCACCACCGCATCATCATCATCGCTGCTGCCGTATACCACCACCGCCCCAACTTCATCGCCGCTGCAATATACCATCACCACATAGTCACCGCCAATCAGAGTCCATATACGCCACCACCTATCCGCTGCCATCACGCCAATCCGGGTCCACCTGCAACATATATCCGCCACCAGTCCGAGTTCCACCAGATTCATCGCAGCCACCAGTCCGAGTTCCACCAGTTTCATCTCCGCCACCAGTCCTAGTCCATGTCTAGTATTTTGTTACTCTGTTTTGGATTTCCAGATCACGCGATACTCCGAGTCATGACAAAGTAGGACTCCCGAACTTTCGTGCTACCCGTAGAAGAAAAATAGTTCTAGTAAAACTATGTCTAGAAAATTATGGCTAGGCAGTTTTTAGACCATTTGTAGCTTTTTTGAAAAAAATTGTTGCGGAGCAAAAAAAGAGAAAAAAAAGTGAAAAAAAATTCAGAGCGTGCTCCTCCCTTGTTTACGTGCATCGTCGTGATTTTGTTAATGTTCTAGGCTCGCGTCTCTAGCACGGTCTAGCCTAGGACCAGCACAGTACCGTCGTTGAGCGTTTATTCAACTTTGCATCTCTGAATTGATTATTGCTGACCCTTTTTGCTACCATATTATAAGCCTTCCCATCTCCACATACATCTATGTCGTGCATTTGATTTTCGCTGGTAATCGCTCCATCCAAGCTTTGGGAGTTTTGACTACGACGATTGCCGATCACCGCCTACTGCTGGGTAAGAACTGGTAAGAATTTGAGATTTGCTTGACGGATTTGTGACACCACCACCACCTCTTGTTAGTATTCTGTAGGATCATATTCTTGTGTGTTTCTATTGTTGCTAACCATGGCAGGATCACAAGCCAACGAGACTGAGTGGGAGAACATGACGAATAAGGAGTTGCATGATAAATTTCAGCAAATGGTGAGTGGATAGGTGCTTGATGTGCTAAACAGATTTGAAGAGGCCATGGAGAAGATAGAAGGCATGGAGAAGGCGTTCGAAACAAAGCTCGATAACAAGTTTAATGAATTGCTCACGCGTCTTCCACCACCACCACCAGATGCACCTAACGCACCTCTACAACAACAACAACGCCGCCTTCCAAATCAAGTGGGACGAGCACCACATGTTCCCATTGACCCTTGGCAAAATTCTGGTGCCGCTGTTGATGCTTCTGTAGCTCCTGCTGCTACTGCGGAGGTAGAGGACCATTACGAGGATGAGGTTGATCAAAATCAGAACTACGTGCAACCACCAGCACCACCACCACCAGGTCGTCCTCAAGTATATCATCGCAATGGTAGGGCTGCACCACCATATGAGGTACGTGATCATGACCATCTTCCTAATCTGAAATTGAATATTCCACCATTTGAGGGTAGATATGTTCCTAATATATATCTTACTTGGGAGTTAGAAACTGAACAACGTTTTACATGTTTACAATATCCTGAGGAGAGACGTGTTCCTGCTGTTGTTTGTGCTTCACTAGTTTTGCATGTGTTTGGTGATCTGAGCATTGTAGATTATATCCTATTCCAGCTACTTGGCCTACGTTGAAAACTGATATGCGTACTCGTTGGGTTCCACCATATTATCAACGTGAATTACTTCAAAAATTGTAGCGTTTAAGACAAGGGAAAAATTCTGTAGAAGAATATTGTCAGGATTACAAACTGGCATGATTAGATGTGGTACTGTTATGGAGAATGAAGCTATGCTTGCATGTTTTATGGGTGGATTAAATAGAGAGATTCAGACTATTCTAGAGTATAAGGAGTATACTAATATCACTCGTTTATTCCATCTTGCTTGTAAAGCTGAACGTGAAGTGCATGATCGACAGGCATTGGCGCAAACTAACTTTTCTGCAGGTCGATCTTCATCATGGACACCACGTGCATCCTCTACTTCCACTGCACCAGCATCTCCATTAGGTACCACCTCCAGCCGTGATACAAGAAAGCAGGCAGAACCACCACTATCTGCCAAGAGCACACCTGCCGGGCCTGCGCAGAGCTCTTCTTCTTCCATGGTTTCAACAAGGCACACACGTGATATTATTTGTCGTCGTTGTAAGGGAAGAGGACATTTTGCGAGAGAATGCAAATCTCAGCGTGTGATGATTGTTACTGAGGATGGTGGGTATGAGTCCGCTAGTGACTATGATGAGGAGACTTTGGCTCTTATTACACGTGAAGAACACAATGGAGCAATTCTGATCATGAGACGCAATACATGGCTGTTGAAGATGCTAACAGGTATGAATGTTTACTTGGTCAACATGTTTTGAGTGTGCAGGTTACACAAGCTGAGCAAAACCAGCGGCATAATTTGTTCCATACAAAGGGAGTTGTGAAGGAATGTTCTGTTCGCGTCATCATAGATGGAGGGAGCTGCAATAACATGGCTAGCATGGAGATGGTGGAGAAGCTCTCTCTCACCACAAGACCGCATCCGCATCCTTACTACATCCAATGGTTCAATAACATTGGCATGGTTAAGGTAACACATGCTGTTCGAGTGCATTTTAGTATCTCTACATATGTTGATTATGTTGATTGTGATGTGGTACCTATGCAAGCATGTTCCTTATTACTTGGTAGACCATGGAAATTTGACAAAAATTCTGTACACCATGGTAGAAACAATCAGTATACTCTTGTTCATAAGGATAAAAAAGTTACTTTGCTTCCTATGACTCCTGATTCCATTTTGAAAGATGATATTAATAGAGCTAATAAAGCAAAACAGGAGAAAAATAAGAGTGAAAATCAGATTGTGGCAAAAGAATGTGAGCAACAAATGAAGCCTAATAATAAACCATCTAGTGTTGCTTCTGAAATTAAATTGAATAGTGCATGTTTACTTGCCACCAAATCTGATATTGATGATCTAGATTCTAGCAAATCTGTTTGCTATGCTTTTGTGTGCAAAGATGCATTATTTTCATTCAGGGACGTGCCTTCCTCTTTGCCTCCTGCTGTCACTAACATTTTGCCGGAGTTCGCTGACATCTTTCCACAAGATGTGCCACCGGGATTACCACCTATTCGAGGGATTGAGCATCAAATTGACTTAATTCCTGGTGCATCATTACCCAACCATGCACCATACCGTACCAATCCAGAGAAGACGAAGGAGATTATGCGTCAAGTACAAGAACTGCTCGACAAAGGTTATATACGTGAATCCCTTAGTCCTTGTGCTGTTCCTATCATTTTAGTGCCGAAAAAGGATGGTACGTCGCGTATGTGCGTTGATTGTAGAGGCATTAATAATATTACTATTCGTTTTCGTCATCCTATTCCTAGTCTAGATGATATGCTTGATGAATTGAGTGGATCTACAATATTCTCCAAAGTTGATTTACGTAGTGGATACCATCAAATTCGTATGAAATTGGGAGATGAATGGAAAACAACATTTAAAACTAAGTTTGGATTATATGAGTGGTTAGTCATGCCTTTTGGGTAAAGTAATGCACCTAGTACTAAGGTTAATCAACGAAGTTTTACATGCTTTCATTGGACGATTTGTGGTAGCCTATTTTGATGATATACTGATTTATAGTAAATCTTTGGAGGAACATTTGGAACATTTACGTGCTGATTTTATTGCTCTACATGATGCACGTTTGTTTGGTAACCTTGGAAAGTGCACCTTTTGCACCGACCGAGTATCTTTTCTTGGCTATGTTGTTACTCCCCAGGGAATTGAAGTTGATAAAGCCAAGATTGAAGCTATTGAGAGTTGGCCGCAGCCCAAAACGGTCACACAAGTAAGGAGTTTCCTTGGCCTCGCTGGTTTCTATAGGCGTTTTGTGAGAGATTTCAACACCATTGCTGCACCTCTCAACGAGCTTACAAAGAAGGATGTGCCTTTTGTTTGGGGTACCGCACAGGAAGAAGCCTTCACGGTATTGAAAGATAAGTTGACACATGCTCCTTTACTCTAACTTCCTGATTTTAATAAGACTTTTGAGCTTGAATGTGATGCTAGTGGAATTGGATTAGGAGGTGTGTTATTACAAGATGGCAAACCTATTGCATACTTTTCTGAAAAATTGAGTGGGCCTAGTCTGAACTATTCTACTTATGATAAAGAATTATATGCTCTTGTTCGGACCTTAGAAACATGGCAACACTATTTATGGCCCAAGGAATTTGTTATACATTCTGATCATGAATCTTTGAAACACATTAAAAGTCAAGAAAAACTGAACCTTAGAGATTCTAAATGGGTTGAATTCATTGAGACTTTCCCTTATGTCATTTAAACACAAGAAGGGAAAATAAAATGTTATTGCTGATGCATTGTCTCGTCGTTATACTATGCTTTCACATCTTGACTTTAAAATATTTGGTTTGGAGACCATCAAAGATCAATATGGGCATGATGCTGAATTTAAAGATGTATTGCAGAATTGTAAGGAAGGGAGAACTTGGAACAAGTTCGTTCTTAACGATGGATTTGTGTTTCATGCTATCAAGCTATGCATTCTAGCTAGCTCTGTTCGTCTTTTGTTGTTGCAGGAGCCGCATGGAGGAGGATTAATGGGACACTTTGGCGTCAAGAAGACGTCGGATATACTTGCTACACATTTCTTTTGGCCAAAGATGAGACGGGATGTTGAGCGTTTTGTTGCTCGCTGCACTACATGTCAAAAAGCTAAGTCACGACTCAATCCTCATGGTTTATATATCCCTTTGCCTATACCTAGTGTTCCTTGGGAGGATATATCTATGGACTTTTTTTTAGGTTTACCTCGAACAAAGAAGGGGAGGGACAGCATATTTGTTGTCGTGGATAGGTTCTCGAAAATTGCACACTTTATACCATGTCATAAAAGCGATGATGCAGTTAATGTTGCTGATTTGTTCTTTCGTGAAATTATTCGCTTCCATGGTGTGCCAAATACTATTGTTTCAGATCGTGATACTAAATTTCTTAGCCACTTTTGGAGATGTTTATGGGCTAAGTTGGGACTAAACTGCTTTTTAGTACTACTTGTCACCCCCAAACCGATGGACAAACTGAAGAAGTCAATAGAACATTGTCTACTATGCTTAGGGCTGTTTTGAAGAATAATAAGAAAATGTGGGAAGAATGCTTGCCTCATATTGAATTTGCTTATAATCGTTCATTGCATTCTACAACTAAGATGTGCCCTTTTGAAATTGTGTATGGTTTCCTACCTCCTGCACCTATTGATTTGTTGACTCTTCCATCTTCGGAGAAGGTTAATTTTGATGCTAAATAACATGCTAAATTGATTTTAAAAATGCATGAGTTAACTAAGGAAAACATTGAGCGTATGAATGCTAAATATAAACATGCCGGAGATAAGGGTAGAAAACATGTTGTGTTTGCACTTGGAGATCTTATTTGGTTACATTTGCATAATGATAGATTTCTTAATTTGCGCAAATCAAAGATAATGCCACATGCTGATGGTCCTTTTAAGGTGTTAGAGAAAATAAATGATAATGCATATAAACTTGAGCTGCCTGCAGATTTTGGGGTTAGTCCCACTTTTAACATTGCAGATTTGAAGCCTTATTTGGGTGAGGGGGATGAGCTTCCGTCGAGGACGACTTCATTTCAAGAAGGGGAGGATGATGAGGACATCAATACCATTGTTACACCCACAGCCCTTGCTGCTATACATACTGGACCAATTACTAGAGCTCGCGCATGCCAATTAAATTATCAGGGACTTTCGTTTCTTGGTAATGATTCTAATGTTCATGAGAATATGATGCTGCCTAAATTGGATACATTTGTTTTGCTTACAAATGAAGGGCCTGGCATGGATAAGAGGGATGAACACTGGAGCAAGACCAAGCATGGAGATGATGGCATGCGCAAGGGGATCAAGAACGGAGTTACAAGTGATGATTTCAGGACTTTGAAGCCACCATAAGGAGTGCTTGAAGCCTTGGACGAAATATACAAGATGCCACTTCATAAATTTCGTCCAGAGGCTATTCTAGGTGCTGCGTCACCTTATTATTGGGACAGGCCCATGTATTTTCAAAATACTTAAGTATAGGTTGTTTTTAGAGTCCGTATGTGTGGGGAAACAAGAGTTAGGGTTGATTTCGTACCCCTCCTCCAAGGGCCACGAAATTCCCCCCTCTTCCTCCATATATACAGCCCTTAGGGCGTCGTTTAGACGTTGGGTTTTCTTTAGATTAAAAGTTCGCCATAGCTGCAACTTCGCGTACTTCGTTTGTGTCCAACGACCAGACCAAGACGTCATAGAACCCCACCTTTGATCAATAAAGCTTTAGTCGTATATTCGCAATATCTAGATTGCAATCTTAGTTTCTTTCTTGTTCTTCATTTGCCTGCAGGAAATAGACCTTTGTTGTCAGGTTGATCGTGCTCCGGCGTGCTCAATAACCTCCTCGCACGTCTGTAGTCGGATCGTCAAAGTCAACTTCCTCCAAAACGATAGCCACCATCTCATCAAAAGACGGGACACCTTTGCCTCTATCAGGGCTCGTGGACACGGGGGGGGGGGGGGGGGGGGGGGGGGGGGGGGGGGGCATGCGCATGGGGTCTTCAGGACCGCCATCCTGGGAGGTCTGTTGTCACGGGGTCGGAGGGGCCCGTGCGCACGGGGTCGCCTGGGAGCTGCTGCCTTTGTCTTGGTGCTTCCTTCTCCGCTTCCAGGCTTCCCTCTTGGATGGTGTAGATGTTCTCTTCTTCTTGGACTCCTCCTCGATGAATGTGTAGCTCCGCTCACACTATGTATCCACATGAGAGAGGGGTCAAGTAGTATACCATCTCCGAAAGGTATAAGTGGACACATGTAAAGGAGATGATTCACCTTTGTATGTATGAAGTAGATGTGGCACGTGTCACTTGCCAAATGGACTCTTGACATGGTGATGTCCATAGGATGCTCTGCATCATCCCCTCCCCCTTGGGAAAGATCCGACCTCGGATCGAAATCCAAATCACCATGGGAAAGAGATGACATTTCCATGTAGAAGTTGATGATCACCAAGAATTCATCATCTTGTATTTTCAAATGTGCACTCTCCAATGTCGCACCATCTCGTAATTCCTTCAAAAGGAGAAAAGATAACAAGCACTTGGAAAAACAAATGTGGTTGGCGTAAGAGCAAAACCAAGCATTCAAGAGGTGATTCACCCAACAAGTGTTGTCATCAAGCATAGCATATGGTTTGACAAAGAAGTGTGGCATGGCATTTAAGCATATAAGTTGAGCACAATCAAGGACATCATGGAAACAAGCATGCAAATGGGAGGTGAAGATGCTAATATGTGTGACAAGTGAACAAGCATCTACCTCACGGTCATAGCAAGCATGCATAAAGCACTCAACAAACGGTCCATGGTATGCATAGGAATCATTCACAACACCAAATATAATGAGATGTCGAAACACATGGGGCAAGTGCAAGACAATCCAAGCATAATGTGCATATGGTGTAGTGAAGATATCATGGCACTCAATACAAAAGAAGGAGCAATTGTTCAATATGTGTGAGGGAATCAAGTCAATCATGTGCAAAGCATGGAAATGGATGCCATCAACCGCAAGAAACGACCAAGTATGAGTCATCGATGATGCAACATAAGCAAGCATATCAATCATGTTGTGCAAACTAGTGGAGCGAAGATGCAACACACTAGAGGATATCATGGAAATCATGTCATGTGAGCAGATGATAGGCATAGGCAATGCACATGACATATCGCAAGCACGAACACAAAGCAAGATCATAGTATCATCATAGGCATGGGGCACAATGCAAACATGGTAATGACAAGTGATATCTCCACCAAGCTTGCAAATACACATACAAGTACTAGAATCAATCATCATGTGTAATGCAAATCATGGGTCACAAATGCATGGCAAAGGTATAGGAATGATAATATCATGCAAAGTGAACATGGCAATATGGGCATAAAGTGAAAAGTGGTATATAACCCATAACCATGTGATGGCCATGTAGAAGAGATGCGCGACGTCTTTGCGCGAAGGGAGTGGTGGTAAGGACAATCCACGGGATCCCAAGTCATCATTGCTTTCTAGAGCTCGTTTCTTCAACTCATGGGATTGTGAGGTTGAAGAGTGTTCATGGGTACCTACACAAAAGAGACACAAACCAAAGAAAGTGTGTGCGTGGTAAATGTACACATCATCCATCATGATGTGTATGTGCACGTGAGAGTTAGCACAAGCTAAGCATTGCTCGAAGAAATTGGATGCATGGTATATGAACAGGTCATCCATCATGAAAGAATAGTTGTTATGTATAATACGATGGGGATACAAATTGAGCAAACAAGTATATGGCACATCAATAGAATTTTTATTCATGGGGAGCATATGGTGCACACAAGTATTGGGATCACGCAATGAATGGGATGAATCAAAATCTCCTAAAATGTATGAGGAAACTAGGGGGGTCTCCTCATGATAAATATTGGAAACATCATATGGACAAAATGGACGACATCCAGAACAATGCATATCCGAAGCTAGGTGGCTATGGCATGGCATATGAGATAAATGATGCAAAGGTAGCATGCCAATATCATCACAAGAGAAACAAATGCCAATAACCATAGGCTTGTCATCTATGCCATGTGTGCAAATTGGATTTATTTTAGTAGCATATGCATAGTCACTATGAAGAGATTGCAAATATGACGTATGATTGATCTCATGCATAGAATATGACAAGTTAAGTGGATTGGCAAACATGATGTGACCAAGAGAATTATCACAAGTGGTCCTATGCAACATGGCATCACAACAAATAGACTCTACATGACAATCATCAAACTCATCATAAATGGGTAAATCATTGCATGGGGGAATCATACTAGCATGAATCATGAAAATAGGGGGATCCACATCATGCAAGCAATCAATGTCATTATAGTCCACTAGTGGGACAAGAGCATCACCTTCACCTTTGTTACCTTTCTCATTCCACTCATGTGATGTAGGTGAGGTGGGAAAAACCAAATGGTGGTCATCGTCGTCATCGTGATGGAATCATGTGGGGGGTGCATCATAGTCCACCATGGCCATCGTCATGTCCAAAGGAAGGACGGAGTCGTCGAGGATCGGCGCATCATCATATATGGGACATAGCACCAAAGGAGAAGACACAATAGAGGGAGAGGTTAAGTTTTTATAAAGCAAAATGGCCTCATATGCCTCATCATCTATCTCACTCTCTCTATGTGGTGCCTCACTCACTCCCTCAAAATAGGTGCACTCAAACTCACATATGGTGGAGTCACTTATCTCACTCAAGTGGTGGGGGTTGTGGCTCTCCTCACATGGGAGTTGTGGCAACTCGTCATATATGGGGCTAGTGGTGAAGTCACTCTCACTCTCAATATGGTGGCACAAGTCACTCAAGTCATCATATGTCGCCGTGGTCGAAGGGAAAGTCCCATGCTCAACCGTCTCGTAGTCGTCGCCGTGGATGAAGGCTGAAGATGGCACATCATCACTCTCGTCGTGGATGAAGGCCAAAGATGGCACATCATCACTCTCGCTGTCTTGTAGAGTGGTCGGTGTGAAGTGAGCTCGGGGTCGAGTAGAGTTGGCCTTCATGAGTTGTTGCTCCGCCTTGAGAGCACCGATGTAGTTGTCATCAAGGGACTTGGAGTTCTCGAGGAAGATAGTCTTGGAGATGTCTTTGTTCAATCCCATCATGAAGTAGAACTTCATCCAAATGGGGTCATCCACGCCGGCACGTTGCAAGGCTTCTTTCATGTTCTTGAAGTACTCGTCGAGGGAGTTGGATCGTCGTATGGTGTTCTCCAATTGGCGTTGTGATGAGGACATGACTACCTTGGATATGACCAAAAATATTGCATACATGCATATTTGTCAGGTGATTTCTAGTGCAAACTATTCCATAATCTATTTATGTTATCCAGAACAAAAATACATCACACACTTTTGTGTTTTGTCTAATTGCAGGTGTATGGGACATTTGTACAATCCACATATGAAGATAAGGGAAAAGGAGAAGTTTAGGTTCTGTTCAAAAAGTCCTCTCACATCACTTTTGGGCCAAGAGAAGATAGAGTCCAAGTCTCTCACGTTCTGAATTCAGATTCGGACTACACAGACATACCTGAATAAAAACGTCAACAACTTTTTCATACGGACTCCGAATTGGGTGATTCTTTTTTTGTTGGAAAGTAGATTTCATGCTCTTTCCAATACAACTGGATTCGCCTTCAAATTCGTCCGGGGGGGGGGGGTTGAGTTATGGACGAAACTATGTGACATTGCAGCAGAATCCGAGTCAAATTACAAGCCCAAAGGTGTTGCATCACCTCCACTTGGGCCCATGAGCCTTGTAAGACCTAGGGTTAGTTTTAGGCTGCCTTGGGACGTCCTCCCACCTCCTTGGCTGCCACCCCTTGCTCCTATATAAGTCGATCCATCTAGTAGCTTTTTCCTTGGGATTTGTTTAGTTAAAAGTTAGCCATTGCAACTTCGTGTATTTCGTTTGTGTCCAATGACCAGACCAAGACCGCTTACAGATCTCCACCATTATCAATACTTCATATATATTCACAATATTCAGATTGCTTTACATATTATTGCTCGTTCTTTGATTGCCTGCAGGAATAGACCTTCGTGGTCAGTCTGACCGTGCTTCCGGCATGGTCAGTAGCCTCAGGAGATTGGTTTAGCGATTGCTAAGGCGCAACGTCGTGCAAGTTTGTAGTCGGATCGTCAAAGTTGTCTCCACCAAATCGATAGTTATCATCTCATCGAAAGATCGGGACACCCTCGCCTCTATCACGTTGAAGATGTTCCGTGTAGGTGGAAGGCACAAATTCTCGCCTCATCGCTTTCTTCATCGTGGGCCACATCATGGTGAAGCTTGTTGAAGGTCTATGAAGCCACCATGTCGATGCATAGTCATAGTAGGTACTTGTGGCGCAACTCACTTGAACTTCGGGTGATACTTGAAGTAACTTGAGGTAGTCGTCCATCTTGCACTCCCACTTGAGGTATTCATCGGGGTCAATAGTCCCAAAGAATGGAATCTACTCGGTGATGTCGACGTCGTAGTAGCTCGAGGGAGTAGTGGACTTGATCTCGTGGAGTAGGCGAAGATGTCGTACGTCCGAAGGCGAAGATGACTTGAAGTCACTTGGCGAAGATGCCAAAGGTGTTGAAGAAGATGTAGTCTTGAGGTCAAAGTCGTGGCTCTGTGTAGCCCGTGCGCACGGGGTTGTCAGAGGCCATGTGCACGGGGTTGGCAAAGCATCCAACGCGTGTCCTAAAGCTCGCTCTTCATGGTCATGTCGATGCTTCTGTGAACTTGCCGAAGATGGTAGCTCAGGAATCTTTGCGATTGAGCGTCTTCTCGAAGATGAGGAAGATCGTGTGCGGTTCTTGATGCGGGCTTTGAGCTCCTCCATTTGCTTGTCCATCTTGGCATCGATGAAGCTCTTCATAGCATCAAACTCGTCATCGTGGTTGTAGACCGGAGATGATGTGCTTTGCCTATCCATCACAAGACTCGAGCAAAGGTGAGTAGGAAATGAGATAAACAATACCAAGCTACCTTTTCCCAACATTGAGGATGTATCTCGTATCACTCAATGTGATATGAAAGAATAGTGGAATTGGTACCGGATTTGTTCACTCACACCTACAAAGTAAAGCTTATCGAGTGGCTTGGTTAGGACAAGTGGCACAAATTTCATGCAAATTAAAGTCTAGGATATTGTAAATGTTGAAATAAATCCAAAGGACTCAAAATGCAAAGCAAGTGATCACAACTATAGAGGAGGGCAATAAAGAAACACACACGGTGGGATAATGGTGCTTGTGCAACTATATGGATGAGCAATACAAGATTGCCTAACGAAGACTAAGCTCGTGTTGCACAAACACTAGGAGAGCACTAGCTTGATTGCACACTTGGGCACGGTTCACCATTTGGCACCAATCTATATGTATGCAAGCTAAATGTTTCCTATTCCATGTATCCTCATGCACAAGTATCTCTTTTCATGCTCAACTCTCTTTTGCTTATAAGCTTATGATCATTCTTTTCTTGCTTAAAAGCTTTTTTGGACTTTCCTATTCCTTTCCACTATGCTTAATGAGCCTCAACCACAAATATGAGATAAGTATCACAAGATATGCACGGGAGCAAGCTATTGCACTATATGAGATATCCAATGATGCAACGATATGATATCATATCACTATGGTGCACAAGTTTTCACGAAGCCCGGCAATACTCAGATAGCTAGTCTCAATAGGTATGAAGGTATTCGCAAAGATGGTGGGGCTATAAAGATGTAATCGTAAGGAAGGAAAAGTTTATGTCATAATGGATACATTCGTCACACTTAACTTTTCACGAAGTCGAGGGGTAACCGGCCTTGCTTCCGGTTGAAGATGGTCTCAAAGGATGGATGGTCGTCGTTGATGTGGTAGCTCGTGGTGGATGTAGTCGATGGACCGATACAAGTCGCCGGTGGTGGATGAATATGCAACCGTCCCTAAGTAGCCAAAACACCTTAGGAGACTCAAATCACAACTTAACCAACCACAAATACCAAAGGAACCAAAATGGGTTAGTTTGCGGAAGTTGTATGTGGTGGTGCGAAAGTTATGGCGGATGGCCTATACAAAAGATTCCAAAAATGGAGGAAATTTTATGGAGTCAAATGGTGGTAAAACAAAGATGAGCAGCTCGGGCACGTCGCTAGCTTTTCAACGAGCCAAAGAACACTCAAATCGGAGTTCGGAGGGGAAGTTATGACCAAAAACAAAAGTGGGCGCGGCTGATTCTGGGAGGGCCGTGTGCAGGGGGTCCAAGGCCCGTGGACATGGGGTCCCGTGCACATGGTACATGTACCGAGGGCGCAGGGTCACCTGGGACTACGCGAGGGCCTGTGGGCATGGGGTAGGCGGAAATTTCACGATTTTCTTGTCAAATTCGATGGGGGAAAGAAAATTTTGGGTATGGGCACACAAGAGGGGGTAGATCTACTTGCTATACACCAGATCCATGGATCAAAATCAACAAAAGCTCACAAGAAACATCAAATCACAAAAAAATTGTATGGCTCTTTTTGTGGGGATTTTCGAAATTGGGCAAGAACAAGCAAAATTAGGCTAGAAAACTAAGAAGGGGGCTCCAATTTCATGAAAAACCATGGCTCTGCTACCAAGATGTTGTACGGTGGAACCCTAAGTGGAGATCTTTCACGAATTGGAGGGGGAATCCCCAAGAACAAGATGAACACAAGAGGGAAAACAAGAGGAACACTCAAGAACAAGTCCAGTCACACATCCACTAGACCAACAAACACACAAGATCCACAAGGTACATGAACAATCAAAGGAAAACAAGATACATGGTAGAGTTCATCCCAAATCCTATGAAGGAGATGAGGGCTTGATGATCTAGATAGATCCTTCCCTAGATGGGGGCTTTATCCACTAGGGATCTTCTCCAATGGAGGTCTTGTACTCCAATGGAGTCTTCTCTCTCAAGAGGAATCCCACAAAGGGGAGGTACATGAGCTAAGCTCTAATATCTAGATCTAGTCTTAGCTAAGTACAAATGGAGGAGGGGAAGGAGTATATATAGTCCTAGGCAAAGAGAGGGATAAGTGGGGGCGAAATGGTAAAACAAGGGCAAAGCCTGCAACATCACACAAGGGGCCCAGTGCGCACGGGGTAAGTGGAGCCCATGCGCACGGGGTATCCAGAGACCTGACGCATGAGCCCGTGCGCACGGGGTCTGTGGGGCCCATGGACACGGGGGTCCCATGGGCACGGTACACGCTCGTGCGCACGGGGTCTTCAGGACCGCCAGCCTGGGAGGTCCGTGGGCACGGGGTCGGAGGGGCCCGTGCGCACGGGGTAGCCTGGGAGCTGCACCCTTCTTCTTGGCACTTCCTTCTCCGCTTCCAGGCTTCCCTCTTGGATGGTGTAGATGTTATCTTCTTCATGGACTCCTCCTCGATGTATGTGTAGCTCCGCTCACACCTATGTATGCACATGAGAGAGGGGTCAAGTAGTATACCATCCTCGAAAGGTATAAGTGGACACGTGTAAAGGAGATGATTCACCTTTGTATGTATGAAGTAGATGTGGCACGTGTCACTTGCCAAATGGACTCTTGACATGGTCATGTCCATAGGATGCTCCGCATCATTATGTTCATTGTAGACATTAGTCCCCCTAGCAAGGACAAACATAGATTTGTGCACATGATTTATGATCCGGGAATTCCTATTTCTTCGTAAATTCAAGAAAATCCAACGGCTACAAGACTTATACTCCTTGTTTTTGCTGTGTGGCATGCTGTAACTTATGTGTGTGACAGACAAGAACAAAAGGGCAATCCTAGCAACAGTCAATATATACATGGATAAAACATCTCCAGCATCGAGCACACAATTTCGGAGCGGTTCGGCAAAAAGCGTCACGGTTAAGTTAAATTCTTTAAAGGACTGCCATATAATGGATCGTTGTTCACTAAAACGGTCATAACTTTTTCATTCGGAGACTGTTTTGGACCCACAAGTACTCAAAATGCTAGTGCCGCACATGGAAATCCAGAAAATACTCCCTGCTACCGCCAGGAAGCTGGGGGTGCTTTGAAATTCGGCCATAAGGGGGACTTTTTGGCCCTGAAAGTCAAATAACATAATTCGCCGCTCCTTTTTGGACAAGTTTCTGAAACCATTTGCCCTTCCTTTTGAAGGAAATTCGAGAGATTACGTTGATTGTAGACATTAGTCCCCCTGGCAAGGACAAATGTAAGATTGTGCACATGATTTATAAGCTAGGAATTCCTATTTCTTCATAAATGTGAGAAAATCCAGTGGCTACGAGCCTTATACTCCTTGTTTTCGCCGTGTGGCATGCTGTAACTTTTGTGTGTGACAGCCAAGAACCAAAGGGCATTCCTGACAATGGTCAATGTATACGTGGAAAAAATATCTCCAACATCGAGGACACATAATTTCGGGGCGGTTCGGTGAAAAGCGTCATAGGAAAGTGAAATTCTTTCAAGGACTCCCATATAATGGACCAGTACTCACTAAAACGGTCATAACTTGTTCATCCGGAGTCCGCTTTGGACCCACAAGTACGCAAAATGCTCGCGGCAAGCATGCGAATCCAGGAAATACTCCCTGCTTGTGCTAGCAGACTTGGTGTGCCTTCAAATTCGGCCTTAAGGAGGACTTTTTGGCCTTGAAAGTCAAAAAACATGATTCGCCGCTCCTTTCCGAAACAGATTCTGAACCCATTGGCCCATCCTTTTGAAGGAAATTCGAGAGATTACGTTGATTGTAGACATTAGTCCCCCTGGCAATGACAAATGTAGCTTTTTGCACATGATTTATAAGCCGGGAATTCCTATTTCTTCATAAATTCAAGAAAATCCAGCGGCTACAAGCCTTATACTCCTTGTTTTCGCCGTGTCGTGTGCTGTAACTTTTGTGTGTGACAGCCAAGAACCAAAGGGCATTCCTGGCAATGGTCAATAGATACGTGGAAACAATATCTCCAGCATCGAGGACACAAAATTTCAGGGCGGTTCGGCGAAAAGCGTCGCGGGAAAGTGAAATTCTTTAAAGGACTGCCATATAATGGACCGCTGTTCACTAAAACGGTCATAACTTTGTCATTCGGGGACTGTTTTGGACCCACAAATACTCAAAATGCTCGCGCCGCACGGGAAAATCTAGAAAATACACCCTGCTTGTGCCAGGAGGCCCTGGGTGCCTTCGAATTCAGCCTTAAGGAGGACTTTTTGGCCCTGAAAGTAAAATAACATCATTCGCCGCTCCTTTTCGGACATGTTTTTGAACCCATTAGCCCTTCCTTTTGAAGGAAATTCGAGAGATTATGTTCATTGTAGACATTAGTCCCCCTGGCAAGGACAAACGTAGCTTTGTGCACATGATTTATGATCCGGGAATTCCTATTTCTTCGTAAATTCAAGAAAATCCAGCGGCTACAAGCCTTATACTCCTTGTTTTCACCATGTGGCATGTTGTAACTTACGTGTGTGACAGCCAAGAACCAAAGGGAAATCCTGGCAATGGTCAATATATACATGGATACAATATCTCCAACATCAGGGACACACAATCTCGGGGCGGTTCGGCAAAAAGCTTCACAGGAAAGTGAAACTCTTTAAAAAACTGTCATATAATGGACCGGTATTCACTAAAACGGTCATAACTTTCTCATTCTGAGTCTGCTTTGGACCCACAAGTTCTCAAAATGCTCACGGTGAGCGTGCAAATCCAGAAAATACTACCTGCTTGCGCTAGCAGACCCGTGGTGCCTTCAAATTTAGCCTTAAGGAGGACTTTTTGGCCTTGAAAGTCAAAAAACATCATTCGCTGCTCCTTTCCGAAACAGATTCTGAACCCATTGGCCCTTCCTTTTGAAGGAAATTCAAGAGATTACGTTGATTGTAGACATTAGTCCCCCTGGCAAGGACAAACGTAGCTTTGTGCACATGATTTATGATCCGGGAATTCCGATTTCTTCATAAATGCGAGAAAATCCAGCGGCTACGAGCCTTATACTCCTTGTTTTCGCCGTGTGGCATGCTGTCACTTTCGTTTGTGGCAGCCAAGAACCAAAGGGCATTCCTGGCAATGGTCAATATATACGTGGAAACAATATCTCCAACATAGAGGACACCAAATTTCTGCGTAGTTTTACGAAAAGCGTCACGGGAAAGTGAAATTCTTTCAGGGACTGCCATATAATGGACCGATATTCACTAAAACGGTCATAACTTTGTCATTCGGAGTCCATCTTGGACCCTCAAGTACTCAAAATGCTCGAGGCGAGTGTTCGAATCCAAAAAATACTCCCTGCTTGTGCCAGGAGGCCCGGGGTGCCTTCAAATTCTGCCTTAAGGAGGACCTTTTGGCCCTGAAAATCAAATAACATCATTCATCGCTCCTTTTTGGACAAGTTTCTGAACCCATTGACCCTTCCTTTTGAAGGAAATTCGAGAGATTACGTTCATTGTAACATTAGTCCCCCTGGCAAGGACAAACATAGCTTTGTGCACATGATTTATGATCCAGGAATTCCTATTTCTTCGTAAATTCAAGAAGATCCAGCGGCTATAAGCCTTATACTGCTTGTTTTCGCCATGTGGCATGATGTAACTTACGTGTGTGACAGGCAAGAACCAAAGGGCATTCCTGGCAACGGTCAATATATACATGGATACAATATCTCCAACAATGAGGACATAAAAGTTTCGGGCGGTTCGGCGAAAAGCGTTACAGGAAAGTGAAATTCTTTCAAGGACTGCCATATAATGGACCAATATTCACTAAAACGGTCATAACTTTGTCATTCGGCGTCCGCTTAGGACCCAAAAGTACTCAAAATGCTCGCGGCGAGCGTGCAAATCCATAAAATACTCCCTCCTTGTGCTAGCAGACCCGGGGTGCCTTCAAATTTGGCCTTAAGGAGGACTTTTTGGCCTTGAAAGTCAAAAAATATCATTCGCCTCTCCTTTTCGAAATAGATTCTGAACCCATTGGCCCTTCATTTTGAAGGAAATTCAAGAGATTATGTTGATTGTAGACATTAGTCTCCCTGGCACGGACAAATGTAGATTTGTGCACATGATAAGCCGGGAATTCCTATTTCTTCATAAATTCAAGGAAATCCAGCGGCTACAAGCCTTATACTCCTAGTTTTCGGCGTGTGGCATGCTGTAACTTTCGTGTGTGACAGCCAAGAACCAAAGGGAATTCCTGGCAATTGTCAATATATACGTGAAAGTGCGTTATATCGACTAGAGGGGGGGTGAATAGGCGATTTTTATGAAAGTCTTCAAAACGTGGAAGTTATGAAGACAAACGGTAGAGATATGCCTATTACTATGCAGCGGAAGTTACACTAGGCAAGCCATGGTCAAGTATCAACAGAGTGAAAGCACAGTGACAAATAGCTGTAGTGTAATTAGGATCAGGTAGGAAGATACTATGAAGCCAAATAGATCATACACTCACGTTGTGAAGACAAAAGATAGAACAGACACGCAATGACTTCACAATGAGTGATCAGTAAGTAAAAGGAAGTGAAGATGAAACCAGTGACTCGTTGAAGACAATGATGTGTTGGACCAGTTCCAGTTGCTATGACAACTGTACGTCTGGTTGGAGCGGCTAGGTATTTAAACCTTAGGACACACAGTCCCGGACACCCAGTCCTGAACACGCAGCTCAGGACACCAAGTCCTCACCGTATTCTCCTTGAGCTAAGGTCACATAGTCGTCGCCCAATCACTCTGGTAAGTCTTCAAGGTAGACTCCCAAACCTTCATAGACTTCGTTCACTGGCAATCCACAATGTCTCTTGGATGCTCTGAATGCGACGCCTAACCGTTTGGGGGACTCACAGTCCTCAAGTGTAATAAGTCTTCAGATCACACAGACAAGAAGGCTTAAGTGATGCCCAATTTTCTCTGGCTCTGGGTGGTTAGGGCTTTATCCTCGCAAGGAATTCTCTCTCTCAAAGGCTTCGAGGTGGGTTGCTCTCAAACGACAAAAGCCGTACTCTCAATCTGAGCAGCCAACCGTTTATGGTTGTAGGGGGTGGGCTATTTATAGCCACTTAGCAACCCGACCTGATTTGTCCTAAATGAGCCTGGGTCACTAAGGAACTGACACATGTCTCAACGGTCAAATGTCAAACTCTCATGGCAACTTTACTTGGGCTACAAGCAAAGCTGACTTGTCCGACTCTGGACAAGATTCGCTCTCAATGTCTTCACTCGAAGACATAGGTTTTTGGTTTAGGCATCACTTCAGTCATTCTGACTGGTTCTCCTGGACCCCACTTAACAGTACGGTGGTTCCTATGACTCAACACAAAAGAAAAAGAACTACGAAAGATCTAAGTCTTCGAGCTCCATAGGCTTCATATCGTGTCTTCTCTTGTCAGTCTTCAATGTGAATATCTTCATATACCACCTTTGACTTCAATGTCTTCATACATTTTTAGGGGTCATCTCTGGTAGTAAAACCGAATCAATGAGGGACTTCTACCTGTGTTATCCTGCAATTCTCACAAACACATTAGTCCCTCAACTAGGTTTGTCGTCAATACTCCAAAACCAACTAGGGGTGGCACTAGATGCACTTACAATCTCCCCCTTTTTGGTGATTGATGACAAACTAGTTGAAGTTTTCAATGGGGAATATAGTCTGTGAAATTGTAAAGGATAAGGAATTGTCTTCATAAGTTGCAAGGGCTCCCCCTGAAGATGTGCATATAAGTTAATTTGCTTTTGGAATGCAAATGCACATGGCAGGTTGTACTTGTGGAGATCCACTTCAGCTTATGATGACAATCCACTATGCATGTGAAAGTATATGAAGATAATGACATGCATAATGGAAAATGGACGTCTATAGAATGAGATAAGTGCGGAATTTATCGTCGCACATGCGGAATTTATCTTCGCAAAACAGGGTGGCAAACAAGTAGTAGACGACCATCTGGTTTAAGTGTTACAACTCATAAGAACCAAATGTAGCAAAAACGAGAGTTGTATGCACGAAGCAAAATATAAGGCACCCGCCCATATGAACCCGCTTCAAGACTATCAATCTCATATGCTTCTCCCCCTTTTGTCAGTAATGACCAAAAAGGTTTGAAGACATAGAGCCTCTACTCGTTCCCATGAGGAGTAGATGAAGTAGCAGGGTTGTTGGCGTTGTTTGGCGGTGCAGAAGAGCTTGGAGGTGCTGAAGCAGGTGGCAGTGAGGTAGCATCGTCTTCTTCCTCAATGATTCTGGCAGTGACTGTGGCAGCAGAGGAAGAAAACTCAGAGTCTTCAAGAGATGGAGTCCCCAGCAGCACAGCTCTTCGAGGAGGTGTGGAGTCAAATTTGAATCTCTCAGTGAAGCCATCCTCTTAAAGATTGGCTTCAGAAAGCATCATCGTTAGCCCTTTCCATGTGCGGCGACAGGATTCATGGGCAACGAAAGCGTTCTTGGTGGCAAGATTTCGGATGCGATTTACATCCACCAAGAGGCTTTTCATCTGTCTCTTCAACCAGTCATGATGCCTATCCTGCTTTTGATGAAGGGCCACAAGAAGCTCTCGGTCATTGAGAACACGAGTGCGCTTCTTGGGTCTTGAAGCAGTTGCACTGTCAGTGGATTTAGTTGAAGCAGGGTGTGGTGCACGTGTAGTGCCAGCCAAAGGATACACCCTGGAGATGGCTTCAACACCTTCAACGTTTTGAGTGAAGCTCTGGTGTTCTGCATTCTGAAGACTCAGAGGTTGCTTGGCAGGTTCAGGATAGATGGCTTCAGCAGAGGTATCCACATCAGGCAAGAATATCCAATGGTTGCGGGCTGAGGGCTGATACAAGATGGCAGAGTGAAGTTTGATCAGCCTCATTACCCAAGGAGCATAGAACTTTAAACCAAACAGATCTGAGCCTGATGCATCTAGTTGGCGTATGAAGAAATCCTGTGCGTTGAAGCATTTGACATGAAGGATACAGAATATCAGAGTCTTCATTGCACCCTCGATCTTGGCATTTGGAGAGTGTCCTTTAATGGGCCAGAGAGTCCGCCGGATGATGTGATAGATGGTCCTGGGCAGGTACTCAAGGTCTTCAACAAAGAACTCTGTGGGATAAGGAGCATCGTGGGGCAATGGCTTCATCATGGAGAGCATCTGACTCATATTCGGTTCAGGTCTCTGAAATATGCTCTCAATAGCTTCAGTGTGTAGCCGACAGCCTTGCTCGAAGAATTCGCCTGGAGTGGGCAGTCCAGTGAGCTCAGTGATATCAAATGCATTGGCTTCGTGATGAACGTTGCCGGTCATCCACTCCAGGACCCAAGTCTTCGGATCTCTGTTGTATCCTTTGATGTGCAGTGTGGCATAGAATTGTAGCAGGAGCTCTTCGTTCCAATGCTCTACATCAGTAATGAACTGTAGCAGACCCACTTGTTTGAAGCAATCCAACGCTTCCTCTAGACAGGGCAGACCAGCAATAGCTTCAACATCAAGGCGCTTGTGCGGGAAAATGCGACCTTGGTTGTACAGTATGCAAGAGTAGTAGCTGCGCTGAGGATAGCTCCAGAACCTATCTGATGAAATCCTTTCCCTTGAATAGGGGTTCTTGGAGCTATTGAAGAAAGTATTATCTGCCCTGAAGCCATTGATGTTGAAGGAGCCAAGTGCTGATGCAGGACCTGGAAACCTTGGCAATCTGGGGATTGGCTTCTGGACCTGAGGCCTGTGCTCAACATGATAGTTGAATTGGGGACCTGCAGCAGACTCAGGAACAGAAGTTGTGGGTTCAGTGGCTTCGCTGTCGTCTGAAGCTTTTGCTGGGGAGGGCTCCACATTAGCTTCGTTGTTGGTTGTGGCAGCCTCAAGATTTTCTTCCTCTGCTTGACTAGCTGGAGGGTCGGTCACAAGCACGTTCTCCTGGAGAACTGCTTCTTGGTGGAGCAGAGGAGTGGGCTCTTGTGGTGCTTCTTCTGCGGCTGATGCAGCCGGAATGTCTTCAGCATAGACTTGAGGCCTTGGACCTTTGCGAAGCGTGCGGAACGCAGACGACGCCTGTGGGGTTTGAGTGGGCTGAGCCTCATAGTATTCTTCCTCTTGAGGGCGATCTGCCCATGAAGCATCCTGTGCAATTGGCGTCAATGGACGACCAATGCTGATGAGTTCGCTGTGTTCTAATTGAGGAAGGGCTGCATCATCTTCTACATTGTCACAATGACCAATGTCTTCAGCAGCGATGGGATCAGCTGCTGGAATGTCTTCAGCTTCAGGAGCCTCTGTGGAAGCAGGCTCATGAACCGTCAGTTGACGTTCTGCGTCAGGGTGAACCATAGAAATAGGTTCAACTATCAAGGGCTCTATGGGAGCAGCCCGAGATTTCTTGGTCTTTCTCTTTTTCTTGCTGGGGGCAGTAGGAGAGGCTTCAGAGCTTTTCCTCTTCCTGGCTTCAGCCTCAGCAGTTCTTGTCTTCTTGAGCTCTGAAGCTGTTGACCGGCTCTTTGGCTTCGAGCCTGTCGTTGCAGTTGGGAAGACAAGTGGAACTGCTTCCTGCCTTGGTGCCTCTGGAACAGTCTTCTTCTTTTTCTTTGCGGCCATCTTGGGGTCGATGCCAGGACGCCCAAGTGCCTTGCGCTTCTCAGCCTCATTGTAGGCTTGCACACATCTGTCCGCCAGAGACTTCATCCGCTCATGTGAACCCTGAGCTTCTGCATGCTTCTTCAGAAAGTTTTCCTTTAGCTCATGCAACATGATCTTGAAGCTCTTCACTTCTTGCACGCTGAGCTTAGCCATATTCTTCTTGAACTGAGCCTTTTCATGATCAATTTTCTGCTTCAGTTCAACAATGCGCTGGGCAATGGCAAGTTCTGAAGCAATAGCGCCTTGGAAGGCGACGTTGAGGCCAACGGGCAGCTGTAGATCTTCAAAGCTAATGTTTGGTGTGGCAAACCACTCGTCAATGAAGTTGTGGATTATGGCGACATCAAAGAGAGGCAGATTGTTGAAGATTTCTGCTTCTTCTTTGCTCTTGATGAGTTGCTCAAGAGCATCATCTCCAAGATCTTCATCACTTGACAGATCAATGGCTTCACTGCGCAGGATGGCAGCAGCTGTGAGCTCTTTCCCAGTGTGAGACAGAGGCATCTTGGCCTTCTGGTGCCTTGAGACGCGTGATAAGTCTTCAGACTGCACACTGTCTTCAGGAGGTGCAGTCGCCAATGGCTTCGCCTTTGAGATTTTTGGTGAAGGTGCTGGCTTTGAAGCTTTTGGCTTCTTCAACTGCTTAGGCTTCGGCACTGCAGGCACTGCTGGCGCTTCATCAGACTCAGTGTCAGCTGCAGGCTCATTCACTGCAGTCCCTTGAACCAAGATGTAGGTGATGAGGCCTTCAAGGTTGGCATACGGACCGATGACATTGGGTTCTGCCTCTCGTGTGCCATCTGCCCTTGGTGCTGAGGGACCAGGGTTGAAGTCTAACCCAAATTTCTTCTTGTTCTGCTTTGCTGAGTTTTGGGCAAACTGGAAGTTGCGCTTGAACAGATTGTCATCACGACACCAGAGTAGTGACGACGGATGTGCATCATCAGGCTGTGGCCCATGAACCATGCATGGATAGAAGCTTTGGGCAATAGCTTCATCTCTGGACCTAGGTACAAGGTTCTTGTATAAGATGTCTCCCCACGGTCTTTTGATGGCACATTTCTCAGCATACTCTTGGGTTGTGAAGCGGTATTTGAACCATTGTTCTGCCCAATAGCGTCGAATCCATTGGATTCGGGTCTTGCGCTGACCATAATTCTCTTCAGGATCTGTTTTATACATTTCTGCCAGTTCATTAGGCAGATCTTTTGATGTTCCTCCACGTCGCTGTCTGCCCCCTTCCTTGCTGCTGTTTCTGAAGCCATAAACCCTAACTTGGAAGGCTTCAAGACGTTCAAAGGCTTCAAAGGCTTTCTTTTGCTGGACCAACAGGAACTGGCTTCAGGAGAATTTATGTGATGCTGTAGGAATTCTGCAAATGCATGCAGACTATGAGAACCAAAGGATTCTCCCATGGACATGTACCTGTGACAGCATTAAGGTGCGAGGGAAGGGGAAGACGTCATATGCATTCTCAAAAGATTTTGAAGATAAATCAATTTAGAAGACATTGACCTCATCGTGCGAAGACATTCACTCATAGATAAGAAGTTGGTTCCAGATTTGTACGAATCCACAGATCAGTACAAGTGAGGAATCTAACTACTTTTTGAAGCACAAGTGAATATTCTAGGCATGTTATGAGATGCAGTTTGAGAGAGATTTAGTTTGTGTGAGCAGAAACTGCTTGTGGTAGAAAGTAACAGATCAAAAGGATCAATGGTGCTGTAAAAAGGCAGTTTTATTTACCACACTGAGAACTGCTAGACAGAGCGAGAGATGAGGCCGAGCAGTTCACTCGTCCATGCCCTAACTTGGCGATGGAGGAGACCTACGGCGACGGCGGAGAGGACGATGTCCGCGGTCGGCGTGAAGACGGCGTCGGAGAGGTTGCGGTAGCGAAGCGCTTCGTC
The DNA here is from genome assembly GCF_003073215.2 of Triticum urartu. Lineage (NCBI taxonomy): Eukaryota > Viridiplantae > Streptophyta > Magnoliopsida > Poales > Poaceae > Triticum > Triticum urartu. Next base: position 186,057,672 of record NC_053022.1, on the reverse strand, counting down.
GCCGGCGTCGTCGAGAGCTAGCGGTGGCGCTAGGGTTCGTGCGAGGGTGGAAGAAGAGATAGTTACCGCTGTGAGTGTGTATTTATAGGCACAAGGGCGGCACTGTGCTATTACACAGGTGCCCCTGGCGATTCGCATCTGAGGAACGCGTGGCCAGTTTGCAGAAGTTTGGGGTTTGTTCCACGTCCCATGCACGCCTGGATTGTCGGGTGGTCGTTCCTGCTTCTCCGGATTTTATGTGGAGGAATGAGCATTGAAAACGGACTTTATGGTTGTCTCTATATCTTCTGCTGACAAGGACGCAGTGAAGACATTCGACAGTTTCAATAGAATGCATATGACTTGGAGAGATAGAGTTTGAGATAGAAAGCATAGAGAAGTTTGGGGTCCGATCACATTCACTTAGTTCAAAAGATTCAACACGAAGACATAGCTATAAGTGAATGTTGTAGAGGACAGAACACTAGCATATATATATATCTATAGTCAACACAGTGAAGATAATCATGAAAATATGTTCGAAGCCAAACCAAATGTGAAGACATTGCAAGGTAACGCCATGAGAGAAACACTTCAAAATAGAACGTTTGGTGGTGGCGTTACCCACCGTATAGGAAGTATTAGACCCAGACACGGCGCACAATTATCGTGGCGCTCCGAAGTCAAATTCCACATTAATGTATTCACACTTAGAATGTATGTCTTCATTGATTGAAGATATACTTTACTTTGTGTGTTGCACATCTAAGTCATCATATGCATAAGTGTTAGGATGTGTGCCTGATCACAGGACATTTGAGGATTCCAGGATATTTAGCTCACACCGTAACTTGCAAAACCTCTTCTCATCCAAGGGCTTGGTGAAGATATCTGCCAATTGCTCTTCAGTGTTGACGTGTATGATATCAATGTCTTCCTTCACAACATGATCTCTGAGAAAGTGATGACGAATTTCAATGTGCTTTGTCTTCGAGTGCTGAACTGGGTTGTTGGGAATCTTGATGGCGCTTTCATTGTCGCAGTAAAGTGGCACTTGCTTCAGATGAATGCCATAGTCCTTGAGTGTTTGCTTCATCCACAGAAGCTGAGCGCAGCAAGATCCAGCAGCAATGTATTCAGATTCAGCAGTGGAGAGAGATACACAGTTTTGCTTCTTTGAAGACCAACATACAAGTGATCGTCCCAGAAAGTGACATGTGCCTGATGTAGACTTGCGATCAACTTTTTCACCAGCATAATCAGCATCCGAGAATCCAACCAAATCAAACTCTGATCCCTTTGGATACCATAATCCTAGAGTTAGGGTGTGAGCCAAATATCGAAGAATTCGCTTCACAGCTAAGTGATGCGACTCCTTTGGTGCCGCTTGAAATCGAGCACACATGCAAACACTAAGCATAATATCTGGCCTAGATGCACATAGATAAAGTAAAGAACCAATCATGGAGCGGTATACCTTTTGATCGAACTCTTTACCATTGTCGTCAGGACCCAGATGATGTTTGGCTGGCATTGGTGTTGTGAAGCCTTTGCAGTCTTGCATACTGAACTCCTTCAGGCAATCTTTGAGATACTTCTGTTGAGATATGAAGATGCCATTTGCGTTCTTGTCGTATTTGAAGACCAAGGAAGAACTTCAGCTCCCCCATCATGGACATCTGATATTGCTCTTGCATCATATATCCAAACTCTTCACTGTACTTCTGATTGTGCAGCCGAAGATAATGTCATCCACATATATTTGGCACACAAACAGTTCACCATCATATGTCTTCGTGAAAAGAGTGGAATCCAGGGAACCAGGTATGAAGCCTTTGCTCTTCAGGAAGTATTTGAGTGTGTCATACCAGGCCCTAGGGGCTTGTTTGAGGCCATACAGTGCCTTGTTGAGCTTGTATACCATGTCAGGATGTTTTGGATTTTCAAAGCCAGGCGGTTGTGCAACATACACTTCTTCTTCAATCTTGCCATTTAGAAAGGCACTCTTCACATCCATTTGATATAGAAGTATGTTATGATGATTTGCATAGGCCAGCAGTATGCGTATGGCTTCAAGCCTAGCCACAGGAGCAAATGTTTCATCAAAGTCAATGCCTTCCACTTGAGTATATCCTTGGGCAACGAGACGAGCTTTGTTTCTGACAACTTGACCATGCTCATCTTGCTTGTTGCGGTATATCCATTTGGTGCCTATTATGTTGTGCTTCCGTGGATCAGGATGCTTAACCAGTTCCCATACATTATTCAGCTCAAACTGTTGAAGCTCTTCTTCCATAGCTTGAATCCATTCAGGTTCCATGAAGGCTTCTTCAACTTTCTTGGGTTCTGATATTGAGACGAATGCGAAGTGCCCACAGAAATTTGCTAGTTGAGTTGCCCTTGAACGAGTGAGTGGACCAGGTGCATTGATGCTATCAATTATTCTTTCAATCTGCACTTCATTGGCAACGCGAGGATGTACAGGGTGAAGACTTTGCTCTTGCTGATATGTGTTGTTGTTGGGAGGAATGTCTTCAGGCTGAGCATTGTCTTCATGTTGATCAGGTGCTGAGATGATAAGTTCTTCTTCAGGATGAGCTTCAGAAGGTATAATCTCTCCAGTTCCCATTAGCTTGATTGATTCACTAGCTGGAATTTCATCTAGCACATTTGGCAGTTGCTCTCTTTGTGAACCATTTGTCTCATCGAACCGCACATCCACTGTTTCAACCACTTTGTAATGAAAGAGATTGAAGACTCTGTAGGAGTGCGAATCCTTTCCATATCCAAGCATAAAACCCTCATGTGCTTTTGGTGCAAACTTTGAGGTGTGGTGTGGGTCCTTGATCCAGCACCTTGCGCCAAATACTCTGAAGTAACTGACATTTGGCTTCTTGCCAGTTAGGAGTTCATAAGATGTCTTGTTCAGAAGCTTGTGAAGATAAACACGATTGATTGTATGGCATGCAGTGTCAATGGCTTCAGTCCAGAATTTTCTTGGAGTCTTGTATTCATCTAGCATCGTTCTGGCCATCTCAATGAGTGTTCTGTTCTTGCGTTCGACGACGCCATTCTGCTGTGGCGTGTACGGAGCTGAGAATTCATGTGTGATGCCCAAGGTATCAAGATATGTATCAAGGCCAGTGTTCTTGAATTCAGTGCCATTGTCACTTCTGATGTGCTTTATCTTGGCGCCGTAATTGTTCATAGCTCAATTGGCGAAGCGTCTGAAGACATCCTGCACTTCAGTCTTGTAAAGGATTATGTTCACCCAAGTATATCTAGAGTAATCATCAACAATGACAAAGCCATAGAGGAAAGCAGTAGTAGTAAAAGTTGAGTAGTGAGTGGGACCAAAAAGATCCTTGTGAAGTAGTTCGAAGGGTCGAGTAGTGGTCATGATTGTCTTTGAGGGATGTTTTGCCCTCGTCATCTTCCCTGCTTCACAGGCACCGCATAAGTGATCTTTCTTGAACTTGACGCCCTCGATGCCTATGCCATGTTTCTTCTTCGCAAGGGTGTGGAGGTTCCTCATGCCAGCATGCCCAAGCCTCCGATTCCAAAGCCAGCATTCTGAAGCTTTTGCAAGAAGACATACTGCAAGTTGTGGCCCTACTGAGAAATCCACCACATACAAATCATCTTTCCGATACCCTTCAAACACTAGAGACTTGTCAGATTCCATTAGTACAAGGCAACGATATTTTCCAAATATTACGACCATGTTCAAATCGCAAAGCATTGAGACAGACATTAAGTTGAAACCAAGGGATTCAACAAGCATGACTTTATCCATGTGTTGTTCCTTTGATATTGCAACTCTACCTAGACCCAATACCTTACTTTTACCAGTGTCAGCAAATGTGATGTGGCTCTTGTCGCATGGACGTAAGGTTGAGTCCATAAGAAGGCTTCTTTTGCCAGTCATGTGATTTGTACACCCACTGTCAATAATCCATTCTAATGACTTTGAAGACGCTGGTGTCGTACCCTACAGTGTAGTTAGGCGGATAGGCTTCACGAAGAGAATTGTGAAGCAAAAACATTTGACAAACCAGTGGGTTATGAAAACTTAGATCCAGATTAGGACTAATAGGGAGAGTAGCATGCGATTCAGGAACGAAGTACATAATGATGCCATTCGGGCATTTTATCTTGCGCCCTACAAGATTTTTAAGGTCCCCAGCAATAGCGTCAGAAGATTTTGTTTTTCTGCTGGAGACCTTTCCCTGCAAAAGAGAGTTACGCTTTCTTAACCACCCACATCTTCAAGGGTGGCTTAGAAGCAATCAGTCTAAGTGCAGCATCTGAGAATTCTGGTTTTGGAGCCCTAGCAAACAGTCTAGCAGGCGGACAATAGTACTCATAAGAATAGGCAGAATAATTTTTGGTCATATGAACATGACGGTTTGATGAACCGCTCTCATATTCATATGCCTGAGTATGGTTTCCCTGCAAAACATTTGCGTTAGTGTGACTCGGGTGAGTCCTCTGTTTGTATGAAGCCTTTGGACCGTATGAAGCCTTTGGTCTGAGGTTTGTCTTCTTTAAGTGAGGTGTCATGAAGACATTCATAGGAAGATTTTCCAGACACTTTTTCGGAACCCAGATCTTCTTCATAGGCGGTCCATTCCTACAGTTAGTACCAATGTACCTGGCAAACACTTCACCATTCTCATTCTTAAACAGTGTATAGTTTGCATCAAAGGATTCATCAATGATAATGGGGTTAGCACAAGTGAAGCTAGATAAATTGGATGGATCTGCTAAAGGTTCCTTTGCAGCAACCCACTTGGTTTTGCGGTACTGCTCAGGTTTCTAGTAAGAGCCATCTGCATTTATTTTCCTTACGAACCCAACACCCTCTTTCCTAGGGTTTCGGTTCAGAATCTGCTTCTTGAGGACATCACATAATGTCTGATGTCCTTTAAGACTTTTGTACATCCCTGTTTCAAGCAATGTCTTCAACCTAGCATTCTCATCAGCAATAGCAGTGGTATCCTCAGCAGAGGGGTTAGTTACCACATCAACAGTTGAAGATATTGCAACAGCAGTAGCAGTGGAACATTCAGCAATAGAAGTAGCATTATCACGCTCAATGCATTTAAGACATGGTGGTTCAAATCCTTCCTGAGCAGAACTGATCTGTTCGGCGCTAAGTGACTCATTTTCCTTTTGAAGATCTTCATGAGCCGCTCTCAATTTCTCAAGTTCTTGCTTCCTTTGAAGATAATCATAGGAAAGCTTTTCATGAGTTGTTGAGAGAGTATCATGACGATCTTCAAGTTCCTGATACTGAACGTGAAGATTTTTTATGTCTTCAATTAAGGATTCAAATCGAGTCATGTCAGCACCCAACAGATCATCGCTTCTGTCTAACAGTTTTTGAATATGTTCCATGGCTTTCTGTTGTTCAGTTGCAATTTTAGCAAGTGTTTTGTAACTAGGTTTTGAATCACAATTAGAGTCATCGTCACTAGATGTTTGATAGTGAGTAGTGCGTTTGTTTACCTTGGCACCGCGTGCCATGAAGCAGTAGGTAGGAGTGGAGTAGTCCTTGTCATTTGCATCGGTGTCGGTGATGAAGTCATTGTCTTCAGTGTTGAAGATGGACTTGGCGACGTATGCTGTAGCCAGACTTGCAATGCCAGAATCAGACTCCTCCTCAGACTCCACCTCTGCCTCCTCAGAAGCGGACTCCTCCTCTGAATCCATTTCCTTGCCAACAAACGCACGTGCCTTGCCAGATGAGCTCTTCTTGTGTGATGAAGACTTTGAGGAAGACTTGGAAGAAGACTTTGAGTATTTCTTCTTCTTCTTCTTCTTCTTCTTGTCGTCAGAGTCATATTCCTTGCTCTTCTTCTTCTTTTTGTTCTCATTGTCCCACTGTGAACACTCAGAGATGAAGTGGCCAAGTTTCTTGCACTTGTGACATGTTTTCTTCTTGTAGTCATGAGCAGGAGCGTCATCATTCCTTGAACTTGATCGGGAAGACTTTCTGAAACCTTTCTTCTTCGTGAATTTTTGGAACTTCTTGACAAGCATAGCAAGTTCCCTTCCAATGTCTTCAGGATCATCAGAACTGCTATCAGATTCTTCTTCAGATGAGGAGACAGCTTTTGCCTTCAAGGCACGAGTTCGCCCATAATTTGGACCGTAGATGTCTCTTTTCTCCGAAAGCTGAAACTCATGTGTATTGAGCCTCTCAAGTATGTCAGACGGATCGAGTGTCTTGAAATCAGGACGTTCTTGGATCATCAGGGCCAGGATGTCAAACGAACTATCAAGTGATCTCAGCAGCGTCTTGACGACTTCGTGTTTGGTAATCTCAGTGGCGCCGAGGGCTTGAAGCTCATTTGTGATGTCAGTGAGTCGGTCAAATGTGTGCTGGACGTTCTCATTGTCATTTCGCTTGAAGCGGTTGAAGAGATTGCGCAGGACACTGATTCTTTGATCTCTCTGGGTTGAGATGCCTTCATTGACCTTGGAGAGCCAGTCCCAGACCAGCTTGGATGTCTTCAAAGCACTCACACGGCCATACTGTCCTTTGGTCAGATGACCACAGATGATGTTCTTGGCAGTAGAGTCCAGTTGAACGAATTTCTTGACATCAGCAGCAGTGACACCTTCGCCAGCCTTGGGAACGCCATTCTCGACAACATACCATAGGTCGACGTCAATGGCTTCAAGATGCATACGCATCTTATTCTTCCAGTAGGGATATTCAGTTCCATCGAAGACGGGGCACGCAGCAGAGACTTTAATTATCCCTGCAGTCGACATAGCTAAAACTCCAGGTGGTTAAACCGAATCACACAGAACAAGGGAGCACCTTGCTCTGATACCAATTGAAAGTGCGTTATATCGACTAGAGGGGGGGTGAATAGGCGATTTTTATGAAAGTCTTCAAAACGTGGAAGTTATGAAGACAAACAGTAGAGATATGCCTATTACTATGCAGCGGAAGTTAGACTACACTAGGCAAGCCATGGTCAAGTATCAACAGAGTGAAAGCACAGTGACAAAGAGCTGTAGTGTAATTAGGATCAGGTAGGAAGATACTATGAAGCCAAACAGATCATACACTCACGTTGTGAAGACAAAAGATAGAACAGACACGCAATGACTTCACAATGAGTGATCAGTAAGTAAAAGGAAGTGAAGATGAAACCAGTGACTCGTTGAAGACAATGATGTGTTGGACCAGTTCCAGTTGCTGTGACAACTGTACGTCTGGTTGGAGCGGCTAGGTATTTAAACCTTAGGACACACAGTCCCGGACACCCAGTCCTGAACACGCAGCTCAGGACACCAAGTCCTCACCGTATTATCCTTGAGCTAAGGTCACATAGTCCTCGCCCAATCACTCTGGTAAGTCTTCAAGGTAGACTCCCAAACCTTCACAGACTTCGTTCACTGGCAATCCACAATGTCTCTTGGATGCTCTGAACGCAACGCCTAACCGTCTGGGGGATTCACAGTCCTCAAGTGTAATAAGTCTTCAGATCACACAGACAAGAAGACTTAAGTGATGCCCAATTTTCTCTGGCTCTGGGTGGTTAGGGCTTTATCCTCGCAAGGAATTCTCTCTCTCAAAGGCTTCGAGGTGGGTTGCTCTCAAACGACAAAAGCCGTACTCTCAATCTGAGCAGCCAACCGTTTACGGTTGTAGGGGGTGGGCTATTTATAGCCACTTGGCAACCCAACCTGATTTGTCCTAAATGACCCTGGGTCACTAAGGAACTGACACGTGTCTCAACGGTCAGATTTCAAACTCTCATGGCAACTTTACTTGGGCTACAAGCAAAGCTGACTTGTCCGGCTCTGGACAAGATTCGCTCTCAATGTCTTCACTCGAAGACATAGGTTTTTGGTTTAGGCATCACTTCAGTCATTCTGACTGGTTCTCCTGGACCCCACTTAACAATACGGTGGTTCCTATGACTCAACACAAAAGAAAAAGAACTACGAAAGATCTAAGTCTTCGAGCTCCATAGGCTTCATATCCTGTCTTCTCTTGTCATAGTCTTCAATGTGAATATCTTCATATACCACCTTTGACTTCAATGTCTTCATACATTTCTGGTAGTAAAACCAAATCAACGAGGGACTTCTACCTGTGTTATCCTGCAATTCTCACAAACACATTAGTCCCTCAACTAGGTTTGTCGTCAATACTACAAAACCAACTAGGGGTGGCACTAGATGCACTTACGAATATCTCCAACATCGAGGACACAAAATTTTGGGGCGGTTCGGCAAAAAGTGTCATGGGAAAGTGAAATTCTTTAAAGGACTGCCATATAATGGACCCCTGTTCAATAAAACGGTCATAACTTTGTCATTCGGACACTGTTTTGGACCCACAAGTACTCAAAATGCTCGCGCCGCGCGGGCAAATCCAGAAAATACTCCCTGCTTGTGCCAGGAGGCCCTGGGTGCCTTCAAATTCTGCCTTAAGGAGGACTTTTTGGCCTTGAAAGTCAAATAACATCATTCGCCGCTCCTTTTCGGACATGCTTCTGAACCCATTGGCCTTTCCTTTTGAAGGAAATTCGAGAGATTATGTTCATCATAGACATTAGTCCCCATGGAAATTTCGGGGCAGTTTGGCGAAAACCGTCATGGGAAAGTGAAATTCTTTCAAGGACTGCCATATAATGGACCGATATTCACTAAAACGGTCATAACTTTGTCATTCGGAGTCCATCTTGGAACCACAAGTACTCAAAATGCTCGCAGCGAGTGTTCGAATCCAAAAAATATTCCCTGCTTGTGCCAGGAGGCCCGAGGCACCTTCAAATTCTGCCTTAAGGAGGACTTTTTGGCCCTGAAAGTCAAATAACATCATTTGCCGCTCCTTTTGGGACAAGTGTCTGAACCCATTGGCCCTTCCTTTTGAAGGAAATTCGAGATTGTAGACATTAGTCCCCCTGGCAAGGACAAACGTAGCTTTCTGCACATGATTTATGATGGGAATTCCTATTTCTTCGTAAATTCAAGAAAATAACATGATTCGCCGCTCCTTATACTCCTGGTTTTTGCCGTGTGGTATGCTGTAACTTACATGTGTGACAGCCAAGAACCAAAGGGCAATCCTGGCAACGGTCAATATATACATGTATACAATATCTCCAACATCAAGGACACACAATTTCGGGGCAGTTCGGCGAAAATCGCCACAGGAAAGTGAAATTCTTTAAAGAACTGCCATATAATGGACTAGTATTCGCTAAAACGTCATTACTTTGTCATTCGGAGTCCGCTTTGGACCCACAAGTACTCAAAATGCTAACAGCGAGCATGCAAATCCAGAAAATACTCCCTGCTTGCGCTAGCAGACCCGGGGTGCCTTCAAATTCAGCCTTAAGGAGGACTTTTTGGCCTTGAAAGTCAAAAAACATCATTCGCTGCTCCTTTCCGAAACAGATTTTGAACCCATTGGCCCTTCCTTTTGAAGGAAATTCGAGAGATTACGTTGATTATAGACATTAGTCCCCCTGGCAAGGACAAATGTAGCTTTGTGCACATGATTTATAAACCGGTAATTCCTATTTCTTCATAAATTCAAGAAAATCCAGCGGCTACAAGCCTTATACTCCTTGTTTTCGCCGTGTGGTATGCTGTAACTTTCGTGTGTGACAGCCAAGAACCATAGGTCATTCCTGGCAATGGTCAATATATACGTGGAAACAATATCTCCAACATCGAGGACACAAAATTTCGGGGCGGTTCGATGAAAAGCGTCACGGGAAAGTGAAATTCTTTCAAGGACTGCCATATAATGGACTGATGTTCACTAAAACGGTCATAACTTTGTCATTCAGAGTCCATCTTGGACCCACAAGTACTCAAAATGCTCGCGGCGAGTGTTTGAATCCAAAAAATACTCCCTGCTTGTGCCAGGAGGCCTGAGGTGCCTTCAAATTCTGCCTTAAGGATGACTTTTTGGCCATGAAAATCAAATAACATCATTCGCCTCTTCTTTTAGGATAAGTTTCTGAACCCATTGGCCCTTCCTTTTGAAGGAAATTCAAGAGATTACGTTCATTGTAGACATTAGTCCCCCTGGCAAGGACAAACGTAGCTTCGTGGACACGATTTATGATCCGGCAATTCCTATTTCTTCGTAAATTCAAGAAAATCCAGCGGCTACAAGCCTTATACTCCTTGTTTTCGCCGTGTGGCATGCTGTAACTTACGTGTGTGACAGCCAAGAACCAATGGTCATTCCTGGCAACGGGCAATATATACATGGATACAATATCTCCAACATCGAGGACACACAATTTCGGGGCGGTTCGGCGAAAAGCGTCACAGGAAAGTGAAATTCTTTCAAGGACTGCCAAATAATGGACCAGTATTAACTAAAACGGTCGTACCTTTATCATTCGGTGTCCGCTTTGGACTCACAAGTACTCAAAATGCTCGCGCCGCGCGTGAAAATCCAGAATATACTCCCTGCTTGCGATAGCAGACCCGGGGTGCCTTCAAATTCGGCCTTAAGGAGGACTTTTTCACCTTGAAAGTAAAAAAACATCATTCGTCGCTCCTTTCTGAAACAGATTTTGAACCCATTGGCCCTTCCTTTTGAAGGAAATTCGAGAGATTCCGTTGATTGTAGACATTAGTGCCCCTGACAAGGACAAATGTAGCTTTGTGCACATGATTTATAAGCCGTTAATTCCTATTTCTTCATAAATTCAAGAAAATCCAGCGGCTACAAGCCTTATACTCCTTGCTTTCACCGTGTGGCATGCTGTAACTTTCGTGTGTGACATCCAAGAACCAAAGGGCATTCCTGTCAATGGTCAATATATACGTGGAAACAATATCTTCAACATTGAGGTCACAAAATTTCAGGGCGGTTCGGCGAAAAGCATCACGGGAAAGTGAAATTCTTTCAAGGACTACCATATAATGGACCGATGTTCACTAAAACGGTCATATCTTTGTCATTCAGAGTCCATCTTGGACCCTCAAGTACTCAAAATGCTCGCGGCGAGTGTTCGAATCCAAAAAAATACTCCCTGCTTGTGCCAGGAGGCCTGGGGTGCCTTCAAATTCTTCCTTAAGGAGGACTTTTTGGCCCTGAAAGTCAAATAACATCATTCGCCGCTCCTTTTTGGACAAGTTTCTGAACCCATTGGCCCTTCCTTTTGAAGGAAATTCGGGAGATTACGTTCATTGTAGACATTAGTCCCCCTGGCAAGGATAAACATAGGTTTGTGCACATGATTCATGATCCGGGAATTCCTATTTCTACGTAAATTCAAGAAAATCCAGCGGCTACAAGCCTTATAGTCCTTGTTTTCGCCATGTGGCATGATGTAACTTACGTGTGTGACAGCCAAGAACCAAAGGGCATTCCTAGCAACGGTCAATATATACATGGATACAATATCTCCAACATCAAGGACAGAAAATTTCAGGGTGGTTCGGCAAAAAGCGTCACAGGAAAGTGAAATTATTTCAAGGACTGCCATATAATGGACCAGTATTCACTAAAACAGTCATACCTTTGTCATTCAGAGTCCGCTTTGGACCCACAAATACTCAAAATGCTCGCGGTGAGCATGAGAATCTAGAAAATACTCCCTGCTTGCGCTAGCAGACCCGGGGTGCCTTCAAATTCAGCCTTAAGGAGGACTTTTTGGCCTTGAAAGTCAAAAAACATCATTCGCTGCTCCTTTCCAAAACGGATTCTGAACCCATTGGCCCTTCCTTTTGAAGGAAATTTGAGAGATTACGTTGATTGTAGACATTAGTCCCCTTGGCAAGGACAAATGTAGCTTTGTGCACATGATTTAAAATCCGGGAATTCCTATTTCTTCATAAATTCAAGAAAATCCAGCGGCTACAAGCCTTATACTCCTTGCTTTCGCCGTGTGGCATGCCGTAACTTCTGTGTGTGACAGCCAAGAACTAAAGGGTATTCCTGGCAACGGTCAATATATACGTGGAAACAATATCTCCAGCATCGAGGACGCAAAATTTTGGGGCAGTTCGGTGAAAAGCGTCACGGGAAAGTGAAATTCTTTCAAGCACTGCCATATAATGGATAGCTGTTCACTAAAACGGTCATAACTTTGTCATTCGGAGTTTGTTTTGGACCCACAAGTTCTCAAAATTCTCACGGAGAGCATGCGAATCCAGAAAATACTCCCTTCTAGCTGCCAGGAGGCCCGGGGTGCCTTCAAATTCAGCCTTAAGGAGGACTTTTTGGCCCGGAAAGTCAAATAACATCATTCGCCGCTCCTTTTCGGACAAGTTTCTGAAACCATTGGCCCTTCCTTTTGAAGGAAATTCGAGAGATTACGTTGATTGTAGACATTAGTCCCCTGGCAAGGAAAAACGTAGCTTTGTGCAGATGATTTATACGCCGGGAATTCCTATTTCCTCATAAATTCAGGAAAATCCAGCGGCTACAAGCCTTATACTCCTTGTTTTCGCCATGTGGCTTGCTGTAACATTCATCTGTGATAGCCAAGAACCAAAGGGCATTGCTGGAAATGGTCAATATATACGTGGAAACAATATCTCCAGCATCGAGGACACAAAATTTCGGGGCGGTTTGGCGAAAAGCGTCACGGGAAAGTGAAATTCTTTCAAGGACTACCATATAATGGACCGGTGTTCAATAAAACGGTCATAACTTTGCCACTCGGAGTCCATCTTGGACACACAAGTACTCAAAATGCTCGCGGCGAGTGTTTGAATCCAAAAAATACTCCCGGCTTCTGCCAGGAGCCCGGGGTGCCTTCAAATTCTGCCTTAAGGAGGACTTTTTGGCTCTAAAAGTCAAATAACATCATTCACTGCTCCTTTTCGTACTAGTTTCTGAACCCATTGGCCCTTCCTTTTGAAAGAAATTTGAGAGATTATTTTCATTGTAGACATTAGTCCCCCTGGCAAGGACAAACGTAGATTTGTGCACATGATTTATGATCCGAGAATTCCTATTTCTTCATAAATTGAAGAAAACCCAGCGGCTACAAGCCTTATAGTCCTTGTTTTCACCGTGTGGCATGCTGTAACTTACGTGTGTGACAGCCGAGAACCAAAGGGCAATCCTAGCAATGGTCAATATATACATGGATAGAATATCTCCAGCATCAAGGACACACAATTTCAGGGCGGTTCGGCGAAAAGCGTCACGGGAAAGTGAAATTCTTTCAAGGACTGCCATATAATGGACCGGTGTTCACTAAAACGGTCATAACTTTTTCATTTGGAGTCCGTTATGGACCCACAAGTACTCAAAATGCTCGCAGCGAGTGTGCGAATCCAGAAAATACTCCCTGCCTGCGCCAGGAGGCCCGAGGTTCCTTTAAATTATTCCTTATGGAGGACTTTTGGGCCATGAAAGTCAAATAACTTCTTTCGCCTCTCCTTTTCGGACATTTTTCTGAACCCATTGGCCCTTCCTTTTGAAGGAAATTCGAGAGACTATGTTCATTGTAGACATTAGTCCCCCTGGAAAGCACAAACATACCTTTGTGCACATGATTTATGATCCGGGAATTCCCATTTCTTCATAAATTCAAGAAAATCCAGTGGCTACAAGCCTTATACTCCTTGTATTCGCCGTGTGGCATGTTGTAACTTACGTGTGTGACAGCCAGGAACCAAAGGGCAATACTGGAAATGGTCAATATATGCATGGATAGAATATCTCCAGCATCGAGGACACAAAATTTCGGGGCGGTTCGGCGAAAAGCGTCACGGGAAAGTGAAATTCTTTCAAGGACTGCCATATAATGGACCGGTGTTCACTAAAGCGGTCATAACTTTGGCATTCGGAGTCTGTTTTGGACACACAAGTACTCAAAATGCTCGCGCCGCCAGGAGGCCTGGGGTGCCTTGAAATTCGGCCTGAAGGAAGAATTTTTGCCCCTGAAAGTCAAATAACATCATTCGCTGCTCCTTTTTGGACAAGTTTCTAAAACTATTGGTTTCCTTTTGAAGGAAATTCGAGAGATTACGTTGATTGTAGACATTAGTCCCCCTGGCAAGGACAAACGTAGCTTTGTGCACATGATTTATAAGCCGGGAATTCCAATTTCCTCATAAATTCAGGAAAATCCAGCGGCTACAAGCCTTATACTCCTTGTTTTCGCCATGTGGCATGCTGTAACTTTCATCTGTGATAGCCAAGAACCAAAGGGCATTGCTGGCAATAGTCAATATATACGTGGAAACAATATCTCCAACATCGAGGACACAAAATTCATGGCGGTTCAGTGAAAAGCGTCACGACAAAGTGAAATTCTTTCAAGGACTGCCATATACTGGACCGGTGTTCACTAAAATGGTCATAACTTTGTCATTCGGAGTCCATCTTGGACCCACAAGTACTCAAAATGCTCGGGGCGAGTGTTCGAAAAAAAATACTCCCTGCTTGTTCCAGGAGGCTCGGGGTGCCTTCATATTCTGCCTTAAGGAGGACTTTTTGGCCCTGAAAGTCAAATAACATCATTCGCCGCTCCTTTTCGGACAAGTTTCTAAACCCATTGCGCCTTTCTTTTGAAGGAAATTTTAGAGATTACGTTCATTGTAGACATTAGTCCCCCTTGCAAGGATAAACGTAGCTTTGTGCACATGATTTATGATCCGAAAATTCCTACTTCTTCGTAAATTCAAGAAAATCTAGCGGGTACAAGCCTTATACTCCTTGTTTTGTCCATGTGGCATGATGTAACTTACGTGTGTGAAAGCCAAGAACCAATGGGCATTCCTAGCAATGGTCAATATATAGATGGATACAATATCTCCAACATTGAGGACACACAATTTTGGGGCGGTTCAGCGAAAAGCGTCACAGGAAAGTGAAATTCTTTCAAGGACTGCCATATAATAGACTAGTATTCACTAAAACGGTCATAACTTTGTCATTCAGAGTCCGCTTTGGACCCACAAGTACTCAAAATGCTCGCGGCGAGCGTGCAATACAGAAAATACTCCCTGCTTGCGCTAGCAGGCCTGGGGTGCCTTCAAATTCAGCTTTAAGGACATTTTGGCATTGAAATTCAAAAAACATCATTCCTCGCTCCTTTTCGGACAAGTTTCTAAACCCATTGGCCCTTCCTTTTGAAGGAAATTCGAGAGATTACGTTGATTGTAGACATTAGTCCCCCTCGCAAGGACAAATGTAGCTTTGTGCACATGATTTATAAGCCGACAATTCCTATTTCTTCATAAATTCAAGAAAATCCAACGGCTACAAGCCTGATACTCCTTGTTTTCGCCGTCTGGCATCCTCTAACTTTCGTGTGTGACAGCCAAGAACCAAAGGGCATTCCTGGCAATGGTGAATATATACGTGGAAACAATATCTCCAACATCGAGGACACCAAATTTCGGGGAGGTTTGGTGAAAAGCGTCACGGGAAAGTGAAATTCTTTCAAGGGCTGCCATATAATGGACCGGTGTTCACTAAAATGGGCATAACTTTGTCATTCGGAGTCCGTTTTGGAACCACAAATACTCAAAGTGCTCGCGGCGAGTGTGCGAATCCAGAAAATACTCCCTGCTTGCGCCAGGAGGCCTGGGGTGCCTTTAAATTATGCCTTATGGAGGAATTTTTGGCCATGAAAATCAAATAACATCATTCGCCGCTCCTTTCCCGACAAGTTTTTGAAGCCATTGGCCCTTCCTTTTGAAGGAAATTCGAGAGATTATGTTCATTGTAGACAATAGTCCCACTGGCAAGGACAAACATAGCTTTGTGCACATGATTTATGATCCGAGAATTCCTATTTCTTCGTAAATTCAAGAAAATACAGCGGCTACAAGACTTATACTCCTTCTTTTCGCCGTGTGGCATGCTGTAACTTACGTGTGTGACAGCCAAGAACTAAAGGGAAATCCTAGCAATGGTCAATATATACATGGATAGAATATCTCCATCATCGAGGACACACAATTTCGGGGCGGTTCGGCCTAAAGCGTCACGGGAAAGTGAAATTCTTTAAAGGACTACCATATTATGGACCGCTGTTCACTAAAACGGTCATCACTTTGTCATTTGGAGTCTGTTTTGGGCCCACAAGTACTCAAAATGATCGCGCCACGCATGCAAATCGAGAAAATACTCCCGCTACCACTAGGAGGCCCAGGGTGCCTTGAGATTCGGCCTTAAGGAGGACTTTTTGGCCCTGAAAGTCAAATAACATCATTCGCCGCTCCTTTTCGGAAAAGTTTCTAAAACAATTGGCCCTTCCTTTTGAAGGAAATTCGGGAGATTACGTTGATTGTAGACATTAGTACCCCTGACAAGGACAAATGTAGCTTTGTGCACATAATTTATAAGCCGGGAATTCCTATTTCTTCTTAAATTCAAGAAAATCAAGTGGCTACAAGCCTTATACTCATTGTTTTTGCCGTGTGGCATGCTCTAACTTTCGTGTGTGACAGCCAAGAACCAAAGGGCATTCCTGGCAATGGTCAATATATATTTGGAAACAGTATCTCCAACTTCAAGGACACAAAATTTCGGGGAGGTTCGGCGAAAAGCGTCACGGGAAAGTGAAATTCTTTCAAGGACTGCCATATAATAGACCGGCGTTCACTAAAATGGTCACAACTTTGTCATTCGGAGTCTATCTTGGACCCACAAGTACTCAAAATGCTCGCGGCGAGTGTTCGAATCCAATAAATTCTCCTTGCTTCTGCCAGGAGGCCCGGGGTGCCTTCAAATTCTGCCTTAAGGAGGACTTTTTGGCCCTGAAAGTCGAATAACATCATTCGCCGCTCCTTTTTGGCCAAGATTCTGAACCCATTGGCCCTTTCTTTTCAAGGAAAATTGAGAGATTACGTTCATTCTAGACATTAGTCCCCCTGCAAGGACAACCATAGCTTTGTGCACATGATTTATGATCCAAAAATTCCTATTTATTCGTAAATTCAAGAAAATCCAGCGGCTACAAGCCTTATACTCCTTGTTTTCGCCATGTGGCATGATGTAACGTACGTGTGTGACAGCCAAGAACCAAAGGGCATTCCTAGAAACGGTCAATGTATAGATGGATACAATATCTCCAACATCGAGGAAACACAATTTCGGGGTGGTTCAGCAAAAAGTGTCACAGGAAAGTGAAATTCTTTCAAGGACTGCCATATAATGGACCAGTATTAACTAAAACAGTCAGAACTTTGTCATTCGGGTTCTGTTTTCGACCCACAAGCACTCGAAATGCTCGCGACCCGCGTGCGAATCCAGAAAATACTCCCTTCTTGCACCAGGAGGCCCACCATGCCATGAAATTCGGCCTTAACGAGGACTTTTTGGCCTTGAAAGTGAAATAGCATCATTCGCCGCTCCTTTCCGGAAAAGTTTCTAAACCCATTGGCCCTTCCTTTTGAAGGAAATTCGAGAGATACCGTTGATTGTAGAAATTAGTCCCCCTGGCAAGGACCAATGTAGCTTTACACATGATTTATAAGACAGGGATTCCTATTTCTTCATAAATTCAAGAAAATCCAGCGGCTACAAGCCCGATACTCCTTGTTTTTGCCGTGTGGCATGCTGTAACTTTCGTGTGTGACAACCAAGAACCAAAGGGCATTCCTGGCAATGGTCAATATATTTGTGGAAACAATATCACCAACTTCGAGGACACAAAATTTCAGGGCAGTTTGGCGAAAAGCGTCACGGGAAAGAGAAATCCTTTCAAGGACTGCCATATAATAGACCGGTGTTCACTAAAACGGTCATAACTTTGTCATTCGGAGTCCATCTTGGATCCACAAGTACTCAAAATGCTCGCCGCGAGTGTTTTAATCCAGAAAATACTCCCTGCTTGTGCCTGGAGGCCCCGGGTGCCTTCTAAATCTGCCTTAAAGAGGACTTTTCGGCCCTGAAAGTCAAATAACATCATTCGCCGCTCCTTTTCGGACAAGTTTCAGAACCCATTGGCCCTTTCTTTTGAAGGAAATTTGAGAGATTACGTTCATTGTAGACATTCGTCCCCCTGGCAAGGACAACTGTAGCTTTGTGCACATGATTTATGATCTGAAAATTCCTATTTCTTTGTAAATTCAAGAAAATCCAGCGGCTACAAGCCTTATACTCCATGGTTTCTCCATGTGGCATGATGTAACTTACGTGTGTGACAGCCAAGAACCAAAGGGCATTCCTAGCAACGGTCAATATATACATGGATACAATATCTCCAACATCGAGGAAACACAATTTCGGGGCGGTTCGGCGAAAAGTGTCACAGGAAAATGATATTCTTTCAAGGACTGCCATATAATGGACCAGTATTAACTAAAACGGTCATAACTTTGTCATTCGGAGTCCGCTTTCGACCCACAATTACTCAAAATGCTCGCGGAGAGCGTGCGAATCCATGAGATACTCCCTGCTTGCACTAGCAGGCCCGGCGTTCCTTTAAATTCGGCCTTAGGGAGGACTTTTTGGCCTTGAAAGTAAAAAAACATCATTTGCCCCTCCTTTTCGGACAAGTTTCTAAACCCATTGGCCCTTCCTTTTGAAGGAAATTCGAGAGATTATGTTGATTGTAGACATTAGTCCCCCTGGCAAGGACAAATGTAGCTTTGTGCACGAGATTTATAAGCCGGCAATTCCTATTTCTTCATATATTCAAGAAAATCCAGCGGCTACAAGCCTGATACTCCTTGTTTTCGCCGTGTGGCATCCTATAACTTTCGTGTTTGACAGCCAAGAACCAAAGGGCATTCCTGGCAATGGTCAATAGATACATGGAAACAATATCTCCAACATCCAGGACACCAAATTTCGGGGCGGTTCGGCGAAAAGAGTCACGGGAAGGTGAAATTCTTTCAAGGGCTGCCATATAAAGGACCGGTGTTCACTAAAACGGTCATAACTTTGTCATTCGGAGTCCGTTTTGGAACCACAAATACTCAAAGTGCTCGCAGCGAGTGTGCGAATCCAGAAAATACTCCCTGCTTGTGCCAGGAGGCTAGGGGTGCCTTTCAATTATGCCTTATGGAGGAATTTTTGGCCGTGAAAGTCAAATAACATCATTCGCCGCTCCTTTCCCGACAAGTTTCTGAACCCATTGGCCCTTCCTTTTGAAGGAAATTCGAGAGATTATGTTCATTGTAGACATTTGTCCCACTGGCAAGGACAAACATAGCTTTGTGCACATGATTTATGATCCGAGAATTCCTATTTCTTCGTAAATTCAAGAAAATCCAGTGGCTACAAGCCTTATACTCCTTGTTTTCGCCATGTGGCATGCTGTAACTTACGTGTGTGACAGCCAAGAACCAAAGGGTAATCCAAGCAACAATCAATATATACATGGATAGAATATCTCCAGCATCGAGGACACACAATTTTGGGGCAGTTCGGCAAAAAGCGTCACGGGAAAGTGAAATTTTGTGCGTAACAGCCAAGAACCAAAGGCATTCCTAGCAATGGTCAATATATACGAGGAAACAATATCTCCAACATCGAGGACACGAAAGTTTAGGGCGGTTCGGAAAAAAGCATGACGGGAAAGTGAAATTCTTTCAAGTACTGCCATATAATGGACTGGTGTTCACTAAAACGATTATACCTTTGTCATTCGGAGTCCGTCTTCGACCCACAAGTACTCAAAATTCTGCCTTAAGGAGGACTTTTTGGCCCTTAAAATACTCCCTGCTTGCACCAAGAGGCCATGGGTGCCTTTAAATTCTGCCTTAAGGAGAACTTTTTGGCCTTGAAAGTCAAATAACATCATCCGCCGCTCCTTTTCGGACAACTTTCTTAACCCATTGGCCCTTCCTTTTGAAGGAAATTCAAAAGATTACGTTCATTGTAGACATTAGTCTCCCTGGCAAGGACAAACGTTGCTTTGTACACATGATATATGATCCGGGAATTCCTATTTCTTCGTAAATTCAAGAAAATCCAACGGCTACCAAACTTATACTCCTTGTTTTCGCCATGTGGCAGGCTGTAACTTGCGTGTGTGACAGCCAAGAACCAAAGGACATTCCCGGCACTGGTCAATATATACATGGATACAATATCTCCAGCATCGAGGACACACAATTTTGGGGTGGTTCGGCGAAAGGCGTCACGTGAAAGTGAAATTAATTCAAGGACTCCCATATAATGGACCGTTGTTCACTAAAACGGTCATAACTTCGTCTTTCGGAGTCTGTTTTGGACCCACAATACTCAAAATGCTCGCGCCGCGTGTGAAAATCCAGAAAATACTCTTTGCTATCGCCAGGAGGCCCGGGGTGCCTTGAAATTCGGCCTTAAGGAGGACTTTTGGCCCTGAAAGTCAAATTACATCATTCGCCGCTCATTTTCGGACAAGTTTCTGAAACCATTGGCCCTTCCTTTTGAAGGAAATTCGAGAGATTACGTTGATTGTAGACATTAGTCCCCCTGGCATGGATAAATGTTGCTTTGTGCACATGATTTTTAAGCCGGGAATTCCTATTTCTTCATAAATTCAAGAAAATCCAACGGCTACAAGCCTTATACTCCGTGTTTTCGCCGCGTGGCATGCTGTAACTTTTGTGCGTGACAGCCAAGAACCAAAGGCATTCCTAGCAATGGTCAATATATACGAGGAAACAATATCTCCAACATCGAGGACACGAAAGTTCGGGGCGATTCGGCAAAAAGCGTGACGGGAAAGTGAAATTCTTTCAAGTACTGCCATATAATGGACCGGTGTTCACTAAAACGATCATACCTTTGTCATTCGGAGTCCATCTTCGACCCACAAGTACTCAAAATTCTGCCTTAAGGAGGACTTTTTGGCCCTTAAAATACTCCCTGCTTGCACCAAGAGGCCCTGGGTGCCTTTAAATTCTGCCTTAAGGAGAAATTTTTGGCCCTGAAAGTCAAATAACATCATTCGCCGCTCCTTTTCGGACAACTTTCTGAACCCATTGGCCCTTCCTTTTGAAGGAAATTCGAAAGATTACGTTCATTGTAGACATTAGTAGCCCTGGCAAGGACAAACGTTGCTTTGTACACATGATATATGATCCGGGAATTCTTATTTATTCGTAAATTCAAGAAAATCCAATGGCTACCAAACTTATACTCCTTGTTTTCGCCATGTGGCATGCTGTAACTTGCGTGTGTGATAGCCAAGAACCAAAGGGCATTCCCGGCAATGGTCAATATATACATGGATACAATATCTCCAGCATCGAGGACACACAATTTCGGGGTGGTTTGGCGAAAAGCGTCATGGGAAAGTGAAATTAATTCAAGGACTGCCATATAATGGACAGCTATTCACTAAAACGGTCATGACTTTGTCATTCATAGTCCGTTTTGTACCCACAAGTAGTCAAAATGCTCGCGGCGAGCGCGCAAATCTTGAAAATACTCCCTTCTAGCGCCAGGAGGCTCGGGGTGCCTTCAAATTTGGCCTTAAGGAGGACTTTTTGGCCCTGAATGTCAAATGACGTCATTCGCCACTCCTTTTCGAACAAGTTTCGAAACTGATTGGCCCTTCCTTTTGAAGGAAATTCGAGAGATTACATCGATTGTAGACGTTAGTCCCCCTGGCAAGGACAAACATAGCTTTGTGCACATGATTTATAAGCCAGGAATTCCTATTTCTTCATAAATTCAAGAAAATCCAGCGGATACAGGCCTTATACTCCTTGTTTTCGCCATGTGGCATGTTGTAACTTTCGTGTGTGACAGCCAAGAATCAAAGGGCATTCCTGGCAACGGTCAATATATATGTGGAAACAATATCTCTAGCATCGAGGACAGAAAAGTTCGGGGCGGTTCGGCGAAAAGCGTCATGGGAAAATGAAATTATTTCAAGGACTGGCATATAATGGACCGGTGTTCACTAAAACAGTCATAACTTTGTCATTCAGAGTCCGTTTTGGACCCACAAGTACTCAAAATGCTCGCGGCGAGCGTGCGAATCCACAAAATAATCCCTTCTTCCACTAGCAGGCCCGGGGTATCTTCAAATTCGGCCTTAAGGAGGACTTTTTGGCCTTGAAAGTCAAAAAACATCATTCGTCACTCCTTTTTGAACAAGTTTCTGAGCCCATTGGCCCTTCATTTTGAAGGAAATTCGAGAGATTACGTTGATTGTAGACATTAGTCCCCCTGGGAAGAACAAACGTAGACATTAGTCCCCCTGGCAAGGACAAACGTAGCTTTGTGCACATGATTTATGATTCAGGAATTCCTATTACTTCGTAAATTCAAGAAATCCAGCGGCTACAAGCCTTATACTCCTTGTTTTCGCCGTGTGGCATGCTGTAACTTACTTGTGTGACAGCCAAGAACCAAAGGCCAATCCTAGCAAACGTCAATATATACGTGGAAATAACATCTCCAGCATCAAGGACACAAAATTTCGGGGCGGTTCGGCGAAAAGTGCCACGGCAAAGTGAAATTCTTTCAAGGACTGCCATATAATGGACCGGTGTTCACTAAAACGGTCATAACTTTGTCATCCGGAGTCCGTTTTCGACCCACAAGTACTCAAAATGCTCGCGTCGAGCGTGCGAATCCATAAAACTTTCTCCCCGCATGTGCTAGGAGGACCGGGGTGCCTTCAAATTTGGCCTTAAGGAGGACTTTTTAGCCCTGAAAGTCAAACAACATCATTCGTCGCTCCTTTTCGGACAAGTTTGTGAACCCATTGGCCCTTCCTTTTGAAGGAAATTCGAGAGATTACGTTGATTGTAGACATTAGTCCCCATGGTAAGGACAAACGTAGCTTTGTGCACATGATTTATGATCCGGGAATTCCTATTTCTTCGTAAATTCAAGAAAATCCTGCGGCTACAAGCCTTATACTCCTTGTTTTCGCCGCGTGTCATGTTGTAACTTATGTGTGTGACAACCATGTACCAAAGGGCAATCCTGGCAATGGTCAATATATACATGGATACTGATAGAGGAAAAGGTGTCCCGTCTTTCGATGAGATGGTGGCTATCGTTTTGGAGGAAGTCGACTTTGACGATCCGACTACGAACGTGCGTGGACGTCGTGCCTTAGCAGTCGCTAAACCAACTCCGAGAGGTTATTGACCACGCCGGAGCATGATCAACCTGACCATGAAGGTCTGTTTCCTATAGGCAAACGAAGAACAAGCAAGAAACTAAGATTGCAATCTGGATATTGCGAATATAAGAGGAAAGCTTTATTGATCAAGGTGGGGTTCTGTGACGCCTTTGTCTGGTCATTGAACACAAACGAAGTAGGCGAAGTTGCAGCTATGGAGAAATTTAATCTAAACAAAACCGAAAGTCTAAACGACGCCCTAAGGTCTGTATATATGGAGGAAGAGGGGGGATTTTGTGGCCCTTGGAGGAGGGGTCCGAAATAACTCTTGTTTCCCCACACATACGAATTCTAAAAACAACGTATACTTAAGTATTTTGGAAATACATGGGCCTCGGCCAATAATAAGGTGGCGCGGCACCTAGAATAGCCTCTGGACGAAATTTATGAAGTGGCATCTCGTATATTTCGTCCAAGGCTTCATGCACTCCTTATGGTGGCTTCAATGTCCTGAAATCGTCACTTGTAACTCCGTTCTGAATCCCCTTGCGGATGTCATCATCTCCATGCTTGGTCTTGCTCCAGTGTTCATCCCTCTTATCCATGCCAGGCCCTTCATTTGTAAGCAAAACAAATGTATCCAATTTAGGCAGCATCATATTCTCATGAACATTAGAATCATTACCAAGAAACGAAAGTACCTGATAATTTCATTGGCGTGCGCGAGCTCTAGTAATTGGTCCAGTATGTATAGCAGCAGGGGTTGTGGGTGTAACAATGGTATTGATGTCCTCATCATCCTCCCCTTCTTGAAATGAAGTCGTCCTCGACGGAAGCTCATCTTCCTCGCCCAAATAAGGCTTCAAATCTGCAATGTTAAAAGTGGGACTAACCCCAAAATCTGCAGGCAGCTCAAGTTTATATTCATTATCATTTATTTTGTCTAACACCTTAAAAGGACCATCAACACGTGGTATTAGCTTTGATATAAACTATGAAGAAAACACAAACTAAATATAAATTTCCTGGACATAAGGGTAGAAAACATGTTGTGTTTGCACCTGGAGATCTTGTTTGGGTACATTTCCGTAAGGATACATTTCCTAATTTGCACAAATCAAAGCTAATGCCACGTGCTGATGGTACTTTTAAGGTGTTCGAGAAAATAAATGATAATGCATATAAACTTGAGCTGCCTGCAAATTTTGGGGTTAGTCCCACTTTTAACATTGCAGATTTGAAGCTTATTTGGGTGAGGAAGATGAGCTTCCGTCGAGGATGACTTCATTTCAAGAAGGGGAGGATGATGAGGACATCAATACATTGTTACAGCCACAGCCCCTGCTGCTATACATACGGGACCTATTACTAGAGCTCGCGCACGCCAATTAAGTTATCAGGTACTTTCGTTTCTTGGTAATGATTCTAATGTTCATCAAAATATGATGTTCCCTAAATTGGATACATTTGTTTTGCTTACAAATGAAGGGCCTGGCATGGATAAGAGGGATGAACACTGGAGCAAGACCACGCATGGAGATGATGGCATGCGCAAGGGGATCCAGAATGGAGTTACAAGTGGTGATTTCAGGACTTTGAAGCCACCATAAGGAGTGCATGAAGCCATGGACGAAATATACAAGCTGCCACTTCATAAATTTCGTCCAGAGGCTATTCTAGGTGCCGCGTCACCTTATTATTGGGCTAGGCCCATGTATTTTCGAAATACTTAAGTATAGGCTATTTTTAGAGTCCGTATGTGTGGGGAAACAAGAGTTAGGGTTGTTTTTGGACCCCTCCTCCAAGGGCCACGAAATTCCCCCCTCTTCCTCCATATATACAGCCCTTAGGACATCGTTTAGACTTTGGGTTTTGTTTAGATTAAAAGTTCACCATAGCTGCAACTTCGCGTACTTCGTTTGTGTCCAACGACCAGAGCAAGAGGTCACAGAACCCCACCTTCATTAATAAAGCTTTCCTCTTTTATTCGCAATATCCAGATTGCAATCTCAGTTTCTTGCTTGTTTTTCGTTTGCTTGCAAGAAATAGACCCTCGCAGTCAGGTTGATCATGCTCCGCCGTGGTCAATAACCTTCGGAAGTTGGTTTAGCGATTGCTAAGGCACAACGTCTTCGCACGTTCGGAGTCGGATCGTCAAAGTCGATGTAACGCCCCAAGACCGGAGCTTCAGATGCCTTCCAGGGTTTCCGGGTTTCGTTGTGTGATTTGTTTCGTCTGTTGCATTCATCTTTGTATCATGTGCATTGCATCATGTTATCATACCATCATGTCATTTTTTAACTCAACTAAATAAATTGCATAGATCGTTGATCTATTTAAATCGAGGGAAGTCACATGGTGGTTTCTCTTTTAAACATACCCTCCCAATATTTAGGGAGCTATATTAAATATTCCTTTAATTTGGAATTCACCTTAACACCCTTGCATATTAAATCCCTTGGCCTTTTTCTTCTTCAAGTGTTGACTCTCTAACCTTGCCTTTTATTCTTTCATCATTTTTCCGGAGCTCTACCAAGATTCTCAACATTTTTGGATACTCCCAAAACATCGACCTAGTTCAAACCCATTTGAATTAAATTCAAAAGAGTTTGAATTCTTATCGTTCGATCTGACCTTTTCTATTTTCTTGGATCATACACATTTTTGTGAGTCCGGAAAAATTATCTGCTTGTTCAACTTCTTCCCCTAACCCCCCTCTTTCTTTTTCTCCTCTTTATTTGTTTTCTGTTAAAAGAATCAAGAAGAGAAGAGAGAGGGAAAAGGGAGCCCATCAGCCAGCCTACCACCAATGTGGCCCAGCAACGCGCAGCCCAGCAGCCATCCTGCGGCCTGACCTAGATGGACCAAGGCCCTGGTCGCTACCTTCCCTCCTCGATCCCCTCCATCCTCCTTCCACCGCCACACACACACACAGAGGAGCGAGAGCTCCTCGCGCTCGATCCCCATGGCGCCTCGTGCAACAGCCGGCCGCGCAACCCACCTACCGCGACGAGCTATGTGCCCCTTCTCCTCCCTGACTCCTCCTTGCCCGCGACCTCCAACCTCCTCTTGACCTTCGCTCCAGCTCTCACGCCCTCAAGCTCCCTGGTCCGCCGCCCCTGCTATGGCCGCCGCTTCTGTCTTCCCCACCGCCAAGCATCACCGTCACGCCCTCCTCCTTGCCTTGGAGCCCCGCGCCTCGTCCTCGTGTCTCCTAACTCGTCCCCGACCACAGCAAGGCCGCTGCTCCGATCAAGTTCCTCGCCGGATCCGGCGACCTCCGCCTTGAACCCGCCGTCTCCGTCCTGTTTCGGGCCTTCTCCATCCACGCCCTCCTCCACTAGCAGCGTCGCCGCCCCGCCGGACCTCCTTCCTCAGCGCCATATCCCACCTTCGCCTCGGCCTCATCCAGGAGATGAGCGAACACATCTTCCCCGCTTTAACTTCCCCGGCATTGCCCCGTGCTACCCTGCATTGAGCAGAGCTGCTGCTCGCTTGGACCGCTGCCTTGCCAAGACGAAGACTGCCCTGTACCATGTCGCCTCGCTGGATCGTCGAGATCGTCTCGGATTGCGCCAAGTACAGGGGAGGCCTGTGCGTTTCCGTTGCTTCATACCGTTGAATCGTCAAGGCCCTCTGTTCGACTCCATGTACAACTACACGGTGAGACGCCAAGTACCTCGACTATAGTCGTTACCCCGAGGACACCGAGTACGACTACACACGACGATGCGCCAAGTACCTCTACCCATGACCCGAGAACATCTACGACCCGTGTACAACTACTGTCGCCAAGACCGGACCGACAAGTACCCCAAAAATGTGTGTACCACTACCGTCGACTCTCGAAGACTCCGTGGACGTCAAGTTCCTCGTCGTTCCCCTGAACATCTATGGAAACTTGTGAGACTAAGAACGTGAACGACTACCCTCGCCACGAGAACGACTACTTCCCACAACGAACCTTGAACAACTACTTCCTCTACCATCGCCGAGTACCACTAGTTCCCACGACGATCGTGAACGACTACACCGCTTGACCCGAACCGCTCCGATAATGCACGCTTCGAAGGTATAACCCCGAGATGACCGCCCGTGAACCAATGCATGTGTGATGTATGAGATGCTCGTGCTTGCTCCATGTTCGAATTGTCGGTGCACGTTGCACCTCTTTTGCCTTGTCACCATTGTCGAATCATGGGACACCCGGTATCCGGGAGTGCCCCACCATATTTTGCACGCATCTGCACACTTCTCCTTTGCATCGGTATCTCAATCGAATTACCGGAACCGGAACGTTGTCGTGGCACCGTTTTCGTTATCATTGCCGTGGCACCCCTTTTCTTTCCACCACGGTGACAAATAGCTTCATAATGCTCTTGTCAACTTTTAATAAAAATTGCATAAACTTGAACATGTCATCCGCATCATGATAACAACATTTAAAATGTTTAAATTTGTTGTTGCATTAAATTGCTAATGCATATGGGGATTTACCGAATTTGTTGTTTGTTATATCCGGACCCATTTAAATTGTTTAAATGGTATAGTTTTGTTATGCTTCACCCTCTTGCCTTGTTTAACAACATTTAATATTGTTGGGTACGTAAACGAGATCAAACTAAATAACTTGAATGTGGTGTTCCGTCAATATGCAACGGAGTTGCATATTGAGCTCCACTTAATTTGTAGGATTGTTTGTGCATTTTGCCATGCCATGCTTCATTAAACCGGGCATGCATCATACTTGATTGTGCATCATGCCATGATTATGTGGTGGTTGTTTACTATGTTGTTTGCTTCTTTCCGGTGTTGCTTCTTCGGGTTAGTTTCGATAATGTCGCGTTTGTGAGGATTCGTTCGACTTCGTCAGTTTACCTTCTTCATGGACTCGTTCTTCTTCCTTGCGGGATCTCAGGCAAGATGACCATACCCTCGAAATCACTTCTATCTTTGCTTGCTAGTTGCTCGCTCTTTTTCTATGCCTATGCTAAGATACCAACCACATGCTTATCATGCCTCCCATGTTGCCATATCAAACCTCTAACCCACCTCGTCCTAGCAAACCATTGTTTGGCTATGTTACCACTTTGCTCAGCCCCTCTTATAGCGTTGCTAGTTGCAGGTGAAGATTGGAGTGTGTTCCTTGTTGGAACATGGATATTAGTTGGGATATCACAATATCTCTTATTTAATTAATGCATCAATATACTTGGTAAAGGGTGGAAGGCTCGGCCTTATGCCTGGTGTTTTGTTCCACTCTTGCTGCCCTAGTTTCTGTCATACCGGTGTTATGTTCCTTGATTTTGCGTTCCTTACATGGTTGGGTTATAATGGGAACCCCTTGACAGTTCGCCTTGAATAAAACTCCTCCAGCAAGGCCCGACATTGGTTTTACCATTTGCCACCTAGCCTTTTCTTTCCCTTGGGTTCTGCAGACTCAAGGGTCATCTTTATTTAAACCCCCGGGCCAGTGCTCCTCTGAGTGTTGGTCCAAACTAGAGCCCCTTGCAGTGCCACCTCGGGGAAACTCGAGGGCTGGTTTCAGTTGTACGGATAGCTTATCTGGTGTGCCCTGAGAACGAGATATGTGCAGCTCCTATCATTATTTGTCGGCACATTCGGGTGGCTTTGCTGTCTTGTTTTACCATTGTCGAAATGTCTTGTAACCAGGATTCCGAGCCTGATTGGGTCTTCCTGGGAGAAGGAATATCCTTCGTTGACCGTGAGATCTTGTGATGGGCTAAGTTGGGACACCCCTGCAGGGATTTGAACTTTCGAAAGCCATGCCCGTGGTTATGGGCAGATGGGAACTTGTTAATGTCCGGTTGCAGAAAACATGAAACTCAACTTAATTAAAATGCATCAACCGTGTGTGTAGCCGTGATGGTCTCTTTCAGGTGGAGTCCGGGAAGTGAACACGGTGTTGGAGTTATGCTTGAACGTAGGTTGTTCTAGGATCACTTCTTGATCATAGATTCTCGACCGTGCATTTTCCTTCTCTTCTTGCTCTCATTTGCGTATGTTAGCCACCATATATGCTAGTGCTTGCTGCAGCTCCACCTTATACCTTTTCCCTACCTATAAGCTTAAATAGTCTTGATCGCGAGGGTGTGAGATTGCTGAGTCCCCATGACTCACAGATTACTTCTAAACCCAGTTTGCAGGTGCCAATGATACCGTGCAGGTGACGCAACCGAGCTCAAGGAGGAGCTCAATGAAGATCGTGTTCGTTATGTTGTTTCCGCTTCCGGTTGATCAGTAGTGGAGCCCAGTTGGGCGCGATCGGGGATCTGTAGCATTAGGGGTAGTCTTCTTTTATTTTGGTTCCATAGTCGGACCTTAATTGTATCTGTTGATGTAATGCTTTATTTTTGTATTGTGTGAAGTGGCGATTGTAAGCCAACTTTGTATCCCTTTCCTTATTCATTACATGGGTTGTGTGAAGATTACCTCTCTTGGGACATTGCCTACAATGCGGTTATGCCTCTAAGTCATGCTCCGACACGTGGGAGATATAGCCGCATCGTGGGTGTTACAAGTTGGTATCAGAGCCTTCCCCAACTTAGGAGCCCCCTGCTTGATCAAATCGCTGGCGTTGTTGAGTCTAGAAAAATGTTTTGAGTCTTATAGGATTATATATATCGGAGAGTAGTATTCTTTTTACTCCTCAGTCCCTTCGTCGCTCTCGTGAGGCATCCTGACGTAGAGTTTTGACTCTTCTCTTCTCAAGTTTTACTAAAAAAAATTTAGGATCACGCGGGTATCTTGGAATCGTTCCGATGGTTTTGTGACAAGAACGTTGTTCTTGGTGCCTCCTGACATTTAGGGGTTGTGGCAGTGTCCCGGGGAGTTGAGCTCCGAGGTGTTGTCGTCACAATTTTATCGTTGCAGTTCTGGAATACCTGAGTTTTCGCCAACATCGAAAATCTCTTTTATGCACTTGTTGGTGAGATAACCTCGACGCCACCCAGTACTGGGGCGGGAGTTCGGGAGTATTGCCATAACTTGTATAACAGATGCTTTTTGAAGGTTGAGGTAAATGATTTCCGAAGGTTTCTTGGTTATGTGTTGAAGGATGGATACAGCTGGATGTAGGATTTGTTACTTTGGGGTGAGATTATTATGCTTCCCCTGTATCCCCAACACCTGATTGCATAACCAGATAGTTTCGGGAGTTTATAAGTGGGAATTCAAGTAGCTCTTAGGATATCTTTCCGACAGATGTATGATATGAAATTGGGGTTCGACGTCTAGTGGTCCGCCTATCCACGGTTGGTTTTACAATGGTCTCGTTGTGTCTTAAAGAGTCCTTGGCTAGCTGACTCGGGGACGCTTCATATGTCATGTGCACTGTCTTGTACATGATGGTGCTGTATGATCGAGCCTGTGTAGGCCCCACCACGAAAACTTCGGACGAAATCTCTATCATATGTTTGTTCCAGCTTATTCTGCAAGACAATCCTTTGTTTTTGTTTTGATTGTGGTATTCGAGTTGCTTCGAAGTCAAACGTTGATACCATACCTTTTCGAACCGGTGTTCTCATACTTCGATGTGAATACAAATCCTTCTTGATCATCGAGCTTGTGTAACACCCGGATAATTTGGCTACAGTAAAACTCTCCTAATGATGCCGTGACATCTGCGATTACTGTTACTAATCTCGGGATAATTCGAAACCGCGTCAAATTCTAACTTAAATTTAAAGTCGACAATAAAAGTTTTCAAATATTGAAAATAAAATGTTTGGGCTATGTCTATTATTGCATCGGTAATTATGGTGAAGTAAACGCATTTTTATAAAAAGCCTAGATGCTTTTAAATGAATTAAAACAGAAAAGAATAAATAAAAACAAAAGACAAAAAAATAATAGAAGAGAACCCCCCGGGGCTTTGGCCCAGCTGACCACAGGCCCAACTGGGCCACCACCAGGCCCAGCCGGCCACTCCCCGACTCCCTCTTATCCACTTCCCCCTGGAAACCCTAGCCCACGCACCACTTCCCCCCCCCCCCGTCCGATCTGGATCGGGGGATCCCAATCCCCTCGCCCCACTTCCCCGCGCGCCCGCCGCCGCCTGGAACCGCCTGACGCCGCCCGGAACCCCGTCCCCGGACCCCCCCCCCTCGCCGGCCTGCATCCTCCTCGCCGGACCGTCCCCATCTCTCCACCCCGAGCCCCATTGCCCCGATCCCTACACCCCTCGGTGAGCCCCGCCGCCGCGCTAGTCTCTGCCGCCCCCCTGCTACTCTGCCGCTGCCGCGCGACCTCGCCTACGCTGTGGCTGCTGGCGCCGCCTCTCCTCCTCTCTGCCCTCTACACGCGCCGTCAGTGAGCCCTGCTGGCTCGCGCCCACGGCGGCCTCGCCTCACGCCCGAACCACCTCGCCGCCGTCGAGCCCGTGGCGCTCGACTCCGGCCACCACAGCCTTCGCAGCCACCCCCATTCGCTCCGCCGTCGTCCTGCCGTTCGAATGCGACCGGTCCCGCCCATTTTGGTGGCCTGCAGACGAATCCCGCCACTCACCCGAGCCCCGACGTCCGCCTCTCTGCTCGCCGGCGACAGCTCTGGCGACCTCGGGACGAACCACCACCACCACTAGATGCGCGTCTTCGCACTTGTTCGAACGGGCCCAGGCACGCGCGGATCCGTGCCCTGAGCACAAATCCTGGCGAACTCCGGCGGGTCGGCGCCGTGCTTTTGGTCGCCGGCGGCGAGAGCCGGCCCTGCTGACCTGGCACCGCGGGTCCCACCACCTGGGCCACTGACTGGTGGGCCCAGGGCCCCCTGTTGACCCTGTTGACTGGGTCAACTGCTGACTGGGCCGCCCCTATCTCACTGACCTATTAGGCCCCACTTCAATAAACGAAATAAAATAAAAATGAATTATTAATAAATTAATTAGTTAATTAATTAGTGAATTAATAAGTTATTAATCATGTTTAAATTCAACTAATCTTGTAATAACCTAACAGTGTATGACAGGTGGGTCCCACTGGACCCACTGGTTAGGTTGACCAAGTCAACCCTGTTTGACTGCTGATGTCAGCATGGACATCATGCTTGATGTCATTAATCTGTTTTTCGAATTTATTTAAATAAAATTAATAAATTCCAGAAATTATTAAAATCTTTAGAAAATCATATCTTTTAATCGTTAACTCGGGATGAAAATACTTTCTACATGAAAGTTGCTCAGAATGACGAGACGAACCCGGATACGCAGCCCGTTCGTTCCGCACGCACCCCTAACATGTCAAAACTCGCAACTTTCCCCCCCTCCGGCTCCCTGCCGAAACACGAAACACGGGGATACTTTTCCCGGATGTTTTCCCCCTCACCGGTATCACCTTACTACCGCCGTTAGGGCACCTCTAACGTCGTTACTTGTCATGTCATGCATCACTATGCATATGCTTGCTTATATATTTATTGTTCCCCCCCTCTTCTCTCGATAGACACCGAGGCCGACGCCGCTGCTACCCAGTACGACTACGGATGTGACGACCCTTCTCTCTTGCCAGAGCACCAGGCAAGCCCCCCTTGGATCACCAGATATCGCCTACTCTTCTCTATACTGCTTGCATTAGAGTAGTGTAGCATGTTACTGTTTCCCGTTAATCCTATCCTGATGCATAGCCTGTCCTTGCTACTACTGTTGATACCTTTACCTGCAATCCTACTTGCTTAGTATAGGATGCTAGTATTTCCATCTGTGGCCCTACATTCTTGTCCGTCTGCTGTGCTATACTATCGGGCCGTGATCACTCGGGAGGTGATCACGGGTATATACTATTTACTTTATACATGATACATGTGGTGATTAAAGACGGGTCGGCTCGTAGGAGCACCCGCGAGTGGATCTTTGAGGCGGAGCGACAGGGCAGGTTTCGACCACCTAGGAGAGAGGTGGGCCTGGCCCTGGTCGGCGTTCGCGGATACTTAACACGCTTAACGAGATCTGGGTATTTGATCTGAGGTTGGCCATTTGGTCTATACGCACTAACCATCTACGCGGGAGTAGTTATGGGTATCCCGGCGTCGTGGTATCAGCCGAAGCCTTCGTGACGTCAGCGACTGAGTGGCGCATGCTGGATTGGAACGTAAGCCTGCTCTTGTATTAAGGGGGCTAGTTCTGCTTCCGGCCGCGTTCACAACGTGCAGGTGTGCTAAGGGCGATGGGCCCAGACCCCTGTGCGCTTAGGTTTAGACCGGCGTGCTGACCTCTCTGTTGTGCCTAGGTGGGGCTGCGACGTGTTGATCTTCCGAGGCCGGGCATGACCCAGGAAAGTGTGTCCGGCCAAATGGGATCGAGCGTGTTGGGGTATGTGGTGCACCCCTGCAGGGAAGTTAATCTATTCGAATAGCCGTGATCTTCGGTGACAGGACGATTTGGAGTTGTACCTTGACCTTATGACAACTAGAACCGGATACTTAATAAAACACACCCTTCCAAGTGCCAGATACAACCGGTGATCGCTCTCTCACAGGGCGACGAGGGGAGGATCATCGGTTAGGATTATGCTATGCGATGCTACTTGGAGGACTTCGGTCTACTCTCTTCTACATGCTGCAAGAGGGAGGCTGCCAGAAGCGTAGTCTTCTAAAGGACTAGCTATCCCCCTCTTATTCCGGCATTCTGTAGTTCAGTCCACATATGTTAGCCTTATTCCATTTGATACCAATGTATACATATGTAGTGTAGCTCCTTGCTTGCGAGTACTTTGGATGAGTACTCACGGTTGCTTTCTCCCTCTTTTCCCCCTATCCCTTCTACCTGGTTGTCGCAACCAGATGTTGGAGCCCAGGAGCCAGACGCCACCTTCGACGACGACCCCTACTACACCGGAGTTGCCTACTACTACGTGATGCCCGCTGGCGACGACCAGGAGTAGTTTAGGAGGATCCCAGGCAGGAGGCCTGCGCCTCTTTCGATCTGTATCCTAGTTTGTGCTAGCCTTCTTAAGGCAAACTTGTTTAACTTATGTCTGTACTCAGATATTGTTGCTTTCGCTGACTCCTCTATGATCGAGCTCTTGTATTCGAGCCCTCGAGGCCCCTGGCTTGTAATATGATGCTTGTATGACTTATTTTTTTTGTAGAGTTGTGTTGTGATATCTTCCCGTGAGTCCCTGATCTTGATCGTACACGTTTGCGTGTATGATTAGTGTACGATTAAATCGGGGCGTCACAAGTTGCTATCAGAGCCGACTGCCTGTAGGAACCCCCTTCCACACTCCTTGGCCGAAGTCGAGTCTAGACATTGCAAAAACTTTTACTAACTTGGCTGTGTGCCTTACGGGCCCACGTCGCCATCGGGTGGTACTAGGATCTTTTACTCCTCGACCTTTACTCTGGGACTCTGAACTCTCTTCTACTCCGGTTAAACGATTTTACTCACTCTAACACTAGGATCCCGTGACCACGTTCACCCCAAAGTTGGATAAGCCCTAGTTATTCTTTAGAGTAGTACTTGAACATTACCCACATTGTCATTTGACTCTTGTGAAAACATCTTTGTTTTCAGATGGAACCCACGAGGCAGGTCGTGCGCCACACGACGGCCATTGGTGCCTCAGGATCACCTGCTGTGTTAGTTGAGATGATGACCTATCTGGGTTATCGCTGGCACCCTGAGTACACCATCTATGAGGAGTATCAGGACTTCAACCAGGAGCAGTACCGTGCCATCGTCCACCTCTACTCTCGGGAGTATGACTCCACTACCATGCTGCACACTGCTCATGGTGTTGGAGTGACTATCGATATGGCGGTCCACGATGCTGCTTATGCTGCTCTGACACGTCTTCGTGGAGAGTATCAGGAGTTGGACACCTCCCCCTTCAGGCACATTGCTATCGCATCCGATGTTGGTGCGGAGGGTTACTACACTGCTGCCTACTCCACTGTCACCCGAGAGCCATTCTACCATCAGAACCTGGTTCTGCATGCTGATGGGCTGGATAGGGCTAACCGAGCTCTTCGCCACGAGTTGTACACCACCCGTCAGCACCTGTATCGTGCTCTGACGCTGTTGCACCCCTCTGTCCGCTCTGGTGGTCTGTCGCGTTCTGCGATCTACCCTGCCCGGACCGTGATGCCCCAGGGCGTCGGCTGGCCAGATGTGGGAGGCTACTCTCCCGCACTTGGTCCTCTTCTGCCACTTGAGCGTCAGGTTCTGCACCAGAGTACCCGCGGCCCCCAGGTTGCCGACGTGGTGTACCCGCTGCCACACTACCAGCTGTTGGGCTACACCTACCTCCGCAGTACCGCGTGGGACTGATGTAGACTTGCTTGTTAGTGTTAGATGCATTCGCCACGAGCCTGTGTGCCGCCTATGATGTCTTAGCCTATGTACCGAACTCTGTGTAACGAACTCTATGCTGATCTCTTTTGTAAGATATGCCGACTACTATGTAGTATCTATCGTGCTACGTTCGTTGTGCATGTTTCATCATGAATGATTCTTGTTTT
Source organism: Triticum urartu (assembly GCF_003073215.2). Taxonomy (NCBI): domain Eukaryota; kingdom Viridiplantae; phylum Streptophyta; class Magnoliopsida; order Poales; family Poaceae; genus Triticum; species Triticum urartu. Next base: position 186,022,228 of record NC_053022.1, on the reverse strand, counting down.
TTGCAATTCCTCAATGCTGAACTACCCCTGTTAAATATTAGCAGGATGGTTAGACCAGGTGGTCGTGGTCGTGGTGGCAGCGCCCCACCACCGCCTGAGTACATGGCTGGGATGATGCAACAGTTTGAGCTAAATCGTCAGTTCATGGAGAATATTATGGCTCAGTTTCCTCGCCCCAATATGAACCAGCAGCCAACCCAAGTGACTCTGCAAGATTTCATGCGCCTCAACCCAACCGTGTACCGCAGCTCAACTCAGCCTCTGGATGCTGACGACTGGCTCCGTGACATCACCTATGAGATGGAGTCTGCTGATGTAGCCCCTGCCAGCTATGTCACCTTTGCTTCTTTCTTCCTGAAAGGACCCGCGGCTCAATGGTGGGACAGCCACAGACGTACTCTGCCAGCTGGAACAATCATCACCTGGCCAGACTTCCAAGCTGCCTTCCGTGCTCGCTTCATTCCTCAGGGAGTCATGGACCGGAAGAAGCGTGAGTTCCGCAACCTCACCCAAGGCAACAAAACTGTGGAAGCTTATCAGCGGGAGTTTCTGTACTTGTCCCGCTATGCTGAAGAAGACGTTGCAACTGATGCACGCAGACAGGAGCAGTTTCGTGATGGCCTTCAAGCTGACATCAAGCTTGCACTTCTAGTGCACGACTTTACTGATTTCGCCACCTTGGTGAACAAGGCCATCAATGTCGAAACTGGTCTGCAGGAATACCAGAGCTCTCACAGGCGCAGCCGTGACACGGGCTCATCTTCGGGCCCGTCCTCGCAGAAGCGCAAGATATGGATCCCCAACAGCATGTACCAGCCGAATGCACCTGCCCCAAGGCAGTCCTATGCTGCACCTCGTCTGCCTACTGCTCCAACTAGGCAGCCAAGACTTCCAGCTCCACCACCACAAGCTCCTGTTCCCACTCCCAATAATGGCCTCTGCTACAAGTGTGGTCAGCCAGGTCACCATGCTAGGGATTGCAATCAGAACCAGAATCAACTGTCCCTCCCAGCAAGTGGTCGTGGAAGCGACCAGCCTCGCAACAACAGTGCCAAGTCTTATGGTCGTGTTCATGCCAACCATGTTGATCTCAATGAAGTTCTAGACCAGCCTGCTACCGTGATGGGTAGACTCCTCGTAAATTCAGTACTAGCATCTGTTTTATTTGATACAGGAGCATCACATTCATTCATATCAGCTGAGTTTGCATTCATGCATGGCATTAAATATGAAGAGATGAACACTGCGATTGTGGTACACACTCCTGCGGGCCAGTGTCAAACCTCTATGGTTAGTCACGATGTTCCCGTTGAAATTGAAGGGCTGGAATTCCTTGCCTCTCCCATCGTACTGAAGTCCTGTAGCATCGACCTCATTCTGGGAATGGATTGGTTGACAGCGCATACTGCTTCTATAGTTTGCGCCACTAAGGTCGTCCATCTGCTACACCCTTCTGACGAAATAATAGCTTACCAAGCTCATCTAGTTCAGAACGCCGAGGCACGACTTTATGCCTTGAACGCGTTGAACGCTGCACCACTCGAGGGCATTGAAAACATTCCCGTCGTTCGTGAATTCCAAGACGTCTTCCCAGAAGAACTTCCAGGGATTCCCCCTGCTAGAGCTGTCGAGTTCATCATCGACTTGAAACCCGGCACCACCCCTATAGCTAAACGACCCTATAAGATGCCGCCACATGAACTCATCGAGCTTAAGGAGGAAATCGACAAATCTCTTGTCAAAGGTTTCATTCGCCCAAGTTGCACTCCTTGGGGAGCACCTTCTCTCTTTGTTAAGAAGAAGGATGGGACAAACCGATTAGTCCAAGACTACCGTCCTATAAACCAAGCTACCATTCAGAATAAATACCCACTTCCTCGGATCAATGATCTTTATGATCAGCTGGCTGGCTCATCAGTGTTCTCCAAACTCGACTTGAGGTTGGGTTACCACCAGATCCGTGTTCGTGAAGAGGACATCCCAAAAACCGCCTTCGTGACTCGGTATGGGTCATACGAGTACACCGTCATGTCATTCGGCTTAACGAATGCTCCCGCCACCTTCTCTCGTCTGATGAATTATATATTCATGGATTACCTCGACAAGTTCGTCGTGGTTTATCTGGACGATATCCTTGTATTTTCCAAGAACGAGGAAGAACATGCTGGACATCTGCGTCTTGTGCTGGAGAAACTTCGAGAACATCAACTGTATGCTAAGTATTCCAAGTGTAAATTCTGGCTTCCCGAAGTAACCTATCTTGGGCATGTCATCTCCAAGGATGGTATTGCCGTCAACCCTGAACGAGTTCAGGCTATTCTCGATTGGACTCCTCCGAAGAACGTCAAGCAAGTCCGAAGTTTTCTCGGTCTCGCCAGCTATTGCCGTCGATTCGTCGAGAACTTCTCCAAGATTGCCAGGCCTCTGACTAATCTGTTGCATAAGGGTGTCAAGTTTGACTGGACAGACAAGTGTCAGGAAAGTTTCTAGGCGCTCAAAGACAAGTTGACTTCTGCCCCCGTGCTTGCACCACCTGATACTAAGAAGGACTTCGTCATTTACTGCGACGCTTCCCGCCAAGGATTAGGCTGTGTCCTAATGCAGGAGCGCAGAGTGATTGCTTATGCCTCTCGTCAACTGCGCCCTCACGAAGAAAACTACCCAGTTCACGACCTCGAGCTTGCTGCTGTCATTCATGCACTGAAGCAGTGGCGACATTACCTTCTCGGTAATCGTTGCGAGATCTTCACTGACCATCAAAGTCTGAAGTATCTGTTTACTCAGCCAGACCTGAACCTCCGTCAGCAGAGATGGATGGAGACTGTTGCAGACTTTGACGTGGGTATATCCTATACCCCCGGCAAGGCTAATGTAATGGCTGATGCCTTGAGCCGCAAGTCTTACTGCAACCACCTCCAGGTCCACAAAGTTCAGCCCTCGCTTGCCGAAGAATTTAGAAGGCTGAACCTCCATATTGTTCCTCCGGGATCACTCGTTCCCCCTCCCGAAGGTTTCCCCAAACGGAACCTCCATGTTGTTTCCAAGGGTTCTCTCAATACCCTAGTTGCGAAACCAGATCTTGTGGACACCATCAAATGGATATAGAAATGTGACGATGAAGTCCTCAAGATTAAGCGCGACCTCAAAAGAGGAAAGCCCTCATTCTTCACGATCGCCAACGATGGCGCCTTGTATTTCAAAGGCCGCCTAGTGGTACCATGTTCGAAGAAAAACCTGGATAAGACTAAAAGGGTTATGCAAGAAGCTCATGATACGCCTCTGTCCATCCATCCTGGTAGTACAAAGATGTACCAGGATATTCGTCAAAGATTCTGGTGGTCTAATATGACACAGGACATTGCTCGTTATGTTGCTGAGTGTGACGTTTGTCGCCGAATCAAAGCAGAGCATCAAAGGCCTGCTGGAACTCTGCAACCTATCTCCATTCCTGAATGGAAGTGGGACCATGTTGAAATGGACTTCGTCACTGGATTTCCCAAATCGCAGAAAGGTAATGATGCTATTCTTGTCGTCATTGACCGGCTTTCCAAAGTTGCCCATTTTCTGGCAGTCAAAGAGACAATCACTGCTAGTCAGCTTGCTACTCTCTACATGGCCAGAATTGCTTCACTTCACGGTATCCCACTGGTTATCAGTTCAGACCGTGGCAGTTTATTCACTTCAAGGTTTTGGGCGAGTTTCCAAGAAGCTATGGGAACTCATCTGTCGTTCAGTACTGCATTTCATCCTCAGTCGCAAGGACAGGTTGAACGTGTCAACCAAGTTCTCGAAGACATGCTTCGAGCTTGTGTAATATCATTCGGCAAGAAATGGGAGGAATCTCTTCCATATGCCGAGTTCTCTTATAATAGTAGCTATCAAGCTAGTCTGAAGATGTCCCCCTTCGAAGTGCTATATGGAAGAAAGTGTCGAACCCCTCTGAACTGGTCAGAAGCTAGGGAACGTCCACTCTTTGGTCCGGATATTATCCAACAGGCCGAAGAACAAGTTCGCATTATTCGCGAGAATCTCAAGACTGCTCAGTCACGTCAGAAAAGTCAGTGTGACCGTCATCACCAAGACATGGTCTATCAACCTGGCGAAAGGGCTTATCTTCGAGTTACACCAATGAAGGGTGGTCACCGCTTCGGGATCAAGGGCAAGCTAGCTCCTCGCTATATCGGTCCCTTCACTATTCTCGAAAGGCGTGGAAAGGTGGCATATCAACTGGAGCTTCCGCCGAACCTTTCTCAGGTTCACGATGTGTTCCATGTGTCACAACTCCGCCGTTGCATCAAGGATCCAATTCGAGCGGTGGATCATGAAGTGCTCGAATTGCAACAGGACCTCTCTTATAAAGAGCATCCGGTCCGCATTCTTGACCAAGCTGAACGCCGCACACGTCAGAAGGCGATCAAGTTCCTCAAGGTCCAGTGGTCGAATCACTCTGAAGACGAAGCCACCTGGGAACGCGAGGATCGTCTTCGTGATGAATACCCCGCACTATTTCCATCTACCTCCTAAATCTCGGGACGAGATTTCTTGTAGTGGAGGAGATTTGTAACGCCCGGATAATTTGGCTAAAGTAAAACTCTCCTAATGATGCCGTGACATCTGCGATTACTGTTACTAATCTCGGGATAATTCGAAACCGCGTCAAATTCTAACTTAAATTTAAAGTCGACAATAAAAGTTTTCAAATATTGAAAATAAAATGTTTGGGCTATGTCTATTACTGCATCGGTAATTATGGTGAAGTAAACGCATTTTTATAAAAAGCCTAGATGCTTTTAAATGAATTAAAACAGAAAAGAATAAATAAAAACAAAAGACAAAAAAATAATAGAAGAGAACCCCCCCGGGCTTTGGCCCAGCTGACCACAGGCCCAACTGGGCCACCACCAGGCCCAGCCGGCCACTCCCCCACTCCCTCTTATCCACTTCCCCCTGGAAACCCTAGCCCACGCACCACTTCCCCCCCCCCACGTCGCCACTCCCCGCCCCTCCCCCGATCCGATCTGGATCGGGGCCCGTCGCGCCCTGCGTTCGACACCGGCGACACAGCCCCCCCCCCCGCCGCCGTCGTTGCCCGTGGCCCATGCCGGGGCCGCCTCTCACCGCAGCCGCTGGACCTCATCGTCCCCGTCCTCAGCCCCGACGACCGCGCACGGCGCCGCCCTCGCCGGATTCGTCAAGCCCTTCCTCGTCGGACTGCCTCCGCGACAAACTCCCTCACGCCTCGACGCCCCCACTCCCCTTCAACGCCGGTGAGGACCTCGGTCCTCCTCTCTGCCCTCTACACGCGCCGTCAGTGAGCCCTGCTGGCTCGCGCCCACGGCGGCCTCGCCTCACGCCCGAACCACCTCGCCGCCGTCGAGCCCGTGGCGCTCGACTCCGGCTACCACAGCCTCCGCAGCCACCCCCATTCGCTCCGCCGTCGTCTTGCCGTTCGAATGCGACCGGTCCCGCCCATTTTGGTGGCCTGCAGACGAAACCCGCCACTCACCCGAGCCCCGACGTCCGCCTCTCTGCTCGCCGGCGACAGCTCCGGCGACCTCAGGACGAACCACCACCACCACTAGATGCGCGCCTTCGCGCTTGTTCGAACAGGCCCAGGCACGCGCGGATCCGTGCCCTGAGCACAAATTCCGGCGAACTCCGGCGGGTCGGCGCCGTGCTTTTGGTCGCCAGCGGCGAGAGCCGGCCCTGCTGACCTGGCACCGCGGGTCCCACCACCTGGGCCACTGACTGGTGGGCCCAGGGCCCCCTGTTGACCTGTTGACTGGGTCAACTGCTGACTGGGCCGCCCCTATCTCACTGACCTATATGCCCCACTTCAATAAACGAAATAAAATAAAAATGAATTAATAAAATTAATAATTAATTAGTTAATTAATTAAGTTAATTAATCATGTTTAAATTAACTAATCTGTAATTAACCTAAACAGTGTATGACAGGTGGGTCCCACTGGACCCACTGGTCAGGTTGACCAAGTCAACCCTGTTGACTGCTGATGTCAGCATGACATCATGCTGATGTCATTAATCTGTTTTTCGAATTAATTTAAATAATTAATTAAATTCCAGAAATTATTAAAATCTTTAGAAAATCATATCTTTTAATCCGTAACTCGGATGAAAATACTTTCTACATGAAAGTTGCTCAGAATGATGAGACGAACCCGGATACACAGCCCGTTCGTCCGCCACGCACCCCTAACATGTCAAACTCGCAACTTTCCCCCTCCGGCTCCTCTGCCCGAAAACACGAAACACCGGGGATATTTTCCCGGATGTTTTCCCCCTTCACCGGTATCACCTACTACCGCGTTAGGGCACCTCTAACGTCGTTACTTGTCATGTCATGCATCACTATGCATATGCTTGCTTATATATTTATTGTTTCCCCCCCTCTTCTCTCGATAGACACCGAGGCCGACGCCGCTGCTACCCAGTACGACTACGGAGTTGACGATCCCTTTCTCTTGCCAGAGCAACCAGGCAAGCCCCCCCCTTTAATCACCAGATATCGCCTACTCTTCTCTATACTGCTTGCATTAGAGTAGTGTAGCATGTTACTGTTTCCCGTTAATCCTATCCTGATGCATAGCCTGTCCTTGCTACTACTGTTGATACCTTTACCTGCAATCCTACTTGCTTAGTATAGGATGCTAGTATTTCCATCTGTGGCCCTACATTCTTGTCCGTCTGCTGTGCTATACTATCGGGCCGTGATCACTCGGGAGGTGATCACGGGTATATACTATTTACTTTATACATGATACATGTGGTGATTAAAGACGGGTCGGCTCGTAGGAGCACCCGCGAGTGGATCTTTGAGGCGGAGCGACAGGGCAGGTTTCGACCACCTAGGAGAGAGGTGGGCCTGGCCCTGGTCGGCGTTCGCGGATACTTAACACGCTTAACGAGATCTGGGTATTTGATCTGAGGTTGGCCATTTGGTCTATACGCACTAACCATCTACGCGGGAGTAGTTATGGGTATCCCGGCGTCGTGGTATCAGCCGAAGCCTTCGTGACGCAGCGACTGAGTGGCGCACGCCGGATTGGAACGTAAGCCTGCTGTTGTATTAAGGGGGCTAGTTCTGCTTCCGGCCGCGTTCGCAACGTGCAGGTGTGCTAAGGGCGATGGGCCCAGACCCTGTGCGCTTAGGTTTAGACCGGCGTGCTGACCTCTCTGTTGTGCCTAGGTGGGGCTGCGACGTGTTGATCTTCCGAGGCCGGGCATGACCCAGGAAAGTGTGTCCGGCGAAATGGGATCGAGCGTGTTGGGGTATGTGGTGCACCCCTGCAGGGAAGCTAATCTATTCGAATAGCCGTGATCTTCGGTAACAGGACGATTTGGAGTTTTACCTTGACCTTATGACAACTAGAACCGGATACTTAATAAAACACACCCTTCCAAGTGCCAGATACAACCGGTGATCGCTCTCTCACAGGGCGACGAGGGGAGGATCATCGGTTAGGATTATGCTATGCGATGCTACTTGGAGGACTTCGGTCTACTCTCTTCTACATGCTGCAAGAGGGAGGCTGCCAGAAGCGTAGTCTTCGAAAGGACTAGCTATCCCCCTCTTATTCCGGCATTCTGTAGTTCAGTCCACATATGTTAGCCTTATTCCATTTGATACCAATGTATACATATGTAGTGTAGCTCCTTGCTTGCGAGTACTTTGGATGAGTACTCATGGTTGCTTTCTCCCTCTTTTCCCCCTATCCCTTCTACCTGGTTGTCGCAACCAGATGTTGGAGCCCAGGAGCCAGACGCCACCTTCAACGATGACCCCTACTACACCGGAGGTGCCTACTACTACGTGATGCCCGCTGGCGACGACCAGGAGTAGTTTAGGAGGATCCCAGGCAGGAGGCCTGCGCCTCTTTCGATCTGTATCCCAGTTTGTGCTAGCCTTCTTAAGGCAAACTTGTTTAACTTATGTCTGTACTCAGATATTGTTGCTTCCGCTGACTCGTCTATGATCGAGCTCTTGTATTCGAGCCCTCGAGGCCCCTGGCTTGTAATATGATGCTTGTATGACTTATTTTATTTGCAGAGTTGTGTTGTGATATCTTCCCGTGAGTCCCTGATCTTGATCGTACACGTTTGCGTGTATGATTAGTGTACGATTAAATCGGGGCGTCACAGCTTGTCATCTAAATTTCTTCTGAACCGGTGTGTCTCTCTTCAAGTGGATCCGTTCATTTCAACATCCGCAAGATCAATTCTAAGTGTCTCAACGGTGTTCGTTTCATCCATTCCAAATTGTCTTTGTTTTCCCGCCCTCCCTCCCCTTGTTTCTTCAAGGACTCGGATTTCTTCATCTAGTATCCATCTTATGGATGGGAAGTCTCTTCATTCTTTTCCGTCAATATTCTTATCCGGGGATTCTCAAGAATATGCTAACGGAGCTTCAAGTTCATCATTCTTCATTTCTTTTATCTTCTCCGATGTATTCAATTCAAGCTTTTGGTGTTGATCATATCCCTTTCCTCGTTTAAAATGCTTTCCCATGCCGTTGCACCTCTTAATCTTTCACCTCTCATTATTCAATTGTTCCGGAGTGCTGAAGATATCTCGAAGAATCATGTTTTCACTCTGCATTCGTTCAAGCTCTTTTGAGGATGTTATCTCATTCAAGCCATTTAATTCAACCGGTGCAATCTCTCTTTGAAATCGTTCTACGGTGTTTCTTTTGAGTGGGCCCTAACCCACAGGTCTTTTCCCAGGATCTTACCTGACTCCTCTAATTTTCCCGGAGTTTTTCTCAAATCTTATAAAGTTCGGCGTAAGAATGCTTTGTCTTCAGTCAGATGTCTTTCTCCAAGGTCTTTCAAATTTTTCATCACTGCCTCAACCTTTCTAATTTTCATCCCGGAGTATCTCAACAATTAATGGTGGTGTTTCTCGTCGTCACTCTCGACATTTGAAGACCGAAGAAGAGTTTTCCTCCATATCTTATCCGTTCTCTCAAGGATCCATGGCTCTAGCTTCGTGTCTTCCTCTTATAATTGTTTTCGATTGTGAGATATTCTTTTCTCCCATCCGGAGTAATTCAAAGTATTTTCAGTTTGTTTCTCCGAAGCCTATCATCTCAGAATAATTCATTCCAGCTTTCAGCTCTCATTCTCCAAATCTTAGCGGTGCATCATTCAAGTTTTCTCTAATCAGCTCATGATCTCTTTGTTCTCACTCCCTCAAGTATCTTCATTAGTTCTCTAATTCTTCCCGGGGTTTCGTTATCTTTTCTTCGTTCATATTCAATTCTTATGGTGGTTCGTTCAAGACTTCTCTTCCTTCATTATCATATCAATTTATTCGTTGTTTCAATCTTACCGGTGGTTCATTGAAGACCTTCTCAAGTTTGCGCTATATCTATCTTAATACTTTTTACGAGAATAAGTAGTATGCCAAATCCGTTGCTTGTCATCAATATAAATTGATGAAGGATATGCATAACATAATTCTTATTCTTGCCCCATCCAAGTGATTCTTTCTTCCGGAGTTATGTTCACGATGAGTCAATTCTCGTTTTCAATTGTTTCTTCTTTCTTTTTTTACCGGAGTTCCAAGCTCTCTCAATTATCTCATCATGAAGATTCATCTAATCATTGCAAGGCTTCAACCTTATTCTTTTCATCCTTCATTTCGTTTGATCATTCTTTTGTTACCGGAGTTCTTCATGGAGGCTCTACATGATAGGTCATCAAGGATTTAAATCCTTTTTCGAAGTGTTCATCGAGATTCTTTTCTGAGGAGTTCAAGCATTCTTCATCCTGCATCCTAGAGTGCTATTCCTTCTACCTTATCTTTTGAGGTGGTAATATATCATTCATCATTCACAAGAATGAGTTATTTAAACCCATCACTTTCGTCCATGGAGTTAGCTTGGTATAAATTTCACCTAAAGCCTTTCATGGGAGATGTTGCTCTTTGTGGTGATTATCTATGATCCAAGTCTTATCCTTATCACCTCGGTGGAAGAAGATTTCTATATTTTTTCTAGCTCACAATTAAATCTTTTCCATTAGTGGCAGTATTTCACCTCTTAATCTTGAGATGTCTTCTATAAGTCCATATCAAGCTTATCCTTTTCGTTGTTGTTAATCCAACAACTCCGTTCTAGCATATGTTGTAAGCGTGCTCTCTCAAGATCTTGTTTTCTCCTTCGTTCATTCCATTCATTTCTCTCATTTCTTTCAGAGGCATTGTGATGATGCTCTCTTTGACCCATCATCTTGTTTGTCAAGATCTTGTTCAATTCCTTCCATTTACAGTCGAAGTGCTGTCCAAATTATATCAGTCTTATTCCTTCTCTATCTTGTTTAACCAGAGTATTGTGTCTATCATTCCTCTTCTAACCGTAGTCTCATCCACGTCCTTCATATTGCAAAGCTCATATTCTTTACCTTCCATTCCCAACCGGAGTGTTGCCACATTTGATCCTTATCATTCCTAGTACATCTCGTGTCAACCGAGGTGCTTGCATCTACTTCTTGTCCATTGTAACTTTTTCTTATGTCTTTCAACCCATAAGTTTCTCGTAATGTTCCATGTTCCTCTTTTCTAACAGAGTGTTTTCAACTTCGTTCATCTCCATTGCATTCTTTCTTTCAATTTGTTCAACATCTCAAGGTTCTTTGGTTTCACTCGTTTGTCAAAGAAGCAACTTAGTTTTACCTCTTCTCTTTCTCTTCCGTTTTTCCCTCCGGTGCCATCCTAGATCTCGGGACAAGATCCTCTCGTAGTGGTGGAGTGTTGTAACTCCCCAAGACCGGAGCTTCAGATGCCTTCCAGGGTTTCCGGGTTTTGTTGTGTGATTTGTTTCGTCTGTTGCATTCATCTTTGCATCATGTGCATTGCATCATGTCATCATGCCATCATGTCATTTTTTAACTCAACTAAATAAATTGCATAGATCGTTGATCTATTTAAATCGAGGGAACTCACATGGTGGTTTCTCTTTTAAACATACCCTCCCAATATTTAGGGAGCTATATTAAATATTCCTTTAATTTGGAATTCACCTTAACACACTTGCATATTAAATCCCTTGGCCTTTTTCTTCTTCAAGTGTTGACTCTCTAACCTTGCCTTTTATTCTTTCATCATTTTTCCGGAGCTCTACCAAGATTCTCAACATTTTTGGATACTCCTAAAACCTCGACCTAGTTCAAACCCATTTGAATTAAATTCAAATGAGTTTGAATTCTTATCGTTCGATCTGATCTTTTCTATTTTCTTCGATCATACACATTTTTGTGAGTCCGGAAAAATTATCTGCGTGTTCAACTTCTTCCGCTAACCCCCCTCTTTATTTTTCTCCTCTTTATTTGTTTTCTGTTAAAAGAATCAAGAAGAGAAGAGAGAGGGAAAAGGGAGCCCATCAGCCCGCCCACCACCAAAGTGGCCCAGCAGTGTGCAGCCCAGCAGCCATCCTGTGGCCTGACCTAGATGGCCCAAGGCCCTGCTCGCTGCCTTCCCTCCTCGATCCCCTCCATCCTCCTTCCGCCGCCACGCACACACACAGAGAGGAGCGAGAGCTCCTCACGCTCGATCCCCATGGCGCCTCGTGCGACAGCCGGCCGCGCAACCCACCTACCGCGACGAGCTACGCGCCCCTTCTCCTCCCTGACTCCTCCTCGCCCGCGACCTCCAACCTCCTCATCGCCCTGCTCTACCTTGACCTTCGCTCCAGCTCCTCACGCCCGCTCCTCGCGTGCCGCGCCCTCAAGTTCCCTGGTCCGCCGCCCCTACTGTGGCCGTCGCTTCTGTCTTCCCCACCGCCAAGCATCACCGTCTCGCCCTCCTCCTTGCCTTGGAGCCCTGCGCCTCGTTCTCGTGTCTCCTGAATCGTCCCCGACCACAGCAAGGCCGCCACTCCGGTCAAGTTCCTCGCTAGATCCGGCGACCTCCGCCTTGAACCCGCCATATCCGTCCTGTTTCGGGCCTTCTCAGTGCACGCCTACCTCCACTAGTAGCGTCGCCGCCCCGCCGGACCTCCTTCCTCAGCGCCATATCCCACCTTCGCCTAGGCCTCATCCAGGAGATGAGCGAATGCATCTTCCCCAGGTTGACTTCCCCGGCATCGCCCCGTGCTGCCCTGCATTGAGCAGAGCTGCTGCTCGCTTGGACCACTGCCCTGCCAAGACGGAGACTGCCCTGTACCATGTCGCCTCGCTGGATCGTCGAGATCGTCTTGGATTGCGCCAAGTACAGGGGAGGCCTGTGCGTTTCCGTTGCTTCATTCCCGTTGCATTGTCAAGGCCCTCTGTTCGACTCCATGTACAACTACACGGTGAGACGCCAAGTAACATGACTATAGTCGTTGCCCCGAGGACACCGAGTACGACTACACACGACGATGCGCCAAGTACCTCTACCCATGACCCGAGAACGTCTACGACCCTTGTACAACTACCGTCGCCAAGACCGGATCGACAAGTACCCCAACAACGTGTGTACCACTACCATTGACTCTCGAAGACTCCGTGGACGTCAAGTTCCTCGTCGTGCCCCTGAACATCTACGGAAACCTGTGAGACTAAGAACGTGAATGACTACCGTCGTCACGAGAACGACTACTTCCCACAACAAACCGTGAACAACTACTTCCTCTACCATCGCCGAGTACCACTACTTCCCACGACGATCATGAACGACTACACCGCTTGACCCGAACCGCTCCAATAACGCACGCTTCGAAGGTATAACCCCGAGACGACCGCCCGTGAATGAATGCATGTGTGATGTATGAGATGCTCGTGCTTGCTCAGTGCTCGAATTGTCGGTGCACGTTACCCCTCTTTTGCCTTGTCACCATCGTCGACTCATGGGACACCCGGTATCCGGGAGTGCCCCGCCATCTTTTGCACAGATCCGCACACTTCTCCTTTGCATCAGTATCTCAATCGAATTACCGGAACCGGAATGTTGTCGTGGCACCGTTTTCGTTATCGTTGCTGTGGCACCCATTTTCTTTCCACCATGGTTACAAATTGCTTCATAATGCTCTTCTCAACTTTTAATAAAAATTGCATAAACTTGCACATGTCATCCGCATCATGATAACAACAATTAAAATTTTTAAAATTGTTGTTGCATTAAATTGCTAATGCATATGGGGATTTACCGGATTTGTTGTTTGTTATATCCAGCCCCATTTAAATTGTTTAGATGGTATAGTTTTGTTATGCATCACCCTCTTGACATGTTTAACAACATTTAATATTGTTGGGTGTGTAAACGATGTCGTACTAAATAATTTGAATGTGGTGTTTCGTCAATATGCAACGGAGTTGCATGTTGAGCTCCACTTAATTTGTAGGATTGTTTGTGCATTTTTCCATGCCATGCTTCATTAAACCGGGCATGCATCATACTTGATTGTGCATCATGCCATGATTATGTGGAGGTTGTTTACTATGTTGTTTGCTTCTTTCCGGTGTTGCTTCTTCGGGTTAGTTCCGATAACGTCGCATTTGTGAGGATTCGTTCGACTTCGTCAGTTTACCTTCTTCATGGACTCGTTCTTCTTCCTTGCGAGATCTCAGGCAAGATGACCATACCCTCGAAATCACTTCTATCTTTGCTTGCTAGTTGCTCACTCTTTTGCTATGCCTATGCTACAATACCTACCACATGCTTATCATGCCTCCCATATTGCCACGTCATAGCAAACCATTGTTTGGCTATGTTACCGCTTTGCTCAGCCCCTCTTATAGCGTTGCTAGTTGCAGGTGAAGATTGGAGTTTGTTCCTTGTTGGAACATGGATATTTGTTGGGATATCACAATATCTCTTATTTAATTAATGCATCTATATACTTGGTAAAGGGTGGAAGGCTCGGCCTTATGCCTGGTGTTTTGTTCCACTTTTGCCGCCCTAGTTTTCGCCATACCGATGTTATGTTCCTTGATTTTGCGTTCCTTACACGGTTGGGTTATAATGGGAACCCCTTGATAGTTCGCCTTGAATAAAACTCCTCCAGCAAGGCCCAACATTGGTTTTACCATTTGCCACCTAGCCTTTTCTTTCCCTTGGGTTCTGCGGACTCAAGGGTCATCTTTATTTAAACCCCCGGGCCAGTGCTCCTCTGAGTGTTGGTCCAAACTAGAGCCCCTTGCAGTGCCACCTCGGGGAAACTTGGGGGTTGGTTTTAGTTCTACGGATTGCTTATTCGGTGTGCCCTGAGGACGAGATATGTGTAGCTCCTATCGGGATTTGTCGGCACATTCGGGTGGCTTTGCTGGTCTTGTTTTACCATTGTCGAAATGTCTTGTAACCGGGATTCCGAGCTTGATCGGGTCTTCCTGGGAGAAGGAATATCCTTCGTTGACCGTGAGAGCTTGTGATGGGCTAAGTTGGGACACCCCTGCAGGGATTTGAACTTTCGAAAGCCGTGCCCGCGGTTATGGGCAGATGGGAATTTGTTAATGCCGGTTGCAGAAAACCTGAAACTCAACTTAATTAAAATGCATCAACCGCGTGTGTAGCTGTGATGGTCTCTTTCCGGTGGAGTCCGGGAAGTGAACACGGTGTTGGAGTTATGCTTGAATGTAGGTTGTTCTAGGATCACTTCTTGATCATAGATTCTCGACCGTGCATTTGCCTTCTCTTCTCGCTCTCATTTGCGTATGTTAGCCACCATATATGCTAGTGCTTGCTGCAGCTCTACCTCATACCTTTTCCCTACCTATAAGCTTAAATAGTCTTGATCACGAGGGTGTGAGATTGCTGAGTCCCCATGACTCACAGATTACTTCCAAACCCAGTTTGCAGGTGCCGATGTTACCGTGCAGGTGACGCAACCGAGCTCAAGGAAGAGCTCGATGAAGATCGTGTTCGTTATGTTGTTTCCGCTTCCAGTTGAGCCCAGTTGGGGGCGATCGGGGATCTGTAGCATTAGGGGTAGTCTTCTTTTATTTTGGTTCCGTAGTCGGACCTTGATTTTATCTGTTGATGTAATGCTTTATTCTTATATTGTGTGAAGTGGCGATTGTAAGCCAACTATGTATCCCTTTCCTTATTCATTACATGGGTTGTGTGAAGATTACCTCTCTTGCGACATTGCCTACAATGCGGTTATGCCTCTAAGTCGTGCTCCGACACGTGGGAGATATAGCCACATCGTGGGTGTTCCAGTCGACTCCCACAGTAAACGATATCTATCTCATCGAAACATCGGGACACCTTCACCTCTATCAAGTGGTATCAGGTTTCCAGGTTGCTCGGTGAGATCTTCCAGTTTTTCGTAGTTTAGATCAAGTCTGTTCTTCATACCTACAATCCATGAAAAACCCAATAAAATTTAGGGTTAGTTCATCATATCCGAACCAATATGAGCCTTTGCATAATCTTTTTAGGGTTTTGCATTGTTGAATTTGTGGTTGTATCGTCGTGTCTAGTTGCTGGTCTTAGTGTCTAGTCCTTTAGAGTTTCAAGTTCTGTTCACAAGTTGTCACGCCGCCGCCGCACCATTGTCATCACCGCTACCATATACCACCATCGTCATCACTGCTGCCATATACCACCATCGTCATCACCGCTGCCATATACCACCATCATCATCACCGTTGTCATATACCACCATCGTCATCACCGCTGCCATATACCACCATCGTCATCACCGCTGCCTTTACCACATATCCACCTCCATCACCCATTCGCCACCAGTCCGAGTTCCACCTCCCTACATATATCCGCCACCAGTCCAAGTTTCTACCAGATTCATCTCCGCCACCAATCCTAGTCCAACTCCAGTATTTGTTGCTTTGTTTTGGATTTCCAGATCATGCCATACTCCGAGTCGTGATAGAGTCGGACTCCCCAACTTCCGTGCTACCCGCGGTAGAAAAGTAGTTCCAAACTAAAAAAAACTAAGTCTGGAAAATTCTGGCTAGGCAGTTTTTAGACCATTTGTAGACTTTTTCGAAAAAAATTGTTGCGGAGCAAAATAAAAGAGGAAAAAAGTGCAAAAAAAGTGAAAAAAGGAAAAAAAAAAGGGCGTGCTCTCCCTTGTTTACGTGCAGCGCCGTGATTTTGTTAGTGTCCTAGGCTCGCGTCTCTAGCACGGTCTAGCCTAGGAACAGCACAGTACCGTCGTTGAGCGTTTATTCAACTTTGCATCTCTGAATTGATTATTTTTGACCCTTTTTGCTACCATATTATAAGCCTTCCCAGCTCCATATACATCTACGTTGTGCGTTTGACTCTCCCTGGTAATCGCTCTATCCAAGCTTTGAGAGTTTTGACTACGACGGTTGCTGATCACCGCTTGCTGCTAGGTAAGAACTGGTAAGAATTTGAGATTTGCTTGACGGATTTGTGACACCCACCACCACCTCTTGTTAGTAGTCTGTAGGATCATATTCTTGTGTGTTTCTATTGCTGCTAACCATGGCAGGATCACCAGCCGCTGAGACTGACTGGGAGAACATGACGAATAAGGAGTTGCACGATAAATTTCAGCAAATGATGAGTGGACAGGTGCAAGATGTGCTAAACAGATTTGAAGAGGCTATGGAGAAGACGTTCGAAACAAAGCTCGATAACAAGTTTAATGAATTGCTTGTGCGTCGTCCACCACCACCACCAGCTGCACCTAACGGGCCTCTACAACAACAACAACAACAACAATGACGACTACCTCCACGTCGCTAAATAGCCCGAGCGAGCCGTGTCCCTCTTGCGCCTGGCCAAACTGTTAGTGCTGTCGTTGATTCTTCTATGGCTCCTGCTGCTGATGTGGAGGAGGATGATTATGTGGTATATTACGAGGATGAGGTTGATCAAAATTAGAACTACGTGCAACCACCAGCACCACAACCACCAGGTCGTCCACATGCAAATAATGGCAATGGTAGGGCTCCCCCTCAGGTACGAGATCATGACCATCTCCCTAAACTGAAATTGAATATTCCACCATTTAACGGTAGATATGTTCCTGATATATATCTTACTTGGGAGTTAGAAACTGAACAACGATTTACATGTGTACAATATCCTGAGGAGAGACGTGTTCCTGCTGCTGTTTGTGCTTTCACTAGCTTTGCATGTGTTTGGTGGTCTGAACATTGTAGATTATATCCTATTCCAGCTACTTGGACTACTTTGAAAACTGCTATGCATACTCGTTGGGTTCCACCATATTATCGACGTGAATTACTTCAAAAATTGCAGCGTTTACGACAAGGAAAATTTTTTGTAGTAGAATATTATCAGGAATTACAAACTGGCATGATTAGATGTGGTATTGTTGAGGAGAATGAAGCTATGCTTGCATGTTTTATGGGTGGATTAAATAGAGAGATTCAGACCATTCTAGAGTATAAGGAGTATAATAATATCACTCGTTTATTCCATCTTGCTTGTAAAACTGAACGTGAAGTGCAGGATCGACAGGCATTGGCACGAACTAACTTTTTTGCCGGTCGATCTTCATCATGGACACCACGTGCATCCTCTACCTCCACTGCACCATCACCTCCATCAGGTGCCACCTCCAGTCGTGATACAAGAAAGCAGGCACAACCACCACTATATGCCAAGAGCACACCTGCCGGGCCTGCGTAGAGCTCTTCTTCTTCCATGGCATCAATAGGGCACACAACTGATATAATTTGTCGTCGTTTTAAGGGAAGAGGACATTTTGCGAGAGAATGCAAATCTCAGCATGTGATGATTGCTCATAAGGATGGCGGGTATGAGTCCGCTAGTGACTATGATGTGGAGACTTTGGCTCTTATTACACATGAAGAACACGGTGGAGATGTGATGTAGGGTAGAACCCTAATCGGACGATCTTTCACGAAAGGAGCGGATCCTGCGATGAACATGAAGAACACGAGGAGGGAAACGAGGGGAAAATCACGAGGGGAACACAAGAGAGCACTCAAACCAACAAGAATGATCACACATGCGCTAGATCCTCGAAACACGATAGGAGATACTCCAAAGTCAAAAACGGATGGTACACGGTAGCCGGTTCTTCTCCAAAGGAGTTCTTGAGTTCTTCCCTAAAGAGGGGTCTTGAATCCGCTTGGGGGATCTTCTCCGGTGGAGGCTCGAATCTCCGAGGAGAAGGTAACCAAGTGGATGAGCAAAGCTCTCACACGAAATATGAGCTAATTCTTTGGTAACCCTAGAAAGGAGGAGGGAGAGGTCTATATATAGTCTTAGTGAAAAAGGGTGCGAAAAGGGGGTACATGGGTTGCGGCCCAACACATGGCAGCGCACAGGCATCGGACATCTGGGAGTCACCGGTCGTCCGGAGGCTCGCAAGGGTCCGGACGTCCGGTGCCTGTCGGACGTCCGTAATTTCGGCTCAGGTGTGCTTCGGTCGGATGTCCGGTCGTGATAGAGGCGAGGGTGTCTCGATCTTTCAATGAGATGATAACTATCGATTTGGTGGAGATGACTTCGACGATCCGACTACAAACGTGCACGACGTTGCACCTTTGTAATCGCTAAACCAATCTCCTGAGGTTACTGACGATGCCGGAAGCATGGTCAGCCTGACCATGAAGGTCTATTCCTCCAAGCAATCAAAGAACGAGCAAGAATATGATAAAGCAATCTAAATATTGCAGATATATATGAAGCATTGATAATGGTGGGGATCCGTAAGCGATCTTGGTCTGATCGTTGGACACAAACGAAGTGCACGAAGTTGCAATGGCTAACTTTTAAGTAAACAAATCCCCAGGAAAAGCTACTAGATGGATCTACTTATATAGGAGCAAGGGGTGGCAGCCAAGGATGTGGAAGTACGTCCCAAGGCAGCCTAAAACTAACCTTAGTTCGTACAAGGCTCATGGGCCCAAGTGGAGGTGGTGCGACACCTTTGGACTTGTTGTTTGACTCGGATTCTGCTGCAACGTCAGATTGTTTCGTCGATATCTCAATGTTCTGGACGAATTTGAAGGTGATTCCAATTGGGTTGGAAAGAGCACGAAATCTACTTTCCAACAAAAAATAATCACCCAGTTCGGAATCCGTATGAAAAAGTTGTTGACGTTTTGAGTCAGATATGTCTGTGCAGTCCGAATCTGAATCCAGAACATGAGAGACTTGGACTCTATCTTCTCTTGGCCCAAAAGTGACGTGAGAGGACTTTTTGAACAGAACCTAAACTTCTCATTTTCCCTTATCTTCATATGTGGATTGTATAAATGTCCCATACACATGAAATTATAAAAAACACAAAAGTGTGTGAAGTATTTTTGTTCTGGATAACATAAATAGATTATTGAATAGTTTGCACTAGAAATCACTTGACAAATATGCATGTATGCAATATTTTTCGTCGTATCCAACGTAGTCATGTACTCATCATCCTCCCCTTCTTGAAAACAAAGTCGTCCTCGGCGTTGCTTAATCTGAAATGTGGCTAACAAAAGAGACAAGGTGTACATGTTGTATATGTCTATGTCATCCATTTTTACTTCCCTAGATTTTTGCACATATGACACATGTATACATGATTAACTTTCATAGTTCATAAAATCTAAAGCCAAAAAATTATCACAAGAAGTAGAAGGCATAAAAACATTGTAACTCAGTTTGCACATATAAGTGAAGCTCTTATTCATTTCAAAAGATTGACAATGTTCATCATTAAACCATCCCAACATTGGTGAATAAACCTCACTTGCATCAAATTTACATGCTACAACATTCTTAAATAAGCAAGCATGCAATAAGGCATTGGACATAGAATCATCACCAAGATTAGAGGTCATATCAAAATGATTAAACATCGGTTTTTTGCATCAACAGTTAATTCAATGGGTGCACTCAAAATTGTTGGTATTTCAGTTATTTGATCACATGACGCATTCATGATAGTAACAAGATTCTCTAAAATAGGTGGTGTGCTCAAATCAACAAGTAACTCAACACATGATGCATTCAAGTTAACTAGGCATGCATCATTCTCATGTGAAGTTATATCATCAATACCTTTATTGTTATCTTGTCGCAAAGACGTAGCTGATCTAGGTACAGACGTTGACAATGTACCATACTCTTGAGATGATGTCGCGCTCACAATCCGAGGTGGGGCTACTCTAGTAGGTGCAACGGTGGAGGAACCAACCGGGGGTGGTGAGCATGAACTGGAATAGTTGTTGTTGTAGTCACCCAATGCATCCTCATGTATCTGTCTCTCAAAGGTACAAGCGCGGACATACATTCCAGTAATGCAACGAGGAATATACTGAAACTTTGCATGGATATCATGGTTCAAACCAACAAAAAATCTATTCATTGTATCATCCTCAGATTCTTCCATGTCACAATGATGCATATAAGATTTAAACTCTTGGTAGTAAGCATGAACAATGTTACTGCCTTGTTTTAATTGTTCTAATTTGGGAAGCAATTCACGATGATAGTAAGGAGGAAAAAATTGTTGTCTCATTACAGCTTTCAAAACTTTCCAAGTTGTGGGTTGGTTATCAGTGTTTTTCTTACAATGTACACTCCACCAAACAGAAGCAAAACCAGTAAATGCTCTAGTGGTAGCTCGTACTATCTCAAGTTCAGAAAAATCATGGTGAGTAAAAACTTGTTCTACTTCAAGCTCCCAAGCTAGATAAATAGCAGGATTAAATCTACCCTCAAATGACGGTAAAGAGATAACCTGACCATGTGCATGTGTGTGTTGTCCCAACTCTCATGATGGTGAAGATGTGTCCGTCGCCCAAGACCTTCTATCTCCGGAACCTGTCATGATTAGTAGAAACAAGAAACAAAATTTGAGAATAATGTTCCTATGAACTACTAGGATATGGTCGTAAAGTGCTCACAGTAAAGCAAAAATCAATATCTTATAAGTTCTTACCATGCGGCAGGTGGTGACAGGCAACCAGCGGTGTCAAATAACTCCGAAGATTGAGTAAAGAGATTGCCAGGGAAACGTACGTATACACTGTGTAGAATACGTGGAGCTGGGTTGGCTATATATGGTAGCAAAAGATTAGCAATAATCAATTCAAAGATGTAATGTTGAATAAACGTTCAACGACAGTACTGTGCTGGTCCTAGGCTAGACCGGACTAGAGACGCGAGCCTAGAACACTAATGAGGTCACGGTGTAGCACAACTAGCATCAATAAAGGATATGAAGTAGCTCTGGACAGCAAGATATAACTGAAGATCACAATAGCAGTAAAGATAATGATATGAAACAACACCCAAGAAGGATATATCAACAACTTTCTCTCCAACTTTCCTCTAGAAAAGTTTGTGCCAATATTTTTGATATTTTTTTTAAGAATGGTATTTACTCAAGCTTTCAAACACAAAAGGAATCACTCTATTCCGAGTTGATATGAGGAGTCAAAACAATTCTAAAACTGGCCTGAAAAACTAGAATAAGCTTTGTTCGTGAACTTCAGAGGGCAAAAAGACATATTTAGAAGCCGACTTTGAGGTGCCAAATATTGAACTAGCTTCTGCAACTATTTAGATGTGGCTCGTCTCTAGCTTTCGTTTGAGTACTCGTGGAGCCAAAACCGACTTTGTATGAATAAGTTATATCGGTTTTACTGAACAGTGCACAAAATAGATTCCAATCCGAATTCAATTACGAGATTGAGTCTAGATAGATCCGAATTTTGTTTTTTTCTCTCTTTTTTTCCTCACATTTTTTATTACTCTCCTTTTTTTTCTCTGACTTTTTTCTCTTTTTTCTCTGCCTTTTTATCTCTTTTTTTCTCTGCCTTTTTTCTCTCTCCCTCATTCCAAGACAAACTAGAAAAGATGTAGATTGGATCTAGCGAAGATGTGAACGACCTCAACTATGATTGTGACAATGAACAATGGGTAGCACGTGGTGGAAATTGATGGATGGGTGACGGACACCGGAAGGGATGATGATGCAGCGGCGGCGTGAATAATGTGAACAGAACTCGAAACTCTAAACGAACTAGACACTAAGACCAGCAACTTGACACGATGATGCAACCAATAATTCAACTATGCAAGCAATGAAAAGAAAAATGCAAAGGTTCAAACTGTCTTGGACAAAGGATGAATAGATCTAACTTACTTTTGTGGCTTTTTCTTGGACAATAGATAAGAAAATAAATCTAATCTAGGAAAAACTAGAAATTCTCGCCGAGCAACCTAAAAACTAATACCACTTGATAGAGGCGTGTGTGTCCCGATCTTTCGATGAGATGATAACTATCGATTTGGCGGAGACGACTTTGATGATCTGACTTCAAACGTGCACGACATTGCGCCTTAGCAATCGCTAAACCAATCTCCTGAGGTTACTGACGATGCCGGAGCACGGTCAGCCTGACCACGAAGGTCTATTCCTGCAAGCAATCGGAGAATGAGCAAGAATATGATAAAGCAATCTGAATATTGCTAATATATATGAAGCATTGATAATGGTGGGGATCCGTAAGCTGTCTTGGTCTGGTCGTTGGACACAAACAAAGTACACGAAGTTGTAATGGCTAACTTTTAACTAAACAAATCCCCAGGAAAAAGCTACTAGATGGATCTACTTATATAGGAGCAAGGGGTGGCGGCCAAGGAGGTGGAAGGACGTCCCAAGGCAGCCTAAAACTAACCCTAGGTCGTACAAGGCTCATGGGCCCAAGTGGAGGTGGTGCAACACCTTTGGACTTGTTGTTTGACTCAGATTCTGCTGCAGCGTTAGATTGTTTCATCGATATCTCAATGCTCTGGACGAATTTGAAGCTGGTTCCAATTGGGTTGGAAAAAGCACGAAATCTACTTTCCAACAAAAAATAATCACCCAATTCGTAGTCCGTATGAAAAAGTTGTTGACATTTTGAGTCAGGTATGTCTGTGCAGTCCGAATCTGAATCCAGAACGTGAGAGACTTGGACTGCATCTTCTCCTGGCCCAAAAGTGACGTGAGAGGACTTTTTGAACAGAACCTAAACTTCTCCTTTTCCCTTATCTTCATATGTGGATTGTACAAATGTCCCATACACCTGCAATTAGACAAAACACAAAAGTGTGTGAAGTATTTTTGTTCTGGATAACATAAATAGATTATTGAATAGTTTGCACTAGAAATCACTTGACAAATATGCATGTATGCAATATTTTTTGTCGTATCCAAGGTAGTCATGTCCTCATCAGGTCGGGGTGGGACGTCCGAGCGTCGGTCGTCCGTTGGACTCCGGGAATCCGTAGATTTGGCTGCGGTGCGGTGGCGTCGGTCGTCCGGAGAGGGCCAGATGTCCGGAGCCTGGAGATTGTCGGACGTCCGGTCCTGGCCGGTCGTCCGGAGCCTGTAGCTTCTTCTTCATCACTTCTTCTTCTCCGTCTTCACTTCCAGCTTCCTCTTCTTCTTCTCCTTGCTCCTTAGCTTCTCCATGGTACCTGAGTATGCACAATGTGTCCATATGAGGTAGTAGCCATGCTCATGTGCATCAAAGTGGAAATGTGAGAGGAGAGATGTCACGTCGATTTCAAGATATAGCGACCCGACCCGAATGGATCAAGTCTACTGCGCTCCGGTGTCATCCCTGGATCAGTAATGTTGACACCACACAGTACATCGAAGGATTTATAGCAGAGTGGCAATCACACACATATTACATCGTTGTCTCAAAGAGAACTTATTACAATAAATATGGCTTAAGGCCATCTAGTGTCGAAAACACCGGAAGACTCGGAAGATAAATGGGTCCATCAACTCCAACGGCATCACTGAGTATAGAACCACGACCTAAAAACACCTTACTCGTCGTCTGAAAAGTCTGCAACATGAGAAGTTGCAGCCCGAAAACGGGTCAGCACATGGAATATGCTGGCAATGTAACACATAGAGAGTAATGGAATGAAATAGCTATACTATATGCATATATGGCTGGTGGAAAGCTCTATGGTTACAGTTTTGCGTAAAGCCAGTTTTTCCCTATTGCAAAGGAATAAATTTATTAACTATCATGGTGGTTGTTAAACATCGAGAATGGTTGACAGCATTCCGATCCCAATTAAGTGAACAATTAAAACCCAACAATATTAAT
The DNA here is from genome assembly GCF_003073215.2 of Triticum urartu. Taxonomy (NCBI): domain Eukaryota; kingdom Viridiplantae; phylum Streptophyta; class Magnoliopsida; order Poales; family Poaceae; genus Triticum; species Triticum urartu. Next base: position 185,998,190 of record NC_053022.1, on the reverse strand, counting down.
TAGAGTAACATGTTGAGATTCACATGATATTCAAGTACTAGATACTCAAGTTGTCCATAACCGGGGACACGGCTAATCATGATTAGTTTGTACACTCTGCAGAGGTTTGCGCACTTTTCCCCACAAGACTTGATCGCCTCCGTTTGGTTTCTCGCACTACAGGGTGTTTGAGAAGACGGATGACCGAGACAGTCTTTCAGAAGCGCTAGCACCTTACATGTGGGTAGACCATACCACCTATAACCCCTACATCTGCTAGTCTACCCGTAAGAGTTCGCACGACTTAATCAACTATGCCAGAGCCCATAATGGCTTGTGGCTGCACACGGAAGTTACTAGCATGAATGATCTTATGATCCCTTTGAGCCTGGGTGGCGGTCCGAAATAAAACAGGCAAGTCCTGATAGACATCAGGTGCCTCAATCCACCCAGATGTGTGTTTAAGTTGCCACCTTAGATAAACCATTAAAATTAATAAACTCACATCTTTCATGGATATCACTCACCCAATCCACGTCTACTAGCATAGCATGGCATAATAAGCAAACGTAGAAGTAACTCCCAAAGGTTTCATAATAATACAGGTAATAGGTACTACCTCATCTACTTCCCATCCCACAATTTAATTAGATCCTAATCATGCAGTGTGTGAGGATTGATCTAATGCAATAAAACATGGGTTGTAGAAAAGGTATGATCAAAGTGTTACTTGCCTTGCTGATGATCCGCGAGACCTAGGGTTTCGACGTAACAAGCGGCGCAATCCGGGTGATCTATCACAGACAAAAAACAAGCACACAATAAGTACTCATCTAATGCACAGGTAAAACTCGAACAAGAGAACGAACCAGAAAGTTCAACTTAAGAACTCCGGTTGCAAAGAAAGAACGAACCGAACCAAGAAACGAAAACAAACGGCGGAAGAAAACAACTCGGATCTAGCAAGTTGAATCTAGGTCAAATTTTACCGGGCCAAAAGCTTGTTTAAGTTGATTAGACGGAACGGCGGTTTCGAAACGAAACTCCAGGCGCTTGAATCACCTGCTTCCGATAAACGAGCGAGAAGAAAGACTAGAACGAAGATCGAATCTAAGATCACGATCGCGGAATAAATCCGACGAAAAGAAAGAAAGAACGGTTAAACGAACGGACGTTCGTTAACCGAGAATAACCGGTGATCACGTCCGTTAAGACGAACGGTCCGGCGAACGCTCGCTAAACAACTAAACCGAAAAAAACGAAAAGGAAACCGATCTAGGGTTTTGGAAAAGAAAACCGAAACAAAGAACCGGAAAAGAATCCGGAAAAGAAACGGAACGGTTCTTTTAAGAAAAACCGAACCGAGGCGAGGAAAAAGAGAGAGGTGCGGCGCGGCTACCTCGACGAGGCTCGGCGAGGGGCTCCGGTGGCGGCGGGGTACAAGGGCGGCGGCGGCGCTAGGGCGGCGGCGGCAAAGCGGCGGCGGCGGCGGCGCTAGGGCGGCGGCGGCGACTAGGCGGCGCGGCTGCGGCTGCTGCTGCTGCTTGGGGCGGCGGGCTGGTGTGGGGAGGAGAGGGGGGGTGCCTAGGTATTTATACTAGGAGGGGGGGTTTGCTTGGGGGAGGGGGCAAGAAAAAGGGGAGGGGGGGCCCGGCCTAGAGTCCTACTAGGACTCGGCCTGGGGCGGCGGCTGCGCCTGGCGCGCGCGGGGAAAGAGGCCGGCTGGGCCGGCTGGGCCTTGGCCCAGGCGGGGCGCTGCTCTTTTTTTTATAAATCGGTTACGCGCGCAGAAAAACAAAAGAAAGAAAATCTAAACGAGCTCCAAAATTCCTAAAGTAAATTTTCTCCGACTCCTAAAAATGAGCCAAACAAAATGAACTTTTCTCCGGGCCTAAAATGCAATTTTTTTGAAAACGCGCATTTTTCCCTATCCAAATAAAATGCAAATAAACACCGGAAATCCAAAATTTGATTTATTCATTAGATCTTCATTTTTCCTAACTTTGGGAAAGTCATATTATTCCCTCTCTCATTTTTTTTGATATTGGAAAAATAATTGAAGATGAAATAAATAAATCAAATGATCCTCTTTTCAAATTCGAGAAAACTCTCAAATATGAAAATAACGAAATCTCCAACTCTCTCCGAAGGTCCTTGAGTTGCGTGAAATTTCTAGGATCGATCAAAATGCAAGAAAATATGATATGCATGATGATCTAATGTATAACATTCCAAATTGCAAATTTGGGATGTTACAAACCTACCCCCCTTAAGATGAATCTCGCCCTCGAGATTCGGGTTGGCTAGAAAATAGGTGAGGGTGGTCCTTGAGCAAATCTTCTTCTCTTTCCCAGGTGGCTTCATCCTCTGAGTGGTGGTTCCACTGAACTTTGCAAAACTTGATAACCTTGCTGCGGGTAACTCTGCTGGCATAATCGAGAATCTTGAATGGCTTCTCCTCATACGTTAAGTCGTCCTTCAACTGAATCGCTTCGAGTGGCACGGTATCTCTTAGCGGTACCTCCGCCATCTCGGCGTGACATTTTTTCAGCTGAGAAACATGGAATACATCATGAACTCCTGACAGTCCCTCTGGTAATTCCAACTTATAAGCGACTTCTCCCATACGTTGCAAGATCATATACGGTCCAACGAAACGCGGTGCTAACTTTCCCTTAACTCCAAAGCGCTTAACTCCTCGAAGTGGGGATACTCGGAGATAAACTCTGTCTCCAGTTTCGTAAACTGTCTCCTTGCGTTTTGAATCTGCGTAGCTCTTCTGCCTGGACTGGGCTACCTTGAGCCTATCGCAAATCAACTTAACTTTCCGTTCAGACTCCTTAATCAAATCTGGTCCAAAGAATTGACGGTCTCCAACTTCGTCCCATGACAACGGTGTCCTGCACCTCCTTCCGTATAAAGCTTCGAAAGGTGCCATCTTCAAACTAGTTTGGTAACTATTGTTATAAGAAAACTCTGCATACGGCAGGTTATCGTCCCAGCTAGATCCATAATCTAGTGCACAAGCTCTCAGCATATCTTCCAAAATCTGATTGACTCTCTCGGTCTGTCCATCTGTCTGCGGATGAAAAGCTGTGCTGAACTCTAGTCTGGTTCCTAAAGTTTCATGCAACTGATTCCAAAACTTTGAGGTAAATTGGGTTGCTCTATGTGATACGATACTCCTCGGAACTCCATGCAAACAAATGATCCTAGTCATGTATATCTTCGCCAACGTAGCACTGGTGTAAGTGGTCTTAACTGGAATAAAATGTGCTACCTTTGTCAAACGATCAACTACTACCCATATCGAGTCATAGCCTACTTTCGTCCTGGGTAGTCCTGTGATAAAATCCATGCCTATCTTATCCCACTTCCATTCGGGTATCGGCAATGGTTGTAACAATCCTGCTGGCTTCTGATGCTCTGCCTTTACTCTCTGACATACGTCACAAACTGCTACATATGCTGCAATATCCTTCTTCATTCCGGTCCACCAGAATGTTTCCTTCAAATCCAAATACATCTTGGTATTCCCTGGGTGAATCGAATACGGTGAATCGTGTGCCTCTTGCAGAATCAACTTCCTGATCTCCGGGTCATTGGGCACATAAACACGGTCCTCAAACCATAAGGTATCGTGCTCATCCTCCCGAAATCCCTTTGCTTTTCCTTTGCTCAATTTCTCTTTTATAGCTGCAATCTCCTTGTCAGATTTCTGAGCTTCTCTGATCTTATCCATCAATGTTGATTGAATCTCCAATGTTGCTACATAGCCTCCCGGAACTATTTCCAAACATAGCTCACGAAGGTTTTCTGCTAACTTCTTTGGTACTTTCCCCGTCACTAGGGTATTGACATGGCTCTTACGGCTCAATGCGTCAGTTACTACATTAGCTTTTCCGGGATGGTAATGCGATCTCATGTCATAATCCTTAATGAGCTCCAACCATCTCCTTTGTCGGAGGTTCAACTCCTTCTGAGTGAAAATGTACTTCAAACTCTTGTGATCCGTGTACACCTCACAATGATTTCCAATGAGGAAATGTCTCCACGTCTTCAATGCATGCACTACGGCTGCTAACTCCAAATCATGCGTGGCATAATTCAACTCATGAGGCTTTAGTTGTCGTGAAGCATACGAAATAACTCTTCCTTCCTGCATAAGCACTGCTCCAAGTCCTCGACGTGAAGCGTCGCAATACACCTCATAATCCTTGGTCTGATCTGGCAAAATCAATACTGGTGAGGTGACCAAACGTTTCTTCAACTCCTGGAAACTAGCCTCACACTCCTCAGTCCATTTGAACTTAGTATCCTTCTTCAACAACTCCGTCATAGGCTTTGCTATCTTTGAAAAGTTCTCAATGAATCTCCGGTAGTATCCTGCGAGTCCAAGAAAATTCCGGATCTCTCCAACTGTCGTTGGTGCTTCCCATTCGGTTATGGTCTCAACCTTAGTGGGGTCAACTGCTATACCTTCTCCGGATATAACATGTCTGAGGAATCCAACTTCCTTCAACCAAAACTCACATTTGCTGAATTTGGCGTATAACTGATGTTCCCTTTGTTTCTCCAAAACCAAACGCAAATGTTCCTTATGCTCCTCTTCATTCTTTGAATAAACCAGGATGTCATCAATGAACACTACGACGAACTTATCCAAAAACTCCATAAACACTTTGTTCATCAGGTTCATAAAATAGGCAGGTGCGTTAGTCAATCCAAATGACATAACGGTATACTCATACAGTCCATATCTCGTGGTAAAAGCTGTCTTAGGTATGTCCTGCTCTCGAATCTTCAACTGATGGTACCCTGATCGCAAATCGATCTTGGAAAATACTTTAGCTCCTTGCAACCGATCAAACAGATCGTTGGTCATTGGCAGTGGGTACTTGTTCTTGATGGTTACTTCATTCAATCCCCGATAATCTACAACCATCCTTAATGATACATCCTTCTTTTCCACTAGAAGTACGGGTGATCCCCAAGGCGAAGAACTTGGGCGAATGTAACCTTTATCCAATAACTCCTTAATCTGATTCTTAATTTCTACCAAATCCTTTGCTGGCATCCGGTATGGTCGCTTTGATATTGGGCCGGTACCTGGCAATAACTCAATCAAAAACTCAATGTCTCTATCCGGTGGCATGCCTGGCAATTCCTCAGGAAATACATCAGGAAAATCCTTCACCACTGGTACTTCCTCTTGCACAACTCCTGTTAGGCAATTTACTTGTGTCCTTTTTGGCACATGCCGGGATACATACTTGATCCTTCTTCCTTCTGGTGTGGTAAGAAAAATTGACTTACTAGCGCATTCAATGTTCCCTTCTTACTTTGATAACCAATCCATTCCTAATATCACATCCAATCCTTGAGATTCCAATACTATTAGGTCTGAGGGAAAAACATAGTTACCAATCCTTAATGGTAACCGATCACACCATCGTCTAGCCATAAACTCCGCTCCTGGTGAGCTTACTAACATGGGTGACCTAAGTGCTTGGGTTGGCAGGTTATATTTATCCACAAATCCCCTTGATATATATGAATGCGATGCACCGGTGTCAAAAAGAACGAGTGCAGTAAATGACTTAACCAAAAACTTACTGATTACTGCATCGGGCTGATCTTCAACCTCCTCCACATTAACGTGGTTCACCTGTCCCCTGTTGAAAGGGTTCGGCTTCTTCCCAGAGCTTCCATTGCCATTTCCATTCTGGCATTCAGGACATTCATTGGCATAGTGTCCGGTTTTGGAACACTTGAAACAGGTGACTTGACTTAGGTCTCTCTTGGTTGGGGTCGATGGGGTGGTCCGGTTCTGGCCGTTGCTTCCTCCATTCCCATTACCATTCTTGTGGCCATTGTGGTTGTGCGAACTACCTCCTCCATGGGTGTGCTGAAACTGAAATCCCGGTTTAGGGGCAAAACGGGGCTTCTGCTGGGCTCCAGAGTTATACTTCCCCTGTCCATACTTCCTCTTACGGTTCTCAATTTGCTGTTGCTTCCCTTCAATCATGATGGCATGATCTACCAACTCCTGGTAGTTGTTGAAACTTGCTACCATCAATTTCATGCTTAGCTCATCATTCAGTCCTTCCAGGAATTTCTCCTGCTTAGCTGCATCCGTAGCAACGTCATCTGGGGCATAACGTGCTAGCTTACTGAAATCATCAACGTACTGGCCAACTGTCCTTCCTCCTTGGCGTAAGTTGCGAAACTCACGCTTCTTCATGGCCATAGCTCCTGTTGAAACATGGGCAGTGCGGAAAGCTTGCAGAAACTGATCCCATGTGACAATGTCAACTGGGTAAGTGGCTGTGAAATTCTCCCACCATGCTGTCGCGGGTCCGTCAAGCTGATGTGCGGCAAGCTTCACTTTCTCACCATCCGTGCATCCTGCAGTGGTCAACTCCCTTCCTATCTTGCGGAGCCAATCGTCTGCTACTATCGGCTCGGTGCTACTGGAAAACACCGGCGGATTCAGCCTAAGGAAACGGGCTACGTGGTCAACATGTGGTGGTTGTGGTGGGTTGTTGTTGTTGTTCTGCTGGTTCTGGACTAACATTTGCATCAATTGATTCTGCTGTTGGATCAACTGAGTGAGCTCCGGTGGGAATCCATTGTCATGTCTCGGAGGCATCTGAGGGTTTTAGAAGAGATGAGATTTAAGAATAGAGTGAGGACTAAAGAGAAAACACTACCCCAATGCACATGAGAAAATGCACACAAAATCACTTCATTCAATCAAACAAGGGCTTACAAACGGTCTAGCTATCGCAAAAGTGCTCGAACTAATGTTTACATGGGGGAATACTACTACTATCTGGTGGTCATCTAGAAATTTGAACCGGTGGAAGACTCCATGATATCTGCTCCAGCTTCGTCTTCAAAGTCGGGTTCACTTGGATCCGAATCGGTGTCGTCGATGATGATGTAGTTGTCCGGACATGCGACGTACTCGTCTTCCTTCCTGGATGCTAACTTCCCCTTGAGTTCTTCAATCTCCTGCTTAAGATCGTTATTGTGTCTCGCTAGAGCTATGATCTCATCCATGTAGTCCTTGCGTGTAGACTTCAGTTCTCCTTCTAGCTCGATGATCCTTGCCTTCGCATTCTTCAACTCTATCATATCATTGCACATCTGGTTCTCGTGGCGTCGAATGTGCTGGTTTAACTCCTGGATGAAAGATGCAATGGATCTATCCTTCTTGGTGCTGACTAACTCCCATTGTTCATCACGACGTCCGCAAATCTGGTAGATAGTGTCCTTGAGGTCTTCTTGATAAACTTCTCCAATGCATCCCATGGTGATATGAGCTGCCATGCTCCTTCCCAGACTCCAGGTTGGTGCATTGAAAACACTATCTATGGGCTTCGTGATTGGCGCGAATGTCCTTCCCGGAATGTGAGCTTGAATCTTCCAGCGCTCCTCTTCAGGCAGAGTGGCGTTGAAGGTTCCCGTGAAGCTTGGTAATCCAATGTTCAGGTATTTGGTGACTTCCTTCAGGTGAAATCCAAATGGTGTGCCTTCATCCGGTTGAGCGTACTTAATCTTCGCGTTCGTCATCCTAAAAGAGTAGAAAAGATGAGGAGTTAGAAAATGAGAAGAGAATGGTGATCTATGGCTTTAACTTAGTGGTCGTGTCCTACAGTCAGCGTGTGCTCTGATACCATCTCTGTAGCGACCCGACCCGAATGGATCAAGTCTACTGCGCTCCGGTGTCATCCCTGGATCAGTAATGCTGACACCACACAGTACATCGAAGGATTTATAGCAGAGTGGCAATCACACACTTATTACATCGTTGTCTCAAAGAGAACTTATTACAATAAATATGGCTTAAGGCCATCTAGTGTCGAAAACACCGGAAGACTCGGAAGATAAATGGGTCCATCAACTCCAACGGCATCACTGAGTATAGAACCACGACCTAAAAACACCTTACTCGTCGTCTGAAAAGTCTACAACATGAGAAGTTGCAGCCCGAAAACGGGTCAGCACATGGAATATGCTGGCAATGTAACACATAGAGAGTAATGGAATGAAACAGCTATACTATATGCATATATGGCTGGTGGAAAGCTCTATGGTTACAGTTTTGCGTAAAGCCAGTTTTTCCCTACTGCAAAGGAATAAATTTATTAACTATCATGGTGGTTGTTAAACATCAAGAATGGTTGACAGCATTCTGGTCCCAATTAAGTGAACAATTAAAACCCAACAATATTAATTAGAGTAACATGTTGAGATTCACATGATATTCAAGTACTAGATACTCAAGTTGTCCATAACTGGGGACACGGCTAATCATGATTAGTTTGTACACTCTGCAAAGGTTTGCGCACTTTTCCCCACAAGACTCGATCGCCTCCGTTTGGTTTCTCGCACTAGAGGGTGTTTGAGAAGACGGATGACCGAGACACAGTCTTTCAGAAGCACTAGCACCTTACATGTGGGTAGACCGTACCACCTATAACCCCTACATCTGCTAGTCTACCCGTAAGAGTTCGCACGACTTAATCAACTATGCCAGAGCCCATAATGGCTTGTGGCTGCACACGGAAGTTACTAGCATGAATGATCTTATGATCCCATTGAGCCTGGGTGGCGGTCCGAAATAAAACAGGCAAGTCCTGATAGACATCAGGTGCCTCAATCCACCCAGATGTGTGTTTAAGTTGCCACCTTAGATAAACCATTAAAATTAATAAACTCACATCTGTCATGGATATCACTCACCCAATCCACGTCTACTAGCATAGCATGGCATAATAAGCAAACGTAGAAGTAACTCCCAAAGGTTTCATAATAATACAGGTAATAGGTACTACCTCATCTACTTCCCATCCCACAATTTAATTAGATCATAATCATGCAATGTGTGAGGATTGATCTAATGCAATAAAACATGGGTTGTAGAAAAGGTATGATCAAAATGTTACTTGCCTTGCTGATGATCCGCGAGACCTAGGGTTTCGAAGTAACAAGCGGCGCAATCCAGGTGATCTATCGCAGACAAACAACAAGCACACAATAAGTACTCATCTAATGCACAGGTAAAACTCGAACAAGAGAACGAACCGGAAAGTTCAACTTAAGAACTCCGGTTGCAAAGAAAGAACGAACCGAACCAAGAAACGAAAACAAACGGCGGAAGAAAAAAACTCAGTTCTAGCAAGTTGAATCTAGGTCAAATTTTACCCGGGCAAAAGCTTGTTTAAGTTGATTAGACGGAACGGCGGTTTCGAAACGAAACTCCAGGCACTTGAATCACCTGATTCCGATAAACGAGCGAGAAGAAAGACTAGAACGAAGATCGGATCTGAGATCACGATCGCGGAATAAATCCGACGAAAAGAAAGAAAGAACGGTTAAACGAACGGACGTTCGTTAACCGAGAATAACCGGTGATCACGTTCGTTAAGACGAACGGTCCGGCGAACGCTCGCTAAACAACTAAACCAAAAAAAACGAAAAGGAAACCGATCTAGGGTTTCGGAAAAGAAAACCGAAACAAAGAACCGGAAAAGAAACGGAACGGTTCTTTTAAGAAAAACCGAACCGAGGCGAGGAAAAAGAGAGAGGCGCGGCGCGGCTACCTCGACGAGGCTCGGCGAGGGGCTCCGGCGGCGGCGGGGTACAAGGGCGGCGGCGGCGACTAGGCGGCGCGGCTGCGGCTGCTGCTGCTGCTGCTTGGGGCGGCGGGCTGGTGTGGGGAGGAGAGGGGGGGTCGCTAGGTATTTATACTAGGAGGGGGGGTTTCCTTCGGGGTGGGGGCAAGAAAAAGGGGAGGGGGGCCCGGCCTAGAGTCCTACTAGGACTCGGCCTGGGGCGGCGGCTGCGCCTGGCGCGCGCGGGGAAAGAGGCCGGCTGGGCCGGCTGGGCCTTGGCCCAGGCGGGGCGCTGCTCTCTTTTTTTTATAAATCGGCGTGCGCAGAAAAACAAAAGAAAGAAAATCTAAACGAGCTCCAAAATTCCTAAAGTAAATTTTCTCCGACTCCTAAAAATGAGCCAAACAAAATGAACTTTTCTCCGGGCCTAAAAATGCAATTTTTTTGAAAACGCGCATTTTTCCCTATCCAAATAAAATGCAAATAAACACCGGAAATCCAAAATTTGATTTATTCATTAGATCTTCATTTTCCCTAACTTTGGGAAAGTCATATTATTCCCTCTCTCATTTTTTTTGATATTGGAAAAATAATTGAAGATGAAATAAATAAATCAAATGATCCTCTTTTTAAATTCGAGAAAACTCTCAAATATGAAAATAACGAAATCTCCAACTCTCTCCGAAGGTCCTTGAGTTGCGTGAAATTTCTAGGATCGACCAAAATGCAAGAAAATATGATATGCATGATGATCTAATGTGTAACATTCCAAATTGCAAATTTGGGATGTTACACAAGAGCTCTTGCATGTTCTCATGTCATGGGTCTGCTAGGCACTTGGTGAGACGCTGGTAGGTCCATGGGGATGACCTTGGAATGCTGCACATCATCTTCCCTCCCTTGGGGAAGTTCCGTCCTCGGATCAAATTCTTCATCACCATGGTAGGGAGAGAGATCTTTGACGTTGTAGATGTGATGAAGACATCAACACATTGTTACACCCACAGCCCCTGCTGCTATACATACTGGACCAATTACTAGAGCTCGCGCACGCCAATTGAATTATCAGGTACTTTCGTTTCTTGGTAACAATTCTAATGTTCATGAGAAAATGATGCTGCCTAAATTGGATACATTTGTTTTGCGTACAAATGAAGGGCCTAGCTTGGACAAGAAAGATGAACCTTGGAGCAAGTTCAAGCATGGAGATGATGGCATGCGCAAGGGGAACAAGAACGGAGTTACAAGTGATGATTCCAGGACTTTGAAGCCACCATAATGAGTGCATGAAGCCTTGGACGAAATATACAAGATGCCACTTCATAAATTTTATCCAGAAGCTATTCTAGGTGCCGCTTCACCTTATTTTTGGGCCAGGCCCATGTAATTTCGAAATATTTGATTATAGGCAGTTTTTAGAGTCCGTATGTGTGGGGAAACAAGAGTTAGGGTTGGATTCGGACCCCTCCTCCAAGTGCCACGAAATTCCCCCTCTCTTCTCCATATACAGCCCTTAGGGCATCGTTTAGACTTTGGGTTTTGTTTAGATTAAAAGTTCTCCATAGCTGCAACTTCGCATACTTCGTTTGTGTCCAACGACCAAACTAGGACGTCACAGAACCCCACCTTCATTAATAAAGCTTTCCTCTTTTATTCGCAATATCCAGATTGCAATCTCTGTTTCTTGCTTGTTCTTCATTTGCTCGCAGGAAATAGACCCTCATGGTCAGGTTGATCATGGTCCGGCGTGGTCAATAACCCTCGGAAGTTGGTTTAGCGATTGCTAAGGCGCGACGTCTTCGCACGTTCGTAGTCGGATCATCAAAGTCGACTCCGATAGAAAACGATATCTATCTCATCGAAACATCGGGACACCTTCGCCTCTATCAAGTGGTATCAGATTTCCAGGTTGCTCGGTGAGATTTTACATTTTTTTCGTAGTTTAGATCGAGTCTGTTCTTCATACCTACAGTCAATGAAAAAAGGCAAAAAAATTAGGGTTAGTTCATCATATTCAAACCAATCTGAGCCTTTGCATAGTCTTTTTAGTATTTTGCTTTGTTGAATTTGTGGTTGCATCATCGTGTCTAGTTGGTGGTCTTAGAGTCTAGTCCTTTAGAGTTTCGAGTTCTGGTCATAAGTTGTCACGCCGCCGCCGCACCATCATCATCGCCCCTGCCATCTACCACCACCGCTTATCCGCCATCGATCCGTCTCCATATACCATCACCAATCCGTATCCATATACCACCACCAATCCGTATCCAGATACCAACAACAATCCGTATCCATATACCACCACCGCTGCCATATCCTACCACCATATATCCACCACCAATCCGAGTTCCTTTCATATTAGGTTTGTTTTCGAGACCCCCGGGCAGTTTTTAGGCCAAATTTTTCGCAGGAAAAAATATTTTTCCCTATCCTATTTTTAGGCTTTTCTGAGTCTTTTGCGCCACATGCCATCGTAGTGATTTTTTGTCGCACTTTTTCGTCATCGCTGCCCTGATTTCCGAAAAAAGTCAAAAAAAATCGGGCCCATCCTGTCAGTTTGACAAGGGAAGAGTTTTGAGACACTCGCCATTATAGTGACTTTTCGCAAAAAAAGAGCGCAAAAAAAAGAGCGCCAAAAAAAGAGCGAAAAAAAGTTCCAGAATGTGCTTTTCCCTTGTTTACGTGCAGCGCCATGATTTTGTTAGAGTTCTAGGCTCGCGTCTCTAGCACAGTCTAGCCTAGGACCAGCACAGTACCGTCGTCGAGCGTTTATTCAACTTTGCATCTTTGAATTGATTATTGTTGACCCTTTTTGCTACCATATTATAAGCCTTCCCAGCTCCACATACATCTATGTCGTGCGTTTGATTGTCCCTGGTAATCGCTCTATCCAATCTTTGAGAGTTTTAACTACGACGGTTGCTGATCACCGCCTGCTGCCTGGGTATGAACTGGTAAGAATTTGAGATTTGCTTGACGGATTTGTGACACCCACCACCACCTCTTGTTATTAGTCTGTAGGATCATATTCCTGTGTGTTTCTATTGCTGCTAACCATGGCAGGATCACAAGCCGACGAGACTGACTGGGAGAACATGACAAATAAGGAGTTGCATGATAAATTTCAACAAATGATGAGTGGACAGGTGCAAGATGTGCTAAACATATTTGAAGAGGCCATGGAGAAGATAGATGGCATGGACAAGACGTTCGAAACAAAGCTCGATAACAAGTTTAATGAATTGCTCGCGCGTCTCCCACCACCACCAACGGCTGCCCTAACGCACCTCAGCAAAAACAACAACAACAACAACAACAATGTCGCCTTCCAAATCAAGTGGGACGAGCACATCGCGTTCCCATTGACCCTGGGCAAAATTCTGGTGTCGCTGTTGATGCTTCTGTCGCTCCTGCTGCTACTGCAAACGTGGAGGACCATTATGAGGATGAGGTTGATCAAAATCAGAACTACGTGCAACCACCAGCACCACCACCACCAGGTCGTCCTCAGGTATATCATCGCAACGGTAGTGCCGCACCACCATATGAGGTACGAGATCATGACCATCTTCCTAAACTGAAATTGAATATTCCACCATTTGAGGGTAGATATATTCCTGATATATATCTTACATGGGACTTAGAAACTGAACAACGTTTTACATGTTTACAATATCCTAAGGAGAGACGTGTTCCTGCTGCTATTTGTGCTTTCACTAGCTTCGCATGTGTTTGGTGGTCTGAACATTGTAGATTATATCCTATTCCAACTACTTGGGCTGCTTTGAAAACTGCTATGCATACTCGTTGGGTTCCACCATATTATCAACGTGAATTACTTTAAAAATTGCAGCATTTAAGACAAGGAAAAAATTCTGCAGAAGAATATTATCAGGAATTACAAATTGGCATGATTAGATGTGGTATTGTTGAAGAGAATGAAGCTATGCTTGCACGTTTTATGGGTGGATTAAATAGAGAGATTCAGACCATTCTAGAGTATAAGGAGTATACTAATATCACTCGTTTATTCCATCTTGCTTGTAAAGCTGAACGTGAAGTGCGGGATCGATAGGCATTGGCGCGAACTAACTTTTCTGCAGGTCGATCTTCATCATGGAGACCACGTGCATCCTCTACTTCCACTACGCCAGCACCTCCATCACGTGCCACCTCCGGCCGTGATACAAGAAAGTAGGCACAACCACCACTATCTGCCAAGAGCACACCTGCAGGGCCTGCACAGAGCCCTTCTTCTTCCATGGCATCAACAGGGCACACAAGTGATATTATTTGTCATCATTGTAAGGGAAGAGGACATTTTGAGAGAGAATGCAAATCTTAGCGTGTGATGATTGTTACTGAGGATGGTGGGTAGGAGTCCGGTAGTGACTATGATGAGGAGACTTTGGCTCTTATTACACATGAAGAACACGGTGGAGATGATTCTGATCATGAGATGCAATACATGGCTGCTGAAGATGCTCACGGGTATGAATGTTTAGTTGCTCAACGTGTTTTCAGTGTGCAGGTTACACAAGCTGAGCAAAATCAGAGGCATAATTTGTTCCATACAAAGGGAGTTGTGAAGGAACGTTCTGTTCGCGTCATCATAGATGGAGGGAGCTGCAACAACTTGGCTAGCATGGAGATGGTGGAGAAGCTATCTCTCACCAGAAGACCACATCCACATCCTTACTACATCCAATGGTTCAACAACAGCGGCAAGGTTAAGGTTACACGTACTGTTCATGTGCATTTTAGTATCTCTACATATGCTGATTGTGTTGATTGTGATGTGGTACCCATGCAAGCATGTTCCTTATTACTTGGTATACCATGGCAATTTGATAAAAATTCTATACACCATGGTAGAAATAATGAGTATACTCTTGTTCATAAGGATAGCCATATTACTTTGCTTCCTATGACTCCTGAATCCATTTTGAAAGATGATATTAATAGAGCTAATAAAGCAAAACAGGAGAAAAATAAGAGTGAAAATCATACTGTGGCAAAAGAATTTGAGCAACAAATGAAACCTAATAATAAACCATTTATTGTTGCTTCTGGAATTAAATTGAAAAGTGCATGTTTACTTGCCACAAAATCTGATATTGATGAGCTAGATTTCAGCAAATCTGTTTGCTATGCCTTTGTGTGCAAAGAGGCATTATTTTCATTCGAGGACGTGCCTTCCTCTTTGCCCCTGCTGTCACTAACATTTTGCAGGAGTTCGCTGATGTCTTCCCACAAGACGTGCCACCGGGATTACCACCTATTAGAGGTATTGAGCATCAAATTGACTTAATTTCCGGTGCATCGCTACCCAACCGTGCACCATACCGTACCAATCCAGAGGAGACGAAGGAGATTATGCGTCAAGTACAGGAGCTGCTCGACAAAGGTTACATACGCGAATCTCTTAGTCCTTGTGTTGTTCCTATTATACTAGTGCCTAAAAAGGATGGTACGTCACGTATGTGTGTTGATTTTAGAGGCATCAATAATATTACTATTCGTTATCGCCATCCTATTCCTACGCTAGATGATATGCTCGATGAATTGAGTGGCTCTACAATTTTCTCCAAAGTTGATTTGCGTAGTGGATACCATCAAATTCGTATGAAATTGGGAGATGAATGGAAAATGGCATTTAAAACTAAGTTTGGTTTATATGAGTGGTTAGTCATGCCTTTTGGGTTAACTAATGCACCTAGTACTTTCAAGAGACTAATGAACGAAGTTTTATGTGCTTTCATTGGACGATTTGTGGTAGTCTATTTAGATGATATACTGATTTATAGCAAATCTTTGGAGGAACATTTGGAACATTTATGTGCTGTTTTTATTGCTCTACATGATGCACGTTTGTTTGGTAACCTTGGGAAGTGCAACTTCTGCACCGACCGAGTATCTTTTCTTGGCTATGTTGTTACTCCACAGGGAATTGAAGCTGATAAAGCCAAGATTGAAGCTATTGAGAGTTGGCCGCAGCCTAAAACGGTCACGCAAGTGAGGAGTTCTCTTGGGCTCGCTGGATTCTATAGGCGTTTTGTGAGAGATTTCAGCACCATTGCTGCACCTCTCAATGAGCTTACAAAGAAGGATGTGCCTTTTATTTGGAGTATCGCACAGGAAGAAGCCTTCACGGTATAGAAAGATAAGTTGACACGTGCTCCTTTACTCCAACTTCCTGATTTTAATAAGACTTTTGAGCTTGAATGTGATGCTAGTGGAATTGGATTAGGAGGTGTGTTATTAGAAGATGGCAAACTTGTTGCATACGTTTTTGAAAAATTGAGAGGGCCTAGTCTGAATTATTCTACTTATGATAAAGAATTATATGCTCTTGTTCGAACTTTAGAGACATGGCAACATTATTTATGGCTCAAAGAATTTGTTATACATTCTGTTCATGAATCTTTGTAACATATTAAAAGTCAAGCTAAACTGAATCATAGACATGCTAAATGGGTTGAATTCATTGAGACTTTCCCTTATGTTATTAAGCACAAGAAGGTTAAAGAAAATGTTATTGCTAATGCATTGTCTCGTCGCTATACTATGCTTTCACAACTTGACTTCAAAATATTTGGGTTGGAGACCATCAAAGATCAATATGTGCATGATGCTAATTTCAAAGATGTAATGCATAATTGTAAAGAAGGAAGAACATGGAACAAGTTCGTCGTTAATGATGGATTTGTGTTCCATGCTAACAAGCTATGCATTCCAGCTAGCTCCGTTCATCTTTTGTTGTTGCAGGAGGCGCATGTAGGAGGACTAATGGGACACTTTGGAATGAAGAAGAGGGAGGACGTACTTGCTGCACATTTCTTTTGGTCAAAGATGAGACGGGATGTTGAGTGTTTTGTTGCTCGCCGCACTACATGTCAAAAAGCGAAGTCACGACTCAATCCTCATGGTTTATATATGCCTTTACCAGTACCTAGTGTTCCTTGGGAGGATATATCTATGGACTTTGTTTTAGGTTTACCTCGAACAAAGAAGAGGAGGGATAGAATATTTGTTGTCGTGGATAGGTTCTCGAAAATGGCACACTTTATACCATATCATAAAAGCGATGATGCTATTAATGTTGCTGATTTGTTCTTTCATGAAATTATTCGCTTGCTTGGTGTGCCAAATACTATTGTTTCAGATCATGAAACTAAATTTCTTAGCCACTTTTGGAGATGTTTATGGTCTAAGTTGGGGACTAAACTGCTTTTTACTACTACTTGTCACCCCCAAACTGATGGACAAACTGAAGTAGTCAATAGAACATTGTCTACTATGCTTAGGGCTGTTTTGAAGAATAATAAGAAAATGTGGGAAGAATGCTTGCCTCATATTGAATTTGCTTATAATCGTTCATTGCATTCTACTACTAAGATGTGCCCTTTTGAAATTGTGTATGGTTTCCTACCTCGTGCACCTATTGATTTGGTGCCTCTTCCATCTTCGGAGAAGGTTAATTTTGATGCTAAAGAACGTGCTGAATTGTTTTTAAAAATGCATGAGTTAACTAAGGAAACATTGACCGTATGAATGCTAAATATAAACTTGCTGGAGATAAGGGTAGAAAACATGTTGTGTTTGCACCTGGAGATCTTGTTTGGTTACATTTGTGTAAGGATAGATTTCCTAATTTGCGCAAATCAAAGCTAATGCCACGTGCTGGTGGTCCTTTTAAGGTGTTAGAGAAAATAAATGATAATGCATATAAACTTGAGTTGCCTGCAGATTTTGGGGTTAGTCCCACATTTAACATTGCAGATTTGAAGCCTCATTTGGGTGAGGAAGATGAGCTTTCATCGAGGACGACTTCATTTCAAAAAGGGGAGGATGATGAGGACATCAATACCATTGTTACACCCACAGCCCCTACTGCTATACATACTGGACCAATTACTAGAGCTCGCACACGCCAATTGAATTATCAGGTACTTTCGTTTCTTGGTAACGATTCTAATGTTCATGAGAATATGATGCTGCCTAAATTGGATACATTTGTTTTGTTTACAAATGAAGGGCCTAGCTTGGACAAGAAAGATGAACCTTGGAGGAAGTTCAAGCATGGAGATGATGGCATGCGCAAGGGGAACAAGAACGGAGTTACAAGTGATGATTCCAGGACTTTGAAGACACCATAATGAGTGCATGAAGCCATGGACGAAATATACAAGATGCCACTTCATAAATTTCGTCCAGAAGCTATTCTAGGTGCCGCGTCACCTTGTTTTTGGGCCAGGCCCATGTAATTTCGAAATACTTGATTATATGCAGTTTTTAGAGTCCGTATGTGTGGGGAAACAAGAGTTAGGGTTGGATTCGGACCCGTCCTCCAAGGGTCACGAAATTCCCCCCTCTCTTCTCCATATATACAGCCCTTAGGGCATCATTTAGACTTTGGGTTTTGTTTAGATTAAAACTTCGCCATAGCTGCAACTTCGCGTACTTCGTTTGTGTCCAACGACCAGACCAAGACGTCACAGAACCCCACCTTCATTAATATAGCTTTCCTCTTTTCTTCGCAATATCCAGATTGCAAACTCAGTTTCTTGCTTGTTTTTCATTTGCTCGCAGGAAATAGACCCTCGTGGTCAGGTTGATCGTGCTCCAGTGTGGTAAATAACCCTCGGAAGTTGGTTTAGCGATTGCTAAGGCGCGATGTCTTCGCACGTTCTTAGTCGGATCGTCAAAGTCGACTCCCACAGAAAACGATATCTATCTCATCGAAACATCGGGACACCTTTGCCTCTATCAAGATGTCGCTCACGGATTACTTGTCGCGTGGAATGTCGATCTTGTAGGCATTGTCATTGTAGCGTGCAAGCACCTTGAAGGGTCCATCCGCTCGTGGTGGAAGCTTGGACTTGCGTTCTTGTGGAAAGCGGTCCTTGCGAAGGTGTGGCCACACGAGATCACCAATGTTGAAGACCATGGGGTGTTTGTTGATGTTGAGTTTGGTCGCAAGTTGTAGTACTTGGCGCTCGATAGTATGTCTTGTATCTTCATGCATCTTCTAGAGATGAGTCACACGCGCACTTGCGTCCAAACTGATGCGCTCTTGGAGTGGTAGAGGGAGAATGTCCAATGGGGACAAAGGGTTGAATCCGTAGATGACCTCAAAGGGGGACTTGCCGGTTGTTGAGTGTCTTGCTTGGTTGTAGGCAAACTCGACGATAGGTAGGCACTCCTCCCACTCCTTGATGTTCTTCTTGATGATTACTCGAAGTAGAGCGGAGAGTGTGTGGTTGGTAACTTCCGTTTGGCCGTCGGTTTGTCGATGATAAGCCGTGGAGAAGAGTAGCTTGATTCTGAGCTTGGAGCATAGGGTCTTCCAAAAGTAGCTAAGGAACTTGAAGTCGCGGTCCAAGACGATCGTCTTTGGCACTCTGTGTAGACGCAATATTTCCCTACAAAAGAGAGTAGCAACATGCGAAGCATCGTCTATCTTGATGCAAGGAATGAAATGTGCCATTTTTGAGAAACGGTCCACAACGAAAAATACCGAATCCTTCCCATTTCGAGTCCTAGGCAAACCAAGTACAAAGTCCATGCTAATGTCTTCCCATGGTTGATGATAGAGACAAGGGTCCCGATCTTTCAATGAGATGATAACTATAGATTTGGTGGAGACGACTTTGACGATCCGACTACAAACGTGCAAGGACGTTGCGCCTTAGCAATCGCTAAACCAACTCCGAGAGGTTATTGACCATGCCGGAGCACAATCAACCTGACCACGAAGGTCTACTCCTGCAAGCAATCGAAGAACAAGCAAGAACATGATTAAGCAATCTGAATATTGCGAATATGGATGAAGTATTGATAAAAATGGGGTTTCATAAGCGGTCTTGGTCTGGCCGTTGGACACAAACGAAGTACACGAAGTTGCAGCGATGGCTAACTTTTAACTAAATAAAACCTAAGGAAAAAGCTACTAGATGGACCTACTTATATAGGAGCAAGGGGTGGCGTCCAAGGAGGTGGGAGGACGTCCCAAGACAGCATAAAACTAACCCTAGGTCATACAAGGCTCATGGGCCTAAGTGGAGGTGATGCAACACCTTTGGGCTTGTAGTTTGACTCGGATTCAACTTCAACATTACATCGTTTCGTCCATAACTCAATGCTCCGGAAAAATTTCAAGGTGAATCCAATTGTGTTGGAAAGAGCACGCAATCTACTTTCAAACAAAAAAAATAATCACCCAATTCCGAGTCCGTATGAAAAAATTGTTGGCGTTTTGAGTCAGGTATGTCTGTGTAGTCCGAATCTGAATCCAGAACGTGAGAACTTGGACTCTATCTTCTCTTGGCCCAAAAGTGACATGAGAGGACTTTTTGAACAGCACCTAAACTTCTCTTTTTCCCTTATCTTCATATGTGGATTGTACAAATGTCCCATACACCTGCAATTAGACATGGCACAAAACTTTGTGAAGTATTTTTGTCCTGGATGACATAAATAAATTATTGCATAGTTTGCATTAGAAATCACCTCAGAAATATACATGTATGCAATATTTTTGATTGTATCCAAGGTAGTCATGTCCTCATCAGTCGATATGGAATTGGTAGAGGAATATAAAGGCCATGGGATTGAGCTTTAGACTTAGCTTTGCGACATGTAGAGCATCAGTTGGTGAATCGGTTGACGTCACAAAACATCTTGGGCCAATAGTAGTTCTTTGAGAGCGTAGCGAATGTCTTGTCGCGTCCAAAGTGTCCCATTGAGCCTCCTCCATGAGATTCCTGCAAAAGCAACAAACGAAGAGAAGACTCGGGGATGCAAAGTTTGTTAGCTCTCATAAGATATCCATGTTTAATGTAATAGCGTTCCCAAGAGGTGTGCGTCAAACACTTGGCATAAGGAGTAGCAAAAGTAGGGTCATGCTTATACAAGTGTTTTATATGCTCAAAACCATTGACATCCAATTCAAGTTGAGTAACAAGCAGGCATATGCGGGAAAGGGCATCCGCCACAATGTTTTCCTTGCCCTTAATGTACTTGATGACATAAGGAAAAAACTCAACGAATTCACTCCATTTAGCATGACGCTTGTTCAACTTGGTTTGGCCCTTAAGGTACTTGAGCGTTTCATGATTGGTATGAATGATAAATACATGAGGACGAAGATAGTGTTCCCATTCATAAAAAACACGGACTAAGGCATATAGCTCTTTGTCATAGATGGGGTAATTGAGTTGCACGCCGGAGAGTTTCTCACTAAAGTAAGCTATGGGGTGCTTCTCTTGCGTTAACACACCTCCTATGCCATTACCACTATCATCGCAATCAATCTCAAAGGGTTTGTCAAAGTTGGGTAAAGCAAGCACGGGAGCATGTGTAAGCAAATTATTAAGCTCATTGAAAGCGGTATCTTGGGATTGTCCCCGAACAAAAGGCGCATTCTTCTTGCTCAAAGCATGCAAAGGCAAAGCAATGGTGCTAAAATCTTTCACAAAGCAATGATAGAAACCTGCAAGGCCAAGAAAGCTACGCACTTGTTGCAAGTTGGTTGGTTGTGGCCAAGTCTTAATAGTATTGATCTTGGACTCATCAACATGAACACCCTTAGAAGATACAACAAAACCCAAGAAAATGAGCTTGTCAACGCCCAAAAGGCATTTCTCCATATTAGCATACAGGTGCTCTTTTCGAAGAGTTTGTAAAACGGTTTCGGACATGGGTGACATGCTCTTTGAGAGACTTGCTAAAAACAAGGATATCATCGAAGTAGACCACAACAAACACACCAATGTAAGGGTGAAAGACACGATTCATAAGACGTGTAAAAGTACCTGGTGCTTCCGATAGACCCATAGGCATGACTAACCACTCATACAAGCCAAACTTCGTTTTGAAAACGGTTTTCCATTCATCACCCTCTTGTATGCGGATTTGATATAAACCACTTTTAAGGTCAATTTTAGAAAATATAGTGGCACCACTAAGTTCATCAAGCATATCATCAAGGTGTGGAATGGGATACCTATAACGAACGGTGATAGCATAGGTCTACAATGGGAGCACATGCGAAAGCTACCGTCTCGTTTTGGCACAAGAATGACCGGGACGGCACAAGGGCTCAAACTTTCACGTACATGTCCATGGTCTATGAGATGCTTTACTTGCCTTTGTATTTCTTTGTTTTCTTCGGGGTTGACGCGGTAGGGAGCTTTGTTCGGAAGCGGTGCTCCAGGGATGTGGTCGATGCGGTGCTCGATGCCTCGTAATGGAGGTAGTCCCGGAGGTAGATCGTCGGGGAAAACATCATGAAATTCCTGCAAAAGAGAAGACAACACTAGAGGAAGAGTGTGAGAGGTGTTAGCTCGTGGTGCGTTGTCCTTGCACAAAAGGACGTAGTGTAGGACACTAGATGGGTTCTCACACACTCCTCTTATCTCACTTTTGGTGGAAAATAGGACTAAGTTCCTCTTTTTCTCATCGTGGAGGTGTTCAATTTGGGCTTGTGGCGCTCACTCTCTTTTTGGTGGCTCGCTCTCTCACTATTATCTCTAGGATGGGTGGCTTGCTTCTCGGCGATCACTTAGCTTGGCGACATTGGACGAAGTACATACTCCTTCACTTTCATCTTGAAGATGTAGTGGTTCGTTCGGCCGTTGTGGATGACTCCTCTATGAAATTGCCATGGGCTTCTAAGGAGGAGGTGGCATACGGTCATTGGAACGACGTCGCACTCCAAAGTGTCTTCATAGGCACCAATTTTGAAGGAGACTTGTACTCGTTGCTCGACTTGGAGAGTGCCAGAGTCGCTAAGCCATTGCACTTTCTATGGATGTGGGTGTTTCGTCTTGGGCAATTGGAGCTTGGAGCAAAGTTCTTCACTTGCGAAATTATGACAACTCCCTCCATCGATGATGACCTTGACGGATCTTCCATTGATGCCGGCCTTGGTGTGAAAGATATGGCATCTTTGGTCTTCTTCTTGATGATGTTGGAGAGTCAAGACCTTGGAGGCAACAAGAGCGGGACTTGAATCTTCATCGCAAAAGACTTGTTCCTCTTCATCGTTCACTTGACGGTGCATGACGACTTGCTCATGACCGTCCATTTCTCCTTCACTCATCGAGTCGTAGGTTTCGTCGTCGTTGAGGATCATGGTCCGCTTGTTGGTGCACTCATAGGACTTGTGGCCTCGGCCTTCGCATGTGAAGCATTTGAAGGAACTCGTCTTGACGGTCTCATCGGTTGCAGTGGATGATGATGAAGCTCTCGGCTTGAAGTTTCTTGTAGTAGGAGGATGACTTGGAGTTGACGAAGCTTTCTTGGAACTCGACTTGTCGACGTTGCTTGTAGAAGGCTTGGTAGACGGAGTTGGAGTCATTGAAGCTTGGGTGTTGGAGAAGCTGTATGACTTGGATGAGAACTTGGCATACCTGAAATCGTCTTAAACTTGACGTTCCGCTTTTGTAGCTTGATGCACTATCTCGATGAGGTTCGAGTATGGTTGGAAGTCGGCGATATTCTTGATAGGATGGTTGAGTCCATTCAAGAAATGTGCCATAGTTTTCTCATCATCTTCCATGACATTGGCTCATATCATGGCAATCTCCATCTCCTTCTAGTACTCTTCAACGCTCTTGGTTCCTTGCTCGAGTAGTTGGAGTTTCTTGAAGAGGTCGCGGTTGTAGTAGGTAGGCACGAAGCGTGCTCTCATGCCATCCTTCATTTGTGCCCAAGTAGTGATGGGTGGTTCACCTCTTGCCTCTCGGCGCTCGATGACTTGTTCGCACCAAATGAAGACATAGTCTTGGAACTCAAGGGATGCCATCGCGATCTTCTTCTATTCTTCATAGTTGTGCAAACAGAAGATTTTGTCGACCTTCAATGCCCATGATAGTTATTCTTTGGGATCGTTGCTTCTATTCAACTTGGGCATGGTGAAATTGAGCTTTCCGTAGCGTTGCTCTTCATTGTGTTGGGGTCGGGGATGATGACACCCGTGTTGTAGATGATTGTCAAGCTCGTGTCGCTCTTGGTGAGGAGGGTTCTCAACCTCATGTTGCTCTTGTCGTGGTGGATTTCCATTGTCGTCATGCTCTTGATGAACTTGATGTTGTTGGCGAGCTTGTGGAGGTGCTTGTCGAGCTCGAGGAGGAACTTGAGGAACTTGACGATGCACGCGAGCTTGAAATCTTCATTCTTGAACTTCTTCGCGAAGTGCTTCTTCATGTTAGCTAGCTTGTCGGCCTCGGTTAGCTATGGCACGACTTGAATCTTGGAGGGCTTGCTGCGCAGCAAGTGCTTGAGATTCACAGAGTTGTTATTCTTGGCGTTGTGCCTCAGCATCTTGTGCATCTTGGTGTAGACGCGCGCGCTCTTCCTCTTCATGTTGCCGTTGACATTGCCGTTCTCGTGCTAGCGCAAAGGCCTCTTGGGTTTGATGTTGTCGGCGCTCTTGAGAGTCGGTGTCATGTAGAGGATTGAGGCTTGCTTGACGATCGTTGCGCGCAGCATGGCGTAGAGTGTTTGATGTCGGTGTACTTGAGCCGAAGAGGGTGAAGTCGGAGTGTCGACTTGAGCGAGTCCTTCTTGATGAAGACGAAGTGGAAGAAGAGCGATTGAGAAACAAAGCGCGAATTTCGGCCATCCTTGCGTCATTCTCTTACTTGTGATCGTCGAGCTTGTGGAAGAAGAGCGGATGAGAAACGAATATTGCAATGTAACAAGTAGACCAAGCAATGTAGTGTAGCCGGAAACACACACGCAAAAAGATAAGTGGGGTTGGCAACCAAGGATGAGCCAAAATGTGGAATCCACAAAAATGCTCTTGTTCCAGAACACTAGAGAGACGCTAGCACGATTGCACAATAGGAGGATACAAAGACTTGTGCACAACCTAGTAAGCAAAAATGCAACGACTTCTATCCCAAGTATGCTCTATGTGAGGTGTTTCTATGTGATGATCCAAGATGATCGAGTATGACAATCTTAATATTGTATGATGCTATGGTTCTTGCTTAAAAGCTCTTTGCTTATCTTTCCTTTTTGCTTGGAAGCTTGTTTGGCTCTTTTTTATTTGAGTTCTTTTCTCATGCAATGCTTGACGAACCAAGATAGCAATTGTGTATGCGATGAAAACCTTGTGCCCAAGATATGATACCAAGATATGCAACAATGATGTATGTATGCTACGGGAAGTATGATCACTAATGTGCACAAGTCTCATTTCCGGCAATACTCAATGGCTAGTCTTGATGGGTAAGCAACACAAAGGAGTAAGGCTATGATGTAGGCTATTTTGTGGGGAATTATCGAATTAGGGACAAAAACAAAAAAACTTGGCTAGCTACACAATGGGGAGGCTCCGAAATCATGATCAACGTGGCTCTGATACCAAGATGATGTAGGGTAGAAACCTAATCGGCCAATCTTTCATGAAAGGAGTGGATCCCGCGATGAACACGAAGAACACGAGGAGGGAAACGAGGGGAAAATCACGAGGGGAACATAAGAGAACACTCAAACCAACAAGAATGATCACACATGCGCTAGATCCTCGAAACACGATAGGAGATACAAGATCCAAAGTCAACAATGGACGGTACATGATAGCCGGTTCTTCTCCAAAGGAGGTCTTGAGTTCTTCTCTAAAGAGGGGTCTTGAATCCTCTTGGGGGATCTTCTCCGGTGGAGGCTCGAATCTCCGAGGAGAAGGTAACCAAGTGGATGAGCAAAGCTCTCACACGAAATATGAGCTAATCCTTTGCTAACCCTAGAAAGGAGGAGGGAGAGGTCTATATATAGTCTTAGTGAAAAAGGTGGCGAAAAAGGGGTACATGGGCTGTGGCCCAACACATGGCATCACACAGGCGTCGGACGTCCGGGAGTCACCGGTCCTCCGGAGGCTCGCGAGGGTCCGGACGTCCGTAATTTCGGCTCGGGTGTGCTTTGGTCGGACGTCCGGTCCGGGTCTGACGTCCGGGCCTCGGTCGTCCGTTGGACTTCGGGAATCCGTAGATTTGGCTCGGGTGCGGTGGCGTCGGTCGTCCGGAGAGGGCCGGACGTCCGGAGCCTGGAGATTGTCGGACGTCCGGTCCTGGCCGGTCGTCCGGATCCTGTAGCTTCTTCTTCATCACTTCTTCTTCTCCGTCTTCACGTCCATCTTCCTCTTCTTCTTCTCCTTGCTCCTTAGCTTCTCCATGGTACCTGAGTATGCACAATGTGTCCATATGAGGTAGTAGCAATGTCTCATGTGCATCAAAGTGGAAATGTGAGAGGAGAGATGTCACCTTGGTTTCAAGAGCTCTTGCACGTGCTCGTGTCATGCGTCCGCTAGGCACTTGGTGAGACGATGGTAGGTCCATGGGGATGACCTTGGGATGCTCCGCATCAAGATGATTCTGATCATGAGACACAATACATGGCTGCTGAAGATACTGATAAGTATGAATGTTTAGTTGCTAAACGTGTTTTGAGTGTGCAGGTTACACAAGCTGAGCAAAATCAGAGGCATAATTTGTTACATACAAAGGGAGTTGTGAAGGAATGTTCTGTTCGCGATATCATAGATGGAGGGAGCTGCAACAACTTCGCTAGCATGGAGATGGTGGAGAAGCTATCTCTCACAACAAGACCACATCCACATCCTTACTACATCCAATGGTT
This sequence comes from Triticum urartu, assembly GCF_003073215.2. Taxonomy (NCBI): domain Eukaryota; kingdom Viridiplantae; phylum Streptophyta; class Magnoliopsida; order Poales; family Poaceae; genus Triticum; species Triticum urartu. Next base: position 185,971,944 of record NC_053022.1, on the reverse strand, counting down.
CAACAACAGCGGCAAGGTTAAGGTAACACTTGCTATTCATGTGCATTTTAATATCTCTACATATGCTGATTATGTTGATTGTGATGTGGTACCTATGCAAGCATGTCCCTTATTACTTGGTAGACCATGGCAATTTGATTAAAATTCTGTACACCATGGTAGAAACAATCAGTATACTCTTGTTCATAAGGACAAAAATATTACTTTACTTCCTATGACTCCTGATTCCATTTTGAAAGATGATATTAATAGAGATAATAAAGCAAAACAGGAGCAAAATAAGAGTGAAAATCAGATTGTGGCAAAAGAATTTGAGCAACAAATGAAGCCTAATAATAAACTATCTAGTGTTGCTTCTGAAATTAAATTGAAAAGTGCATGTTTACTTGCCACCAAATCTGATATTGATGATCTAGATGTTAGCAAATCTGTTTGCTATGCTTTTTGTGGGCAAAGAGGCATTATTTTCATTCGAGGACGTGCCTTCCTCTTCGCCTCCTGCTGTCACTAACATTTTGTAGGAGTTCGCTGACATCTTTCCACAAGACGTGCCACCGGGATTACCACCTATTTGAGGGATTGAGCATCAAATTGACTTAATTCCTGGTGCATCATTACCCAACTGTGCACCATATCGTACCAATCGAGAGGAGACAAAGGAGATAATGCGTCAAGTACAAGAGCTGCTCGACAAAGGTTACATACGCGAATCTCTTAGTCCTTGTGTTGTTCCTATTGTACTAGTGCCTAAAAAGGATGGTACGTCGCGTATGTGCGTTGATTGTAGAGGCATTAATAATATTACTATTCGTTATCGTCATCCTATTCCTAGGCTAGATGATATGCTTGATGAATTGAGTGGTTCTACAATTTTCACCAAAGTTGATTTGCGTAGTGGATATCATCAAATTCGTATGAAATTGGGAGATGAATGGAAAAAAGCATTTAAAACTAAGTTTGGTTTATATGAGTGGTTAGTCATGCCTTTTGGGTTAACTAATGCACCTAGTACTGTCATGAGACTAATGAACGAAGTTTTGCGTGCTTTCATTGGATGACTTGTGGTAGTCTATTTTGATGATATACTGATTTATAACAGATCTTTGGAGGAACATTTGGAACATTTACGTGTTGTTTTTATTCCTCTACGTGATGCACGTTTGTTTGGTAACGTTGGGAAATGCACCTTCTGCCCCGACCAAGTATCTTTTCTTGGCTACGTTGTTACTCCACAGGGAATTGAAGTTGATAAAGCCAAGATTGAAACTATTGAGAGTTGGCCGCAGCCCAAAACAGTCACACAAGTAAGGAGTTTTCTTGTCCTCCCTGGATTCTATAGGCGTTTTGTGAGAGATTTCAGCACCATTGCTGCACCTCTCAATGTGCTTACAAAGAAGGATGTGACTTTTATTTGGGATACCGCACAGGAAGAAGCCTTCACGGTATTAAAATCAAGAAGTTGGAGTAAAGGAGCATGTGTCAACTTATCTTTCAATACCGTGAAGGCTTCTTCCTGTGCGGTACCCCAAACAAAAGGCACATCCTTCTTTGTAAGCTCGTTGAGAGATGCAGCAATGGTGGTGAAATCTCTCACAAAATACCTATAGAAACCAGCGAGGCCAAGGAAACTCCTCACTTGTGTGACCATTTTGGGCTGCGACCAACTCTCAATAGCTTCAATCTTGGCTTTATCAACTTCAATTCCCAGTGGAGTAACAACATAGCCAAGAAAAGATACTCGGTCGTTGCAAAAGGTGCACTTTACAAGGTTACCAAACAAACGTGCATCACATAGAGCAATAAAAACAACATGTAAATGTTCCAAATGTTCATCCAAATATTTGGTATAAATCAATATGTCATGAAAGTAAACTACCACAAATCGTCCAATGAAAGCACGTAAAACTTCGTTCATTAATCTCCTGAAAGTACTAGGTGCATTAGTTAACCCAAAAGGCATGACTAACCACTCATATAATCCAAACTTAGTTTTAAATGTTGTTTTCCATTCATCTCCCAATTTCATACGAATTTGATGGTATCCACTACGCAAATCAACTTTGGAGAATATTGTAGAGCCACCCAATTCATCAAGCATATCATCTAGCCTAGGAATAGGATGACGATAACGAATAGTAATATTATTAATGCCTCTACAATCAATGCACATACACGACGTACCATCCTTTCTTGGCACTAAAATGATAGGAATGGCACAAGGACTAAGGGATTCGCGTATATAACCTTTGTCGAGTAGTTCTTGTACTTGACGCATAATCTCCTTTGTCTCCTCTGGATTGGTACTGTATGGTGCACGGTTGGGTAATGATGCACCGGGAATTAAGTCAATTTGATGCTCAATCCCTCGAATAGGTGGTAATCCCAGTGGCATGTCTTGTGGAAAGACGTCAGCGAACTCGTGCAAAATGTTAGTGACAAAAGGAGGCAAAGAGGAAGGCACGTCCTCGAATGAAAATAATGCCTCTTTGCATAAAAAACCATAGCAAACAGATTTGCTAAAATCTAGATTATCAATATCAGATTTGGTGGAAAGTAAACATGCACTTTTCAATTTAATTTCAGAAGCAACACTAGATGGTTTATTATTAGACTTCATTTGTTGCTGAAAGCACAAGTGCTCCCTAGGTGGTTTTGGTAATTAATGTCAACATATCTCTTGTTGGACTAACACTTTTACTTAGTATGTTTCAGATGAGTTCAACAATGAAGTGGCATGGACTAGAGGATGTGGAACCCCTTCAAAATGCTAAGGACAAAGGATTGGCTCAAGCTCCAAGCTCAAGACTCTACATTTTCTATTTTAGTGATCCAACATCACATTGAGTCTATAGGAAAAGCCAATACTATCAAGGAGAGATGAGGTGTTGCTTAATCAGGCTCTTGCTCAAAATGCTTAGTAATATGCTCCAAAGCCCTCAACTACTTTCTGACATCCATATATGACCTAAACCAAAAGTCAAACTCGGCCTCACCGAGATTACGTTATGCCCTAACCCTAACCATATCGGTCCTACCGAGTTGCATGTCGGTCCCACCGAAAATCCTAACGGTCAATAGATTTGCTGAATCGGTCCGACCGAGTTTATCAATTCGGTCCCACCGAGATTGGCAAGTTGTGTGTAACGGTTAGATTTTTTGTGGAGGCTATATATACCCCATCCACCTCCTCTTCATTCATGGAGAGAGCCATCAGAACGAACCTACACTTCCAACTTACTTTTTCTGAGAGAGAACCACCTACACTTGTGTTGAGGCCAAGATATTCCATTCCTACCATATGAATCTTGATCTCTAGCCTTCCCCAAGTTGCTTTCCACTCAAATCTTCTTTCCACCAAATCCATATCCTGTGAGAGAGAGTTGAGTGTTGGGGAGACTATCATTTGAAGCACAAGAGTAAGGAGTTCATCATCAACACACCATTTGTTACTTGTTGGAGAGTGGTGTGTCCTAGATTGGCTAGGTGTCACTTGGGAGCCTCCGACAAGATTGTGGAGTTGAACCAAGGAGTTTGTAAGGGCAAGGAGATCGCCTACTTCGTGAAGATCTACCGCTAGTGAGGCAAGTCCTTCGTGGGCGACGACCATGGTGGGATAGACAAGGTTGCTTCTTCGTGGACCCTTCGTGGGTGGAGCCCTCCGTGGACTCGCACAGCCGTTACCCTTCATGGGTTGAAGTCTCCATCCACGTGGATGTACGATAGAACCACCTATCGGAACCACGTCTAAAAAATCTCCGTGTCTCCAAATTGCGTTTGCACACTTGTCGGTGTCAAAACCGGCGGATCTCGAGTAGGGGGTCCCGAACTGTGCGTCTAGGCCAGATGGTAACAGGAGACAAGGGACACGAAGTTTTACCCAGGTTTGGGCCCTCTCGATGGAGGTAAAACCCTACGTCCTGCTTGATTAATATTGATGATATGGGTAGTACAAGAGTAGATCTACCTCGAGATCGAGGAGGCTAAACCCTAGAAGCTAGCCTATGGTATGATTGTTGATGAGTACGTTCTCCTACGGACTAAAACCCTCCGGTTTATATAGACACCGGAGAGGGTTAGGGTTACACAAAGTCAGTTACAATGGTAGGAGATCTTCATATCCGTATCGCCAAGCTTGCCTTCCACGCCAAGGAAAGTCCCTTCCGGACACGGGACGGAGTCTTCAATCTTGTATCTTCATAGTCCAGGAGTCCGGCTGAAGGTATAGTCCGGCTATCCGAACACCCCCTAATCCAGGACTCCCTCAGTAGCCCTTGAACTAGGCTTCAACGACGACGAGTCCGGCGCGCAGATTGTCTTCGACATTGCAAGGCGGGTTCCTCCTCCAAGTACTTCATAGAAGATTTTGAACACAAAGATAGTGTCCAGCTTTGCAAAATAAGTTTCCACATATTGCCATAGAGAGAATAATGTTTACACCAATCTAATCTGCTAACTTATTCCGTAGCGTGTCACACCACGGCCAAGCCTTTATCCGAGTCATTTCATTATCCCACCTCAGCGCATCATGCGAGGCGGTTTCCTCGGCACGTCTTGTTAAAGCAGAGATCGTGTCCCCTTATCCCGGGATTCTCATCAATACGGGCGTGGGCAACCCAACCGCGCCATTGATTACGACGCTTGGAGATAAGCGAGTTTTACCAGGCTGGTGGGGACATGCAGTTGCGTCCACCCATATAAGGGGATAAGGATCCACCTTTTCACCTACGCCTTCTTCCTCCTTCGCCTATCCATTCTTGCGCACTCGAGCTCCAGCGCCCAAGTCCGCACTCCCCACCTCAACCTTCTCCAGCCATGTCCGGAGCGGGAGGCAAGTGGATGGTCTCCTCCGTCACGGAGGGACACATCAAAAAGCTGAAGAAAGCCGGATACCTGTCTAACGACATCGCGTACCGGCTTCCCGAAAAGGGGCAGCTCATCCCCACCCCTAGGCCCCATGAGAGGGTGGTGTTCCTCCCCCGTTTCCTCCGCGGACTGGGCTTCCCTATCCACCCATTTGTCCGGGGGCTCATGTTCTACTATGGCCTGGATTTCCACGATCTGGCCCCGAACTTCATCCTCAACATCTCGGCGTTTATCGTCGTGTGCGAGGCCTTCCTCCGCATCCGCCCCCATTTCGGCCTATGGCTCAAGACTTTCAACGTCAAGCCGAAGGTGGTGCGCGGCAACCAGGCGGAGTGCGGAGGTGCCATGGTGGGCAAGAAGGCCAACGTCCTATGGCTCGAGGGCTCCTTTGTGGAGACCCTGAAGGGGTGGCAATCAGGGTGGTTTTACATCACCGAGCCGCGCGACGCTGAACGGGTCGCACCCCCTGAGTTTCGATCCGGACCCCCTACGCGGCTCACCTCCTGGAAGGAGACGGGCCTATCATGGGGTAAGAAGGGAGAGCTGACCAGACTCCAAACATGCGTCCAAACCCTGGTGGACAACAAGCTCAAACTTGTCAACGTAGTCCAAGTTATGCTCATCCGCTTGATCCTCCCGTGTCAACAATGGGCTTTCAACCTATGGGAGTTCGACCCGGCGCGGCACCAAACTTTGAGCAGGCTCTTCGACACGACGTACGAAGATGCCTGGAAGGTGCTTTTCAAGGGCGCCGAGGCTCCCGCATCCGCTACCGAGGATCGCGGATTCAGTGCGCAACGTCATGCTCTCGCGGTAAGCTGTTTTTTCTTTTATAGGGTATCAGTTTTTCATAGTTTGACTCCATGAGGGATCTAAACTCCCTTGCCTTTGATAGGATTGGTAGGTGACATCCGGACAGATCAACTGTCCGGCTCCTTTGCCCGAAGGCCCAGCGGACGCTAGCCTGGCGAAGCTGCTGGTTCCGGCACCCTATGTGGTGCCGGAGAAGAAGGCCGCAAAAAAGGCCGCGGGGACTCGAAAGAGTGCCCGGCGCCAGGAGGTGTCGGATCCAGGATCTGACGGTTCCGAGGCGCATTCCTCCCGTGAAGACGAGGAGGAAGAAGAAGAGACCTCTCCCCCTCCAGCGGGGGGAGAGAAGAAAAGGAAGGCCGCCCTCTCTGGGGAGGCCGGAGGGTCCAAGAAGGGGAAAACCCTTCCTCTGGACTACTCCACCGACGCCGACAGCGGCGGAGAGGAGTGGCAGCCCAGGGCCAAGCCCCTGGCAAAATCGTAAGTATCTGGATACCAGAGTAATTCATAGTATTCATTTATTGCACAGCTTTCCCTTACGTCGAATATGTTTATGCAGCCCACCCAAAGACCGGCTCGACGCGTCGTCGAGCGGCTCACTGGACTTGTCGGATGTGAACTCGCTTCGGACGGCTTCCTCCCCCCGCCCTACGGACGACACCGAAGTGTTGTCCCAACAGGTTCCAAGCTGGGAGGAGGTGGTCCTGGAGGCGCCGCAAGGCGACCTCCCGGACTCCAAGAGTAAAGGGGATGAAACCCCCTAGGGCTCCAAGTCCAGCTCTAGGCCGGACACCGCTCCGGAACCTTCAGAGGTTCCAGAGTCCGGCGGGGGACCTCCTTCCAAGAGGAGAAAGTCCGCCGTGCCGGTGGCCCCCATCCAACCGGAGGCGCCGGACAATATGTTGGAGGCGCTCCAAGGCGCCTCCATCGACGAGGAGCACCGCACTATTATGAGTGTGGTTGTCCAGAAGGTTCAGTCCACCAAAAGCGGACTGACTGAAGCTTGTACTAGCCTTTTAACAGGCTTTGAGGTAAGTAAGGAATGTGTAAATAATATTACCGCATAGACAGTAGCCCCTGATGTTTTGTTTGGCGTTCGGGAGGAAAAGCCGAATAGAGGATCAAATAAAATTCGCAGGAGTCTAACAAAAATGAGTCAATATGCATGTGTAGGCTTCTCTGCTTGCGTCCGCCGCACTGACTGCGGAAGTGGACACGCTAAATCAGAACCTCGAGCGGTCTGAGCAAGAGCTCGGGCATGCCATGAAGCAGCTCGAGGACAATGAAGGTGAGAAATACCTTGTTTTTAAATATATATAAAAAGGTGCAATTGCGAAGAATGACAGGATTATCGTGGCTATTGTAGGGGCCATGTCTGAAGTGGCGACCTTTAAGAAAGCGCTGGTCGAGGCCGAGAAGAGGGCGGCCTCGGAGCGCACCGAGCGGGAGAAGTATGAGGCCGAGGTTGGCAAGGTGCGGCAAGAGCTCCAGGCTCTCGTGGAAAAACATGAGAGTTTGTAGCTTGACTCGAAGACGCAAGCGTCCGAGCTCGCGGTGGCTAATGAAAATGCCAAGTCTGCCAAGGCCGAATCCCAGAAGACCCTCCAGGAGTTGGATGAGGTGAAGAAGATAGCGGCGGGTAAGGCATTCTTTATGCAAAGAAACCACATAAACATGAGTTACTTGTTACTTACCCGAATTCGGAGCTCTCTAGGAGCGTTCGCAGATCTTCCCCGGAGTGTGTCCGATGCCTCCGCATTCTATCGAGCCAAGGAGGGAAGCTCGACGGAGAAGGTGTTATGGTCTCAGTACGCTGAGGCCGGACACCCCGTGCCCCTGAGCGACCAGCTGAAGCAACTGGTCGAGCTCCACAAGGCGGCCAAATAGGCCATGAAGGGCCTCATTGTTCGGCTGTGGCCTGGAGGGGCTCTTCCTGGGAGCTATTTCGGGCTGGTGCGGCGGCTGGTGGAGGCCTGTCCAAGGCTCGAAGTCATCAAGCGCTCCGTCTGCATTGAAGGTGCCCGTAGGGCCCTTGCCCGTGTTAAGGTGCACTAGGGCAAGCTGGATGCTGAGAAGCTTGTGAAGGACGGGCCACCGTCGGGGAAAGAGCATCGCAAGCCTGAGAATTACTATAAGGATGTTCTGAGGGGTGCCTGCCTTGTGGCGGATGAATGTTCTAGGGATGTAATTTTTGAGTGAAACTTGCTCGTTTTGTCCTGTGCGCTGAAAACTTGTTTATATGCGCGAAGAAATGCTGTTGGAATTTAAAATATTACCTTTTGTGCGGCTGTTTATCAATTCTGAGAGATGGCGAGTCATCGGCTTCTGCCCCCGTGCCGCTAGTGCTGGGGTGTTCGGGGATAAACCTGAGCGATCTTTTTCCCATGTTTGGGTCCTTCGAGGGAGGCGCTTAGCCCAATGAAAAAGGCAATCGGACTATAATGCGTGAACACTCTCACTTAGCCGTAGAATTCTATAATTTTAAATTTTGGCAAAGCCCCTAGTATTCGAAAGACCGAGTTCGGGGCGCTATCCACGCCTTGGCCGGACAGAGCCGGCTCCTCGCCCAAAGCGGCATAAGTCTTTAGAAACTCGAAAAAACCTCTCGAACAGCGACCAGCTCTCGCTTCATCATGACAGTCAGTTTTAGCTTTCTCCACTGAGGTGCTCGACCCAGCTCAACTGGGGCACAATCACAGTGGTTCACCTAGTGCTACCTTAGCCGATATAGCAGAACGTAAGGCACCAAAACATAGGAGCCGGGCAAACCCAACTATTGACCCAAGACATGATTCGGAGCCGATGCATATAATGCTATAAGTTTGGGGTGTCGCACTTGTTAAAGTGTTCGGACTTCTCACACCATATTGAGGGGTACTAAAGCCCCTGGCGTATTTTGGTCGTACCAACGTGTACGGGTGCAACATGCCGTTAAGGAACATATATAAAGAAAAAAGGTAATGCGAAAATAGACGAAAGCTATGCATTGTTTATTAAAAAGGGGTGCGATCAAGGCAGAACGATACAAGTAATGCGATAAGTGGAAGGTTGGACTAGTTAACATGTCCGTTCCAGGGGCAAGCTGCGGAATAGTATGCGGAATGGGTATACTGCTCGTGATAGAGACCACCTGGGAGTTCCGTAATGCTGCGTGGCTTGTCTGCTTCCCTGGCTCTTGCATCATTTGTGCGGCAATTGAACTGCCGAACAGGCCATCCGAAGGATGGAGTCCTGAAAGTAAGAGAAATTAAAAAATCAGCAGCCCCTGGTACGGTTTAAGCCGTGTTTTGGGTGTGCCGTGATGGTGCCCCTCCCCCTGTGCCCATGGTATCTCTAGAGCGTAGTTATGTACGCGAAGTACTGGCATCGCCTTTTTGCGAGGGTTGGGGTTGGGGCCGCATTGCTACCCCTGCTCGGATCGTGCCACGCGGTCGTGTTGTAGGTTACTCCGGGCGCGCTTGACGGTGTCCGGTCATTTAGTGGCCGGATGTCAGGACCCCGATTCCAAGCCACATCGACCTAGCCATGCATCCCACGGGTGTCGCCTTACCATATCACTTTGCGGCCTCACGCATGGTATCCCACGGGTGTCGCCTTACCATGGCCCGGGACCGTTTGCGCCTTTTGGCTCACGTATATGATAGTGTCGCTAGCATCCATATGACAGAGAACCCGGGCCGACATGGCTAGTCGTGAACCCAAAGCGTCATAGACCTATGGAGACAGGCATACATGAATCACACCGAGCATGTTGGTCATCAGCGAGTGATTCCGGGCTGTAGCACTGGGCTAATAGGACTTCAGGGAACCCGGGCTATAGTAGGCTAGGCAGGACTCCGGAAGTCACCGCGTGACATTTCCCCGAAGGGACAGACATAGGAACGAAGTGAAACACATGCCGGCCAGCCAAGTGTCCTGAACAGTAGTGCTGGGCTAGCAGGACTCCGGTGAACCGGGATGTAGCGGACTACTATGGCTCGAGGAACACTAGACTACATTTCCCCATAAGAAAGGCTGCCAAGGAAAAACAACTAGATTGTCGGATCCCACTCATACCAAGCATTTCAATCATACACACAATATGCCCGATATGAGTACATACAACATGGCATCACAACAGAACTCTACAACTCAAGTACTTTATTTAAAGGCTCCAGAGAGCCATACATAACATGTTCATACAGATAGGGGTCACATGACCTGACACTCAAGTCATACAATCATACAAGCACATGCGGAAGCAACTAGTCTGAGTACAGACACTAGAAAGAAAGAAGGCTTCTCGAAGCCTGTCTATCTACATGGGGCCCTCCATGGCCAAGATCACCACCTGGGTGGCCAGTCACTCGTCGACGTCAAGGTCTACGGAGAACCCATCGGAGGGGGCGGTGTTGTCGTCTGAAAATAGTAATTAAGCAAACATGAGTACAAGGGTACTCAGCAAGTCTTACAACAGAACCTACTATACATGCTTATTCTCAAGAAGGTGGTGGGGTTATTGCAGCAAGCCAGCTTTGACTCTTGGCTAAGCTATCCTACGGAACTCCACCAGTAAAATAGTTTTCGCACACGAGTCCACTACTCACCAACACAATACTCCACCGAGGATCCTCCCTCGTCATCCTACGAGAGGGCCATCCTCGGTACTCACACTTATCCTGAGTCTTTTAGTAGTATCCATTAACTTGTCTATGAACTACATAGGCAACCAAGTAGTCCTTTACCACGGATGCGGCTATTCGAATAGTTTTATACCCTGCAGGGGTGTACTTCATCACACATGTTTCCACCACTTAGCATCTGCACATGACATGTGCTCGGTAAACTTCAAGCGAAAACCGACGTGGGTGTAGACCACGACCTGACTAACCTCACAAGTGTCTAGTCCAGGTTTATCGCCTATTCAGGTTCCATCCGCAAGGAAATCTGGCCGGGGTGTCCTCAACGGCCCCAAACGATGTGTACAGGGTCCCGAGACGCCAAACAGGCGTCCGTCATACCCGGCCACAGTGTATCTACTGCATCATAGCCCACCCCAAGGGTCAGCGCTACGCACGGTCGCCAACACATATCCTACAAACACCAGAAACTAGTTGCAACTCCTGGACAGAGGGCGAGAGGGGTCAGTAAGTTGAGCGGGGTCATATTTCAAGGCCCAATGTGTGGTAGTAGCTGAATCTTAAATCACGCATACAGATCTCAGTTCTTATGGACGGTCTCAATGAAACAACCCACCATGTACTCCTACATGGCCTCTCATCGATACCTTTACCAAAACATGTTCAACACATTCCTCACATTACCGACATATCATATCACTCTAGCCCATCACCCAGATGAACCAGACCTGACACAACTCTAAGCATAGCAGGCATAGCAAGGTAGGAATCACATACATGGCTCAATCAACTCCTACACATGCTAGTGGGTTTCATCTAGTTACTGTGGCAATGACAGGTCATGCAGAGGATAAGGGTTCAACTACCATAACACACAACAGTTTGAATCGCGTTGTCTTAATGCAGTAAACAAGAGCAGAAGAGAGAACATGGTTTTGTATCGGAATGATCAATGGGTTGCTTGCCTGTTGTAGTGGTAGTAGGGTACTGCCCTTCAGACGGATACTCGGGGTTATCCTCGGAGGCAGAACCTACCACGAAAGACACACCGAAACATAATCAACACATGGCAATATGCAACAATATGATGCATGCTATGACATGGCAAGATGAAGGTGTCTTGGCCTAATGCAAGCTAAAACAGAAAGGGATGAACTCATTTGAGTCAAAGATTCAATTATTAGCTTATTAAACATGGCTTTATTAGTGCATTACCTTATTCTGCTTAAACAGCAAGGTTAAGTTGTTTTGTCATGCATGAAACCATTACAGATGGATAGATTGAATTTTTCTGATCATTTTTCATATATAAATCTTTGCATTTGGAGCTATGGTTGATTTTCTATGATTTTTAGAAGTTTTGATTATTTTCTGGAATTTTCTATTAAAGAATAAATCCAGTAATTGAATTAATGCGTCAGCACTGCGTCACTGTGACGTCAGTGGGTCAAAGGCGCCAGCCCTGGTCAAACCTGACTGGTGGGCCCCTTCTGTCAGTCTCTCAGCTAACTAACGGAGTTGGTTAGTGTTTAGTTAGCACTAAACTGGGTTAGTTTGGCTCTGGGCCCACATGTCAGTGAGAGAGGGGTAGCTAACGGCGTCATTAACCTCTAACAGAGTGATTAGCTCTAATTTAAACTAATCTAAATTAGTTAGAAGCCGGCCCCACACATCAGTGTCTCAGATGGAGTCAAACTGGGGTCAAACCCCTAGTCAGCGGGGCTAATCCCGCCGGTGTTGAGTCGCCGGCGAGGCCGAGATGGCGGAGAGCTTCGGATTTGGTCCTCCGGAGACCAAAACGCCGATGGAGACGTGCTACGCGTAGCTGGGGAACTGCCGCATCCAGTGGTGCAAGTGGTTGGACACGGGGACGCCGGAAACGACGCCGGCGAGCTCGACAGCGGCGGCCGGAGTTCGGACGGGGTTGGGTTCGACGCTACGGTGCACGGGAGAAGGAGCTGGTGGTGGCTACGGGCTCCTGGTGCTGCACTGAGCACAACGGTGAGCTTGGCTTCGAGCCACTATGGCTCTAGCCACGACGGCGCCATGGCCGGCGGTGGGGAGCTTTCGGGTGCGGTGGAAGTGGCGACTACAGAGGCCAAACGAGCACGGGAGCTAGGGGAAGAGGAAGAGGAGCTCACAGCAGGGTCAGAGAGGGGGTCAGCGAGCTCGGGGAGGTCCTGGCGACGACGAATCGACCGGAGATGGCTCGGGTGCCCGAGGTTGAAGACGAGGGCGAAGACTGTGTTCGGCGGCGTTTGGAGTCGCGTGGGTCAGCGGAGAGGTCCAGGGCGACGAGGCGGAGCTATTGGGCTTGTCGGAGGGGCGAGGGGGTGGCTCTGGTGACGTCTACGGCGAACGGCGGCGAGGATCGCGCTTGGCCATCGCGGGAGAGGGTGAGGGAGACGAGGGGCAGAGTGAGGGAGGATGAGAGGGGGACGTGGGGGTCGGCGTGGCATCCCTGGACATCTCCAGGGCGTCGGCAGAAGCAGGAGGTGGCCGGCGTGTGGCCGCGGGCACCGGCCACGCGCTCCTTGTCCTCCTGGCAGGAGGAGGACGAGGACTGGCAAGGCCAGTCGGCTGGGCCGAGCCAGGTGGGCTGGGCCAGCACAGGTAAGGCCCAGGTGGGCTTCCCTCTCTCTCTTTCTTTTGATTTGTTTCTGTTTTTCTATTTAAAAGCAACTGTTGGGCTTTATTAAAAATACTAAAACGTTTCCAAAAATCCTGAAAATAATTGTGGGCTCTGTTTAGAATATTTCCAACAGCAAACATTTATTTCCAGAATTATTTGAGCATTTAGATTATTTTATAGCATTTAAATGCCCAAAATCAAATACTTATGGTTTAATTCAATGACCTTCCGTTGACCTAGAAAATTGTGCACCAATTTTGCCAGAGGTTCTAACCCAAGACAACGAGAGTGAACTTTTTAGAAGGGCATTTCAGGTTCATTCAAAAATAATTTTAGTAAACCCTAGTTGTTTCCAGGGGGGTTGGGGTTCTGTCTTCCCCATTTCAAATTTAAGAGGAATTTAAACATGATGCACACTCTAATGCTTGAACTAACTAGGGTGTGACACCGGACTGGAGAACTGCCTGGAGAGGCTGCTTTGTATTTCCGCTGCAAGGGCCGCCGTGTGCTCCTGCGTTCCGAGGGAGCGTTCGGTGTTTCCATTGACCGTAATTACTCCCCGAGGGCCTGGCATCTTGAGCTTAAGGTATGCGTAATGCGGTACCGCATTGAACTTAGCGAATGCGGTTCGCCTGAGCAGTGCGTGATAACCACTGCGAAACGGGATTAGTCGAAGATTAACTCCTCGCTTCAGAAATTATCCGGAGATCCGAAGACCACTTCAAGTGTTACTGAGCCTGTACAGTTGGCCTCTACACCTGGTATTACGCCTTTAAAGGTCATTTTGGTGGGCTTAATCCTCGAGGGATCTATGCCCATTTTCCACACTGTATCCTGGTAAAGCAGGTTCAGGCTACTGCCGCCGTCCATAAGGACTCTAGTGAGATGAAATCCGTCAATAATTGGGTCTAGAACCAATGCGGCGAATCCGCCATGACGGATGCTAGTGGGATGGTCCCTTCGATCAAAGGTGATCGGGCAGGAGGACCATGGGTTGAACTTTGGGGCGACTGGCTCTACCGCGTATACGTCCCTTAACACGCGCTTCCGCTCCCTTTTGGGGACGTGGGTTGCGTATATCATGTTCACCGTCCGCACTTGTGGGGGAAAACCCTTCCGTCCACTATTGTTTGGCGGCCGGGGCTCCTCGTCGTCATCTCTATACAGCCCCTTGTCTTCATTTTTGGCGTTTAACTTGCCTGCCTGCTTGAACACCCAACAATCCCTGTTGGTGTGATTGGCCGGCTTTTCGGGGGTGCCATGTATCTGGCACGAGCGGTCGAGTATTCGGTCCAAACTGGACGGGCCCCTAGGATTCCTTTTGAATGGCTTTTTCCGCTGACCGGATTTGGAGCCTCTGAATCCGGCGTTAACTGCCGTATCCTCAGCATTGTCGCCGTTAATGCGGCGCTTCTGCTTGTTGCGACGCGACCTGCCACTACTGTCCCTAGTATCCGAATTACCAGGGTTCTTGGTCATATTGTTGCTACGAGCAAGCCAGCTGTCTTCTCCCGCGCAAAAGCGGGTCATGAGTGTCGTGAGTGCTGCCATAGATTTTAGCTTTTCGTGTCCAAGGTGCCGGGCCAGCCACTCGTCACGGATATTGTGCCTGAAGGCTGCTAGGGCCTCAGCGTCCGGACAGTCGACTATTTGAATTTTCTTTGTGAGGAACCGTGTCCAGAATTGCCTGGCCGATTCCTCTGGCTGCTGAATTACGTGACTTAGGTCATCGGCGTCTCGGGGTCGCACATAAGTGCCCTGGAAATTGTCGAGGAATGCCGCTTCCAGGTCCTCCCAACAACTGATTGATCCTGTTGGCAAGCTATTAAGCCAATGCCGAGCTGGTCCTTTAAGCTTGAGTGGGAGGTATTTGATGGCGTGGAAATCATAGCCGCGGGCCAAGTGGATATGAAGGAGATAATCCTCGATCCATACAGCAGGATCTATTGTGCCATCATATGATTCGATGTTTACGGGTTTGAAACCCTAGGGGATTTGATGATCCATATTTCGTCTGTAAAGCAGAGTGGGTGTGCGGCACCTCTGTACTGGGCTATATCATGACGTAGCTCCAATGATCCTTGTCTACTGTGTTCGGCCGCGCCGAATTTGTAGCTGGCGTGACGGTTACCGTCTCGAGCCGTGGGGAGCCCACGCGATCCGTAGATCGATCTTGTTTGCCTTTCCTTGTCCTCCAACATGTCTCATAAGTCCGGCGCATATTCCAGTGCCTTGGTACGGGGTGCGGCTTGAGTGGAGGGCTGAGAGGCCTCTCTGTCGCGACCACGAGGTGGCCAGTCGGCCGCATCAAGTGCTTCCTCCTCTACTCGGGGCAGCAAACTACGCTTTGGGTAGCTCTTGGAGGGGTGTTCGAGTTTATGCTCTTCGGCCGCAAGGACTTCAGTCCATCTGTCGACTAGCAAATCTTGATCAGCTCTTAGCTGTTGCTGTTTTTTCTTGAGGCTTCTTGCCATGGCCATAAGCCTGTGTTGAAAACGCTCTTGCTCGACGGGATCCTCTGGCACGACGAATTCGTCATCGTCGAGGCTTGCCTCGTCTTCGGAGGGAGGCATATAATTATCGTCCTCGACCTCTCTGTCTGCCGCTCTCTCATGAGGGCTGGTTTCTCCATCCTCCTGTGGTAAATCTTGCCGGAGGGGGTTTTCTTCGGCGCTTTCCGGAGTATTATTATCTCCCGTGCTGGAATCACCGTGTTTGTTTTGGCGGGATTTTGAGCGGCGCCGCTGACGCCGGCGCTTAGGCTGTTTCTTGGAGGGGTCATCCTCCGTTGTTCCATCGCCATCTCCCTCTTTTTGGGTGTCCACCATGTATATGTCATACGACGAGGTGGCTTTCCCAGGCGTAGTAGGCGCTGGTTCTTCATCATCTCCTTCATCGGCGTCCATACCATCGATGTCTTCGGAGTCGAAGTTGAGCATGTCGGTTAAGTCGTCGACAGTGGCTACAAAGTGGGTGGTGGGTGGGCTTTGAATTTCTTCATCGTCCGTACCCCAACCTTGCTAACCGTAGTCCGGCCAGGGCTCTCCTGATAAAGAGAGAGACTTCAGTGACTTCAGGATATCGCCGAGAGGCGAGTGCTGAAAGATGTCTGCGGCAGTGAACTCCATGATCGGCGCCCAATCAGATTCGATCGGTAGGGGCGCGGAGGGTTCGGAGTCCGGAGAGGAGTCCGACTCCCTGGAGTCACGAGTCTTGCAGAGTACGGGGCTGGTGTTCGGCTCAATCGCCATTGGGGTTGCAGCCCCCGAGGTGGCGTCCAACCGCCCATCCTCGATCGACGCAGTTGGCTCCGAATTAAGGGTCGGAGCTGACGCGGGTGCGGCCTCCAGGGCACTGTTCGGCGGCAGAGCTAAATCATGCACGTCGTGATAGTGCGGCGCGCTCGGCAGTGGCTCGAATCCGTCAAAGATCAAGTCCCCGCGGATGTCAGCCGTGTAGTTTAAACTTCCAAATCTGACCTGACGGCCGGGGGCATAGCTTTCGATCTGCTCCAGACGACCAAGCGAATTGGCCCGCAGTGCGAAGCCGCCGAAGACGAAGATCTGTCAGGGGAGGAAGGTCTCACCCTGGACTGCATCGCTATTGATGATCGTAGGAGCAATCGAGCCTGATGGCGATGACACAGAGGAAGTCTCAATGAAAGCACCAATGTCGGTGTCAAAACCGGCAGATCTCGGGTAGGGGGTCCCGAACTGTGCGTCTAGGCCGGATGGTAACAGGAGACAAGGGACACGAAGTTTTACCCAGGTTCGGGGCCTCTCGATGGAGGTAAAACCGTACGTCCTGCTTGATTAATATTGATGATATGGGTAGTACAAGAGTAGATCTACCCCGAGATCGAGGAGGCTAAACCCTAGAAGCCAGCCTATGGTATGATTGTTGATGAGTACGTTGTCCTACGGACTAAAACCCTCCGGTTTATATAGACACCGGAGAGGGTTAGGGTTACACAAAGTCGGTTACAATGGTAGGAGATCTTCATATCCGTATCGCCAAGCTTGCCTTCCATGCCAAGGAAAGTCCCTTCCGGACACAGGACGGAGTCTTCAATATTGTATCTTCATAGTCCAGGAGTCCGGCTGAAGGTATAGTCCGGCTATCCGAACACCCCCTAATCCAGGACTCCCTCAACACTCCAATCCCTTCCTCTTACATTGTTGCAAGTTGCATGCTTTACTTTCCGCTGCTCATATACTCTTTGCATGCTTGCTTGATATGTATTGTGTTTGTTAAACTTGTGCCAAAACTCCACTTCAACTTAATGAAATTAAAAACTGCAACTTTTGGCACTTAGTTTCTAATCACCCCCCCTCTAGACACCTCTTCTCGATTCTTTCAGTTGCTCAAATTCTTTTGCCACAATCTGGTTTTCACTCTTATTTCTCTCCTGTTTTGCTTTATTAGCTCTATTAATATCATCTTTCAAAATGGAATCAGGAGTCATAGGAAATAAAGTAATATTTTTATCCTTATGAACAAGAGTATACTGATTGTTTCTAGCATGGTGTACATAATTTTTATCAAATTGCCATGGTCTACCAAGTAATAAGGAACATGCTTGCATAGGTACCACATCACAATCAACATAATCAGCATATGTAGAGATACTAAAATGCACATGAACAGTACATGTTACCTTAACCTTGCTGCTGTTGTTGAACCATTGGATGTAGTAAGGATGTGGATGTGGTTTTGTGGAGATAGATAGCTTCTCCTCCATCTCCATGCTAGCCAAGTTATTGCAGCTCCCTCCATCTATGATGACGCGAACAGAACGTTCCTTCACAACTCCCTTGTATGGAACAAATTATGCCTCTGATGTTGCTCAGCTTGTGTAACCTGCACACTCAAAACACGTTGAGCAACTAAACATTCATACCTTTCAGCATCTTCAGCAGCCATGTATTGCATCTCATGATCAGAATCATCTCCACCGTGGTCTTCATGTGTAATAAGAGCCAAAGTCTCCTCATCATAGTCACTAGCGGACTCATCATACCCACCATCCTCAGTAACAATCATCACATGCTGAGATTTGCATTCTCTCGCAAAATGTCCTCTTTCCTTACAACGATGACAAATAATATCACTTGTGTGCCCTGTTGATATCATGGAAGAAGAAGAGCTCTGTGCAGGCCCAACAGGCGTGCTCTTGGCAGATAATAGTGGTTGTGCTTGCTTTCTTGTATCACTGCTGGAGGTGGCACCTGATGGAGGTGCTGTTGCAGTGGAAGTAGAGGATGCACGTGGTGTCCATGATGAAGATCGACCTGCAGAAAAGTTAGTTCGCGCCAATGCCTGTCGATCCTACACTTCACGTTCAGCTTTACAAGCAAGATGGAATAAACGAGTGATATTAGTATACTCCTTATACTCTAGAATGGTATGAATCTCTCTATTTAATCCACCCA
The DNA here is from genome assembly GCF_003073215.2 of Triticum urartu. Taxonomy (NCBI): domain Eukaryota; kingdom Viridiplantae; phylum Streptophyta; class Magnoliopsida; order Poales; family Poaceae; genus Triticum; species Triticum urartu. The sequence continues at coordinate 185,953,588 of NC_053022.1, read as the reverse complement.
TAAAACATGCAAGCATAGCTTCATTCTCCTCAACAACCACATCTAATCATGCCAGTTTATAATTCCTGAAAATATTCTTCTACAGAATTTTTTCCTTGTCTTAAATGCTGCAATTTTTTAAGTAATTCACGTTGATAATATGGTGGAACCCAACGAGTATGCATAGCAGTTTCCAAAGCAGCCCAAGTAGCTGGAATAGGATATAATCTACAATGTTTAGACCACCAAACACATGCAAAACTAGTGAAAGCACAAACAGCAGCAGGAACACGTCTCTCCTCGGGATATTGTAAACATGTAAAACATTGTTCAGTTTCTAACTCCCAAGTAAGTTATATATCAGGAACGTATCTACCCTCAAATGGTGGAATATTCAATTCCAGTTTAGGGAGATAGTCTTGATCTCATACCTAAGAGGGAGCCCTACCATCACCATTATTTCCATGTGGACGACCTGGTGGTTGTGGTGCTGGTGGTTGCACGTAGTTCTGATTTTGATCAACCTCATCCTCGTAATCTCCCGCAAAATCATCCTCCTCCGCATCAGCATCAGGATCCACAGAAGTATCAACAGCAGCACCAACAGTTTGGCCTGGCGCAAGAGGGAGACGGCTCGCTCAGTGGAGGGCTATTTCGCGACGTGGAGGTAGTAGTCGTCGTCGTTGTCGTCATCGTCATCGTTGTTGTTGTTGTTGTTGTTGTTGTAGAGGTGCATTAGGTGAAGCCGGTGGTGGTGGTGGAAGACGCGCGAGCAATTCATTAAACTTGTTATCGAGCTCTATTTCGAACGTCTTCTCCATGCCATCTATCTTCTCCATGGCCTCTTCAAATCTGTTTAGCACATCTTGCACCTGTCCACTCATCATTTGCTGAAATTTATTATGCAACTCATTATTCATCATGTTCTCCCAGTCAATCTCGTCGGCTTGTGATCCTGCCATGGTTAGCAGCAATAGAAACACACAAGAATATGATCCTACAGACTACTAACAAGAGGTGGTGGTGGGTGTCGGTGTCAAAACCGGCGAATCTCGGGTAGGGGGTCCCGAACTGTGCGTCTAGGATCGATGGTAACAGGAGACGGGGGACACAATGTTTACCCAGGTTCGGGCCCTCTCTATGGAGGTAAAACCCTACGTCCTGCTTGACTGATATTGATGAATAGGAGTGTTACAAGAGTGGATCTACCACGAGATCGTAATGGCTAAACCCTAGAAGTCTAGCCTATGTGGGTATGGTAATGAGTATATGTGATGTCCTCTCTGGACTATCCCTTCAGTTTATATATACACCGAAGGGATCTAGGGTTTGCATGGAGTCAGTTACATAAGAAGGAATCTTCGGTTGCCAAGCTTGCCTTCCACGCCAAGTAGAGTCCAATCCATACTCGATGCAGTCTTCGGCCTTCATGTCTTCACAACCCATCAGTCCGACCCATAGATAACAAGCGGGACGCCTGAGGACCCCTTAGTCCAGGACTCCCTCAGTAGCCCTTGAACCTGGCTTCAACAACGAGGAGTCCGGCGCGCAGATTCGTCTTGGGAATTGCAAGGCGGGTTCCCTCCTTACGAACTCCAGAATAGTCTTCGGACAAAGGAAGTATATCTGGACCTGTGTATATAATGGCAGAGAATAGAATACCCCACGAGCCCAACTTGTTGATAACTGTTCATGACATCATATCATGCCTGCCCGGTTGCTATTTCCAACCATCGGCTAGCGAGCCGCCCCACGTCTCGGGGTGCGGTTTTACTGGAACGTCTTGTCAAGGCAGAGATCGTGTCCCTTTATTTATGGGATTTTCATTAACGCAGGCATGGGTAACCCAACCGTCCCCTGGGTACAACTCCTTGGTAATAAGTAAGCTTAGAGACCCTGGGGAGACGCCCAATACTTGGAGCCTTTATATAGAGACCTAGTCTCGTTTTCTTCCCTTGCGCTTGCTTCTTCATCAACCCCAGCCACCCCAATTTCCAACCCTCGGGTTCCAATCGTCTCCAGCCCTAGTCATGTCCGGAACCAACCATCAACAATGGTGGGTGGCTTCTTCTATCACAGAGGAGGATCTTACGATGCTCCGCGCACCGAGGTATCTGACCTCGGAAATCTTTCATCGGCTCCGGCACAAGGACAAGTTATACCGACCCCCAGATCTGGCGAGAGGGTAGTATTTGTATCCCACTTCCTTCATGGGCTAGGGTTCGCGCTTAACCCCTTGGTCTGGGGGCTCATGTTCTACTATGGACTAGATTTTCAGGATCTGTCCCAGGACTCTATTCTTCTCATCTCGACATTTATCGTCACGTGTGAGGCCTTACTCCAGACTCCTCCGCACTTTGGCTTGTGGCTCAAGACCTTTGGTGTGAGGCCGCAGGTGACAGAGGAGGAGCAGGCAGAGTGCGGCAGCATCATAATAGGCAGGCTAGCTGGCGCAGATTGGCCCGAAGGATCTCTCGCCAAATCTCCCGACCTATGGCAGTAGGGGCGGTTTTATATCAACGAGTCGGGGAGCTCCAAGTGGGCGGCTACACCTATGTTCCGACCCGGTCCTCCAATTCAGCTTGCTTCATGGGTCAATAAGGGATTAGACTGGGGATCCATCAATGAAGTGCAGACTCTGCAAAGCCGCATTTGATGCCTTACCGAGAAGGGCATCGATCTTGTGAGGTTCGTTCAAATAATGCTAGTCCGCCATATCCTGCCGTGTCAGCAACGACCTCTTCGTATGTGGCAGTTTAACCCAGAAGGGTGGCGGACTTCACAGCACTTCTTCGGCATTACGCACGAAGGAATGTGGAAATTATATTTCGGGGAACGAGAGCAATGGTCGGACACCACCGAAGACGTTGGCCTTGACTACAATCATTAAGACACTTCGGTAAGTCCTCGTTATCCGAGCACCTTCCCTTCAGGCATCCCTTAACAAGATACTGAACGATTCGTCCCTGTACAGGACTGGATAAAGAAAGCGGTGTTAATCTGGTGTCCGGCGCCTCTTCCCAAAGGCCCTACGACCGACCTGCTGACGAGAATGCTGATTCCCACACCGTACCAGGTGGCTGCGTCCAGGGAAACCGAAATCCTTTTGCCCAAGGGCAAGAGCGCAGAGGGAGCTCTCCAGGGCAAGAAGAGGGTCGCCTCCGAAGATCAGGAGGGGAAGCCTTCCAAGAGAGGAAAAACGTTGTCGTTGAGTAGCTTGGGCAAGGCGAGCGGGGCTGCCATAGAGTTTGATGATGAGGACGAACCTCGAGGCAGACCATAAGCGAGGCTGGGGTACTTTAAACGCACCTCGTTCTTTTCTTATGTAGTGAAGTAATCATCTGATATGTGTACGTCCAGGCAGGTTAACGCCTGGCGCTTCTCAATCGTCCTCCTCCTCGGGAGATCTTCCACAGATGATGGAGAGTGACACGCCTCCTCTGGCCCCATCGCCCAATAGGGGGGATGATACCGAGGTATCGTCCCGAAGGGCTCCTCCCGAACACCAAGTAGTACAGGAAATGACGAAGGCATTATCCGAAGGCGGTGCCTCTGTCACTTGGGGTTCCGGGATCAAGACTGGTGTCCCTGAACCGTCCGGTTTACAGCCAGAGACGATTCTGGAGGCAAGTAAGTGGGTTCCTTGCCAGGAATGCCATACTCCGGTGGCGGTTTCCGAAGACCCAGGGGCACCGGAAATGCTGACGGGCTTGCTACGACGAGCCTCCATTTCAGAAGAGCACCGTACCTTGATGGCTATGGTGGTCAAAAGGGTTCTATCCGCGAAGAGCGGATTGGACGAGGCCTTCATGAGCCTTCTAAGAGGTTTTGAGGTTTGTAATGTAGCTTTGTCAATTTTATTGACAGAATGCACCTATTGTATACGTAGTAGCCCCTGAGACTCGGATTATCTTCCGAAGGAAGTCATCGGAGGATCAAATAGATATGCTCAGATATTAACCTTGGGTTAATTTGAAATACAGGCTACTTCCCCTCCTGTGGTTGTTCGGAATACAGAAGTGGCCGAACTGCAGCGAAAGCTAGATATTGCGGAGGATGACATTGCATTGATCAATAGGCGTCTTGACGACTCGCAATGTATCTATTTCGAGCATTCTTTACACCCGTGTGCTTGATGCGGGAAAAAGCTTTATCTGAGATGTGCATGAAATGCAGATGGTGCTGCCGTCGTGGAGGCTCTTCGGGCAGAGCTAATCCGGGCCAAGGAGCGAGCCCGTTTTAGTGATGCTGGTGCTGAAGGAGCATCGGTTGAACTGAAGGCCGAACAAGATGCGCGATGCCAGGGCGAGGAGAAAGTATCCACGATGACACTTGCTGCTGTGAAGTTCTTGAGAGGGAGAATAAAACCTTGACGGCGGAACTGGACAAGGCCCGACAGGAGGCAAGATAAGCGCGATCAGAGTCTAGAGCACTCTGTGAGGAGGTTCGGCAGGCAAAAGAGATAGTGGCTGGAAAGCCCTTTTTGCTGCAGACTAAGTTCGGCGACCCGGACTATGCTCAGCTGAACCAAGTGTGGGTTTCCCTGGACGAGTATTTGGACTTGCCGAAGAGTTCTTCCGATGCAGCACGATATTACCAAACACGAGCTGGATATGCAACGGAGAAGCTTTTTTGGTCACAGTTCGGTGCGTCAAAGCGCCCGCTGCTGCTCAATGAACAGATGTCCCAATGGGCCGAACTTCGTAGGGTATCTGGCGCTGCCATGAAGGATGTTATAATCCGGCTGTTGCCAACCGAACCTGAGCCGAGTAGCTATTTCGGTTTGGTGTAGAAGCTTGTCGATGTGATGCCGCGAATCGGTGCTGCGAAGCGATCGGTGTGCATTGAAGGTGCACGGATGGCCCTTGCCCGAGTCAAGACATTCTGGGGAAAAATGAAGGCCATCGACGTCGCCACGAAGTGTCCGCCTGAAGGCATGGGCTGTCCGGAGCCGGAGAGCTATTTTGAAGACATCCTGGAGGCCGCCCACTTGATAGAGGGTCAATGCTCAAAAAACATAATGTTTGAGTGAGTTGTATGATGATTGTAAATGACAACTTTATAGTTAATCTATTTATATTTGGCTCAAAAAGCTTGAATTCCTCCTGTGCAGTCGTTTTAATATAATCTAAAAGTTTTCCAGTCGTCGGCTTCAGCCCCCTCGTAGGAAGTATGGGGGTGTTCGGAAAAGCATTTAATCACTCTTTATCCAACGTCTTGGACCATGAAGGAGGTGATAATGCGGCGAACCAGGCAATCGGCCTATAAGGCATTAACACTTTCACTTAACCATAAGAGTTTTATGGTGGGGCTACGACATAGCCCCTAGTGTGTATGCGGCATGTGGTGCCTTACATATCTGATCTGCAAAAGATCCCTCGTATTACACGGAGAATCGCCAAAGATTCCAATAAGTCGTCAAGTGGTTGACCAGCTCTCGCCGCATCATGACAGTCAGTTTTCGGCTTTCTCTACTGAGGTGCTCATCTGGTCTAGGCCAGGGCACAATCGCAGTAGTTCTCCCTTTACTACCCTAGCCGATAGAGCGGAACGTAGGGTAGCAAACACAAGAGCCGGGCAACCCAACTATTGACCCAAGATAATGATTCGAAGCTGATGCAGATAAGGCCAAACTTGCGACGCCGAAGTACGCTATAGAGTTGTTCGTACTTTTACTAGCGACTCGTTCGTTCCCATGCCGAGCCCCTGGAAGGGTGTGCCGAGGTGCATCTGCAAAGCAGCTGTTGAGGCCGTACTTTATTGTTGAAAGGGTATGAGAGTTTGGCCCGGGTGAGGCTTACTGAGAACAGAGCGACGTGCCCAATGATAAGTTTATTTATATATAAAAAAACCACAGACCCGACTATTTGACATGCTCGTGGTCGGGATCAGAGGAAAAGTGGCATAGTACAGGCTCGGAGTAAAGAGTGTGGTCTACCAAAGGTAATTTTGGACCTCCTGTCGCACGTCTGCGTAGCCCATCCTCGGGGAGTGGGATCCTTAATGGAAGTAACCCCTTTGGTGAGTGTATGGATCCGAACTCCGATAGAGTCCGCTATAGATGCTTTCTAGTTTGTCACCTGTTCTTTAAACACGATACAGAAAAAATGAGAAAAACATATAAAAACGTTACGGGAATGCTTGTAGGGTTGTCCGAATTGTGCTTCCACCGATGCCCATGGTATCTTGAGTGCATAGTGATGTGCGCGGGTTGCAAATTTTGCCGGTACAGTAGGTGGGTGGCGGAAGCCGAACTGCTATTTGCGTTCTAGGAATGGTCGAACGTCGGAGGGGGACTTTGTCTGGCCCCTGGTGTTCTGTTGGCGAGCCGATCCGTCCTCTTTGTCACCCAGTGGCCTCCTCCCCTTGTGTTTAGCGTAAAGCTTGCCTGCCTGCTTGAAGACCCAATAGTTACGGTTGGTATGATTAGCTGGCCTATCAGGGAGACCATGAATCTGATAAGGTCGGTCCAATATCCTGTCAAGGGTGGATGGTCCATCATGGTTTGCCTTTAGTGGCTTCTTCCATTGACCAGGCTTCGGATTGTGAAATCCGGCATTCACCGTTGTGTCACGTATGTTGTTATGTCCGGTTCGTCGTGGCTTGCCGTTGCCATCTCGGATTTCGGAAGTGCTCGGGCCACTGGCGTCGTTGCTTTTTCGAGCAAGCCAGTTGTCTTCTCCCGCGCAGAAGCGGTTCATTAGAGCGGTGATAGCTGTCGTGGATTTGGGTCCTTCCTAGCCGAGGTGACGCGTGAGCCATTCATCCCGGACGCTATGTTTGAAGGCCACGAGGGCTTCTGCATCCGGACAGTCGACAATTTGGTTCTTTTTGACTAAGAACCTGGCCCAGAGCTCCCTAGCTGATTCACCGGGCTCCTGGATAATGTGACTTAAGTCATCGGTGCATAATGGCCGGACATATGTTCCCTGGAAGTTGTCTCGAAAGGCATCTTCCAAATCTTCCTAGTTGCCAAAAGAATTTTATGGCAAACTGTTTAGCCAGTACCGAGCTGGCCCTTTAAGCTTCAGAGGTAGGTATTTAATGGCATGGAGGTCGTCTCCGCAGGCCATGTGGATATGGAGGACATAATCCTCTATCCATACAGCGGGGTCTGTTGTCCTATCGTATGATTCGATGTTAATGGGTTTAAACCCGTTTGGAAATTCATGTTCCATTACTTCGTCCGTGAAGCAGAGGGGGTGTGCGGCTCCTCTATGTTAGGCCACACTATGAAGTACCTCCGGCGGGCTCCGTTTACGGTGCTTGGACCGGGCGTGGTCAGCTCTGTAGTGTCCGGATAGGCGACCATCATCGTCGGTCGGGGTATATCTTCGTGATCTGTACATCTATCTTTTGCGTCCTACTCTACCCTCCGTGCCGGATGGGTTGGTATGGTGCTCTGCTTCGGCTGCTTCTTTGTCTGGACCGAACTGTGATCGCCCCGCCGCATTATGCGATGGTGGTATGTGCTCCATCGCCCTACCATCATATTGAGGGAGCCACCTACTCTTGGGGTAGCTTTTGTCTGGGCTGCTAAGGACGTATTCTTCGGTGGCCAAGACCTCGTTCCATCTATCATTGAGCAAGTCTTGGCCTGCTTGAAGATGCAGCTGCTTCTTTCTTAAGCTCCTTACAGTGGCTATAAGGTGGCGTTTAAAGAGCTCCTACTCGAGAGGTTCGTTTGGCGTGGTAAAATCCTCGTTGCCGAGGATCTCCTCTTCCTCGGAGAGGGGGAAATAGTTGCTGTCCTCCGAGGCCCCACATGTGGCCTGTTCGTCAGGGCTGTCTTGCCCGTCTTCCTGTTCCTCCTATTCGGATTCTACTTCAACAGGGTCTTCGTTGTCCGGAGTATCGTCTTCTCTGGTGATGACAGTGTCTTGTCTTGGGCGATGAGGCCCAGGGCGCCGATGTCCGGGCTGTGTACCAGGTGGTTTATCCTTGAGAGGATTCTCCTTCTCATCGTCGAGAGTGTCGTAAGGTGTGTCTATCATACACATGTCATACCAGGAAGTGTCTGTCCCGTGTCTAGCAGGTAGTAAGTTCTGGCCTTGCCCCTCATCGTCGTCCATACCATTGTTGGCTTCGGCGAGGGGATCGGGTGTGTTGGTTACATCTTTAACAGTGGCTATTAAGTGGGTGGCGGGTGGGGAGCAAAATTCTCCATTGTCCGCCGCAAGTTCGAACCGAACATAGTTCGGAAACAGGTCGCCCGCCAGGGATAGGTTTTTTATCGAATTTAGTATGATGCCCATGGGCGAGTGTTAGAAGACATCTGCAGCGCTGAACTTGAAGGTTGATAACTGATCGAGTTCGGCGTACGCAGGCTCGCGGGGTTCGGAACTCGACATCGGAGGCGAGTCCGGGGTTCCGTTGATGCAGATACCGTATGAAGTGGAATCCGCGTGTGGCTCCAGCGTCGCGGAATCGGTGGTCCCCGTGATGGGGTTGAGCTTCCCATCTTCAGACGACTTGAACTGCTCCGGATTTGAGGCCGGGGCTGCTACATGAACTATCCCCTGGATGCGGCCTGATAATAGGTTTAAGCCATGTTCATCAGGGTGATGGGGAGCGGTTGTCGTGGTCTCGAATCCTTCGAATATCAAGTCTCCACGAATTTCCGTAACGTAATTCAAGCTCCCAAATCTGACCTAATGGCCAGGGGCGTAGCTGTCGATCTGCTCCAGATGGCCAAGCGAGTTGGCCCGCAGTACGAAGCCGCCGAATACGAAGATCTGTTCGGGGAGGAAGGTTTCTCCCTGGACAACTCCATTACTAACGATCGAAGGGGCCATCGAGCCCTTTGCTGACGGCACAGTGGAACTCTCAATGAAAGCACCAATGTCGGTGTCAAAACAGGCGGATCTCGGGTAGGGGGTCCCGAACTATGCGTCTAGGATCGATGGTAACATGAGACGGGGGACACAATGTTTACCCAGGTTCGGGCCCTCTCTATGGATGTAAAACCCTACGTCCTGCTTGATTGATATTGATGAATATGAGTGTTACAAGAGTGGATCTACCACGAGATCGTAATGGCTAAACCCTAGAATTCTAGCCTATGTGGGTATGGTAATGAGTATATGTGATGTCCTCTCCGAACTATCCCCTTCGGTTTATATATACACTAAAGGGATCTAGGGTTTACATGGAGTCGGTTACATAAGAAGGAATCTTCAGTCGCCAAGCTTGCCTTCCACGCCAAGTAGAGTCCAATCCGGACACGATGCATTCTTCGGCCTTCATGTCTTCACAGCCCATCAGTCCGGCCCATAGATAACAGGTCGGATGCCCGAGGACCCCTTAGTCCAGGACTCCCTCAGTGGGTGTCACAAATCCGTCAAGAAAATCTCAAATTCTTACTAGTTCTTACCCAGCAGTAGGCGGTGATCGGCAACCGTCGTTGTCAAAACTCTCAAAGCTTGGATAGAGGGATTACCAGGGAGAGTCAAATGCACGACGTAGATGTATGTGGAGCTAGGAAGGCTTATAATATGGTAGCAAAAAGGGTCAACAATAATCAATTCAGAGATGCAAAGTTGAATAAACGTTCAACGACGGTACTGTGCTGGTCCTAGGCTAGACCATGCTAAAGACGCGAGCCTAGAACACTAACAAAATCATGACGCTGCACGGAAAACAAGGGAGGAGCACGCTCTGAATTTTTTTATTTTTTTTCACCTTTTTCCTCTTTTTTTGCTCCGCAACAATTTTTTTTGAAAAAGTCTACAAATGGTCTAAAAACTTCCCAGCCAGATTTTTTTTGAAACTATAACTATTTTTTGTGCTGCGGGTAGCACGGAATCTTGGGAGTCCTACTCTGTCATGACTCGATGTATCGCGTGATCTGGAACTCGAAAGCAAGGCAACAAATACGGGACTCGGACTAGGACTAGTGGCGGAGATGAATCTGGTAGAACTCGGACTGGTGGTGAATATATGTAGGGTAGTGGAACACGGACTGGTGGCGAATCTATGATGGAGGTGGACTCGGATTATCGTGATGGCGGTAGATATGTGGTATATGGCAGCGGCGATGACGATGGTGGTATATGGCGGCGGTGATGACGATGGTGGTATATGGCAGCGGTGACGATGATGGTGGTATATGGCAGCGGTGATGATGATGCGGCAGCGGCATGACTACTTGTGAACACAACTCGAAACTCTAAATGAGTAGACACTGAGACTAGCAACTAGACACGACGATGCAACTGCCAACTCAACAATGCAAAACCCTAAAAAGATTATGCAAAGGCTCAGATTGGTTTGGATATGGTGAACTAACCCTATTTTTTGTGTGGCTTTTTCGTGGACTGTAGGTATGAAGAACAGATTCGATCTAAATTACGAAAAACTGTAAAATCTCACCGAGTAACCTGAAAATCTGATACCACTAGATAGAGGCGAAGGTGTCCCAATGTTTCGATGAGATAGATATCGGTTTTTGTGGGAGTCCACTTTGACGATCCGACTACGAACGTGCGAAGACGTCGCGCCTTAGCAATCGCTAAACCAACTTCCGAGGGTTATTGACCATGCCGGAGCATGATCAACCTGACCACGAGGGTCTATGTCCTGCGAGCAAACGAAGAACAAGCAAGAAATTGAGATTGCAATCCAGATATTGCGAATAAAAGATGAAAGCTTTATTAATGAAGGTGGGGTTCTGTGACGTCTCGGTCTAGTCGTTGGACACACACGTAGTACGCGAAGTTGCAGCTATGGCGAACTTTTAATCTAAACAAAACCCAAAGTCTAAACAGTGCCCAAAGGGCTGTATATATGGAGGAAGAGGGGGGAATTTTGTGGCCCTTGGAGGAGGGGTCCGAAACCAACCCTAACTCTTGTTTCCCCACACATAAGGACTCTAAAAACAGCCTATACTTAAGTATTTCGAAAATACATGGGCCTGGCCCAATAATAAGGTGAAGCAGCACCTAGAATAGCCTCTGGACGAAATCTATGAAGTGGCATCTTGTATATTTCGTCCAAGGCTTCATGCAATCCTTATGGTGGCTTCAAAGTCCTGAAATCATCACCTGTAACTTTGTTCTTGATCCCCGTGCGCATGCCATCATCTCCATGCTTGAACTTGCTCAAAGGTTCATCTTTCTTGTCCAAGCTAGGCCCTTCATTTGTAAGCAAAACAAATGTATCCAATTTAGGCAGCATCATATTCTCAACAACATTAGAATTGTTACCAAGAAATGAAAGTACCTGATAATTCAATTGGCGTGCACGAGCTTTAGTAATTGGTCCAGTATGTATAGCAGAAGGGGCTGTGGGTGTAACAATGTGTTGATGTCTTCATCACATCTACAACGTCAAAGATCTCTCTCCCTACCATGGTGATGAAGAATTTGATCCGAGGACGGAACTTCCCCAAGGGAGGGAAGATGATGTGCAGCATTCCAAGGTCATCCCCATGGACCTACCAGCGTCTCACCAAGTGTCTAGCAGACCCATGACATGAGCACATGCAAGAGCTCTTGTGTAACATCCCAAATTTGCAATTTGGAATGTTATATATTAGATCATCATGCATATCATATTTTCTTGCATTTTGGTCGATCCTAGAAATTTCACGCAACTCAAGGACCTTCGGAGAGAGTTGGAGATTTCGTTATTTTCATATTTGAGAGTTTTCTCGAATTTGAAAAGAGGATCATTTGATTTATTTATTTCATCTTCAATTATTTTTCCAATATCAAAAAAAATGAGAGAGGGAATAATATGACTTTCCCAAAGCTAGGAAAAATGAAGATCTAATGAATATATAAAATTTTGGATTTCCGGTGTTTATTTGCATTTTATTTGGATAGGGAAAAATGCGCGTTTTCAATGAGAAGATGTGTAGCAGCAGGGGATGTGGGTGTAACAATGGAATTAATGACCTCATCAAGCACCAAATGAGAAGACACAATAGAGGGAGAGGTCAAGTCGTTAGAAATTATAGTGGCCTCACATGCCCTATCAATTACCTCACTCTCTCTATGTGGTGCTTCACTCACTCCCTCAAGGTAGGTGCGCTCAATCTAACCTATGGTGGAGTCACTCATCTCACTCTCAATACGGTGGCACAAGTCTCTCAAGTCATCAAACATCGCCATGGTCGAGGTGAAATACTCAACCATCTCATCGCCGTCACCATGGATGTAGGCCGAAGATGGCACATCATCACTCTCGCCTCCTAAGATGGAAGCATCATCCTTGCTCGTCACCATGTCGCTCGCGTCCAAAGCTTGGTCCTTGAGGGTCTCCATAGTCTTACTCGTCATCGCACCGTCTTGAAAAAGAGTCATGGTAGACTCGGCATCGTCAATGCCACAACGAGGTATGGCGGTGAAGTCGAACTTGGAAGCATCGTCTTGGAGCTCGTCGGGCTTGGACATCATGGTGGTACTAGCCTCATGCTCGTCATCTTGGAGCTTGGTCTTAGAGAAGTGTGCTTGGGGTCGAGAAGCCTTGGCCTTCATGAGTTCTTGTTCCGCCTTGAGAGCACCAATGTAGTTGTCGTCGAGGGACTTTTAGTTCTCGAGGAAGAGAGTCTTGGAGATGTCGTTGTGCAATCCCATATGAAGTGGAACTTCATCAAAATGGGGTCATCCATGCCGGCTCATCGCATGGCAATCTTCATCTCCTTGAAGTACGCGTCGATGGACTTGGATCCTTGGGTGGTGTTCTCCAATTGGTGTAGAAGGTGGTCCGTGTAGGTTGGAGGCACAAACTCTCGCCGCAAATCTCTCTTTGTCTTGGGCCAACTCCATGTCATAGGTCTCTGAAGGTGTGTGAAGCCACCATGTGGATGCGTAGTCATGGAAGTTCACTTAATCTTCGGGAGGAACTTGATGTAGCTTGAGGTAGTCGTCCATCAAACACTCCCATTCGAGGTACTCCTCTGGTTCTAGATTTCCATAGAAAGGAATCTCATGGTCGATGTCGAGGTCGTAGTAGCTCATGGTAGTCGCGGACTTGAACTTGCGGAGCTTCTCTTGAGCGTAGTCTTGAGGTGCTTGTTGGCGAAGATGTCGTATATCCGAAGGCGAAGATGCCTTGAAGTTGCTTGGAGAAGATTCCAAGGGAGATGGTGAAGTTGTTGAGCGGTTGTTGGTGTTGAGCTCTTGACCTTCACATTCATGGTGGTGATGGTGTCGATGCCGATGTGACCATGCCGTAGATGGTAGCTAGGAAGCATGTGTACTTGAGCGTCTTCTCAAAGATGAGTAAGATCGCTTGTAGGACTTGATGAGGGGTTTGAACTCCTCCATTTGAGCTTGCATCTTGGCATCGGTAGAGTTTTTCGTAGCATCGAACTCATTGTTGTTGTTGTAGACCTAAGATGAAATACCTTGCCTATCCATCACAAGACTCGAGTAGAGGTGAGTAGGAAATGACATAAACAATACCAAGTTACCTTTTTCCCAAAGTTGAGGATGTATCCCGTTTCACTCAATGTGATATGAAAGAATAGTGGAATTGGTACCGGACTTGTTCACTCACACCTACAAACTAAAGCTTATGGAGTAGCTCGATGTGGATAGTGGCACAAAAATTTAATGTAAAATGTTAGCAAGAGTCAATAATGTTGAACGAGATTCACAAATTCGCAAGTGAAACAAGTAGAACAATAGCAATATATGGCACACAGAAACACACACACGGATAGATAAATGGGGTCGTGCAACCAAGGAAATGAGCACAAAATGTGTGATCCACGGAAAACGCTCGTGTTGCACAACTCAAGAGAGACGCTAGCATGATTGCTTTATAGGCGGATACGACACTTGTGCACAACCTATAAGAGGTAAAATGTATCAACTTTCTATCCCAAGTATGTTATGTATGATGTTCTAGTGGTATGATCCAAGATGATCGGATATGACAATCTTATATGCAATGTGGTATGATGCTATGGCTCTTGCTTACAAGCTTCTTTGTTCTTCCTCTTTTGCTTAAAAGCTTATTCTTTTTTTTTTGTATATGGCCACTTTGTGAAATGCACAAACCAAGATAACGATTGTGTATATGCGGGAACAAACTTGAGGCACACGAGATGGTGTGATACCAATATGATATGGTATGTATGCAATGTATGGTGTAGATCACTAATGTGCACAAGTAACATTGCCGGCAATACTCGAATGGCTAGTCTCGATAGGCAAGTAACGCAAAATAGGCTAGGGGTTATCAATGCAATGGCAAGGGAATATACAATGGAGGGATACCACGATACCAAGATGATATGGAGGTTACCGTCTGCGGTGATGATGAGTGGCGGTGATCTTCATGGAGATACCAAGATGATGGAGACTCGTCCCTAAGTAGCCGAAACACCTTAGGAAATAGAAAAACCGTGAACTCAAAGCCTGAAATGTCAAATGGTGGTAGCGGGATGCGGTGGTGGTTGCAGAAGCTCAGTGGGATTGCAGAAATGCAATGATGGGTTATGTGAGTAGGCAATGTGGAAATGGAGGGTTATTGGGTTATGTGAGTCAGAGTTGAAGGTCACCCTCCCTAAGTAGCCAAAACACCTTAGGAGACACAACTCACAACTCAAACAAAATTGGGTTAAGTTGGGGTGGCATAAGTGTATGGTGGGCAATCCTATGCGGAAGTTATGGTGGTGGTGGTGGTTGATGAAGAAGCAACCGTCCCTAAGTAGCCTAAACACCTCAGGATACTCGAATCACAACTCAATCAACCCTAATGCTATATGGATCACAAAGGGTTAGGTGGCGGAAGGCGGTGGTGGTGTAGCGAAAGATGTCGTGCAAGCCCTAGGAAAAATGCCAAATTTCCAAAACTTTGATGGAGTCAAATGGTGTTTAAAACTATGTATATGGATGGGGCATGTCAATAGCTACTCAATGAGCTAAAGAACGCGGAAATCGGACTCCGGATGTGAAAGTTATGGTTGAAATGGTGAAACTCGGAACGCTGAAACTGGGAGGGGCGGAAGTACTGCTTGTATAGGTGGTAGTACCGCTTGTGGAGATCGGTGGTAGTACCACTTGGTGGTGCGGTAGTACCGCTCGTGTCATGAAAATTTGCAGAACTAGATCGGGGAAAATTTTGGGACGGAAAAGGATGATTTTGAGGTCAAAATTCGAGCGATTTCGTGGATGGAAAGTGGAGAAAATTGGGGAGATTCTAGATCCACTTGAAACCAAGAAAATCTATGGATCAAATCCAACAAAACTTCTTCAAACCAAAAAATCACAAAAAAAACTTGGGGCTACTTTTGGTGGGGATTTTCGAATTTGGGGAAGAACACAACAAAATTAGGCTAGAAAACACAACGGGGAGGCTCCGAAATCGTGGTCAACGTGGCTCATGATACCAAGATGATATAGGGTAGGAACACTAGGGGCCGATCTTTCAGGAAATGAGCAGATCCCACGAAGAACACGAAGAACACGGGGAAGAACAGAGAGAAATCACAAGGGGAAACACTCAAGAACAACTCCAATGACACATCCACTAGACAATCAAACACACAAGATCCACAAGGTACATGAACAACAAAGGGAAAGATACAAGGTAAGGTTCATCTCCATGAGGAGGTCTTGAAGGGGGCCACCCAAGAGGGGGTCTTGAATCCAAGGGGATCTTCTCCGAAGAGGGGCCACGGTCTCTCTCGTGGAGTAGATCCGTAATGGATGAGCAAAGCTCCATCTCTAAATGAGCTACTACTTTGCTAACCCTAGTACGGAGCTAGGAGACAAGTATATATAGTCCAAGGGGTAAGTTGGGGGATACATGGGGTGAAACCCCTCTCACTGGGCATAGGCAGGGCGGTTGTACCGGATATGTGAGCGGTTGTACCGCTAGCAGCTCAGCTACCGGCTTCTGGGGGTCTACGCAAAGGTAGGGAGCGGTTGTACCGGTGGTAGGACCGGTTGTACCGGTCTTGTCGCAGCTGGGGGAAAAACCGGGGTTGTACTGACCTTGCACCTCTCGAACACAGAAGCTGGGCCGGTAGTTGGGCGGTAGTCGAGCGGTTGTACCGCCCGTGTGTCTTCAGCGGTAGTACCGCCTGGTGTGGGCGGTAGTACCGCTCGTTCCAGATTGGGCGGGTCCTCTTCTTCCTTCTCTTCCATGCTTCTCTCGTGGATGGTGTAGTTGTACACTTGCGCTCGCACTCCTCCTCCTCGTCCATGGTGTTCCGACAATACCTATGCAAGCACATGAGAGGAGTGTCAAGTAGTATACCATCCTCGAAGGGGTCAAGTGAACACGCATAAAGGAGATGATTCACCTTTATGTATGTGAAGTAGCTGTCGCACGTGTCGCTTGCCGAACGGACTCTTGACATGGTGATGTCCATAGGATGCTCCGCATCATGTTACCTTAACCTTGCCGCTGTTGTTGAACCATTGGATGTAGTAAGGATGTGGATGCGATCTTGTGGTGAGATAGAGCTTCTCCACCATCTCCATGCTAGCCAAGTTGTTGTAGCTCCCACCATCTATGATGACGTGAATAGAACATTCCTTCACAACACCCTTTGTATGGAACAAATAATGCCTCTTATTTTTCTCAGCTTGTGTAACCTGCACACTCAAAACACGTTGAGCAACTAAACATTCATACCTGCTAGCATCTTCAGCAGCCATGTATTGTGTCTCATGATCAGAATCATCTCCACCGTGTTCTTCATGTGTAATAAGAGCCAAAGTCTCCTCATCATAGTCACTAGCGGAATCATACCCACCATCCTATGTAGCAATCATCACACACTGAGATTGCATTCTCTCACAAAATGTCCTCTTCCCTTACAACGACGACAAATAATATCACTTGTGTGCCCTGATGATGTCGTGGAAGAAGAAGAGCTCTGCGCAGGACCGGAAGGTGTGCTCTTGGCAGATGGTAGTGGTTGTGCCTGCTTTCTTGTATCACGGCTAGTGGTGGCACCTGATGAAGGTGCTGGATTAGTGGAAGTAGAGGATGCACATGGTGTCCGTGATGAAGATTGACCTGTAGAAAAGTTAGTTCACGCCAATGCCTGTCGATCCTGCACTTCATGTTCAGCTTTACAAGCAAGATGGAATAAACGAGTGATATTATTATACTCATTATACTCTTGAATGGTCTGAATCTCTCTATTTAATCCACCCATAAAACATGCAAGCATAGCCTCATTCTCCTCAATAATACCACATCTAATCATGCCAGTTTGTAATTCCTGATAATATGCTTTTATAGAATTTTTTCCTTGTCTTAGACGCTGCAATTTTTGAATTAATTCATGTTGACAATATGGTGGAACCCAATGAGTACGCATAGCAGTTTTCAAAGCAGCCCAAGTAGCTGGAATAGGATATAATCTACAATGTTCAGACCACCAAACACATGCAAAACTAGTGAAAGCACAAACAGCAGCAGGAACACGTCTCTCCTTAGGATATTGTAAACATGTAAATCGTTGTTCAGTTTCTAACTCCCAAGTAAGATATATATCAGGAACATATCTACCCTCAAATGGTGTAATATTCAATTTCAGTTTAGGGAGATGGTCAGGATCTCATACCTGAGGGGGAGCCCTACCATTGCCATTATTTGCATGTGGACGACCTGGTGGTTGTAGTGCAGGTGGTTGCACGTAGTTCTGATTTTGATCAACCTCATCCTCGTACTCTCCCGCATAGTCATCCTCCTCCGCATCAGCAGCAGGAGCCACAGAAGTGTCAACAGCAGCACCAACAGTTTGGGCAGGCGCAAGAGGAACACTGCTCGCTCGGCGGAGGGCTGTTTCGCAACGTGGAGGTAGTCGTCGTCGTTGTTGTTGTTGTTGTTGTTGTTGTTTTAGTTGTTGTTGTTGTTGTTGTTGTAGAGGTGCGTTAGGTGCAGCCGGTGGTGTTCATGGAAGACGCACGAGCAATTCATTAAACTTGTTATCGACCTTTGTTTCGAATGTCTTCTCCATCCCATCTATCTTCTCCCTGGCCTCTTCAAATCTGTTTAGCACATCTTGCAGCTGTCCACTCATCATTTGCTGAAATTTATCATGCAACTCCTTATTCGTCATGTTCTCCCAGTCAATCTCGTCATCTTGTGATCCTGCCATGGTTAGCAGCAATAGAAACACACAAGAATATGATCCTACAGACTACTAACAAGAGTGATGTAGGGTGGAACCCTATATGGCCGATCTTTCATGAAAGGAGCGGATCCTGCGAAGAACACGAAGAACACGAGGGGGGAAATGAGGGGAATCATGAGGGGAAACACGAGAGAAACACTAAAACCAACAAGATTAAGTGATCCTCGAAACACGAGAGGAGATACAAGATCCAAAGTCAACAAGGGACGATACAAATGGTAACTGGTCTTCTCCGTGAGGAGGTCTTGATGGTCTTCTCCATGAGGAGGTCTTGAATCCAAGTGGATCTTCTCCGAAGAGGGGCCGCGGTCTCTCTCGTGGAGTAGATCCGGATGGATGAGCGAAGCACAAATGAGCTAACACAACACTAACCCTAACTAGAAGGAGGTGGAGGAGTATATATAGGCCTTAGCCACGAAGGGTTAAGTGGGAGAGGATAAATGGGCCCTTGGCCCGTTCTCTGCGCACAGGCAGGGGCCGGATGTTCGGGCTAGGGGGCGGATGTCGGGCGGCTCACAAAGAGCCGGATGTCCGGCTGGAGTTGCCTGATTCTTTTGCTCTCTAGATAGTGTGCGCCGGATTTCCGGGTAGGCGCCGGATGTCCTGCCCGTTGCGGGGCACCGGATGTCCGAGTGTCGACCGGATGTCCGGCCGCTGTAGAGTCACCTGGCGTCCATCTCTCTCTGCTCTTCTTCTGGTTGGTGGCGCCGGATGATAGAGGCGAAGGTGTCCCGATGTTTCGATGAGATAGATATCGTTTTCTGTGGGAGTCGACTTTGACGATCCGACTACGAACGTGCGAAGACGTCGCGCCTTAACAATCGCTATACCAACTTCCGAGGGTTATTGACCACGCCGGAGCACGATCAACCTGACCACGAGGGTCTATTTCCTGCAAGCAAATGAAGAACAAGCAAGAAGCTGAGATTGCAATCTCGATATTGCGAATAAAAGAGGAAAGCTTTATTAATGAAGGTGGGGTTCTATGACGCCTTTGTCCGGTCGTTGAACACAAACGAAGTACGCGAAGTTGCAGCTATGGCGAACTTTTAATCTAAACAAAACCCAAAGTCTAAACGATGCCCTAAGGGCTGTATATATGGAGGATGAGGAGGGGGATTTTGTGGCCCTTGGAGGAGGGGTCCGAAACCAACCCTAACTCTTGTTTCCCCACACATACGGACTCTAAAAACAGCCTATACTTAAGTATTTCGAAAATACATGGGCCTGGCCCAATAATAAGGTGACACAACACCTAGAATAGCCTCTAGACAAAATTTATGAAGTGGCATCTTGTATATTTAGTCCAAGGCTTCATGCACTCCTTATGGTGGCTTCAAAGTCCTGAAATCATCACTTGTAACAACGTACTTGATCCCCTTGCGCATGCCATCATCTCCATGATTGGTCTTGCTCCAAGGTTCATCTTTCTTGTCCAAACTAGGCCCTTCATTTGTAAGCAAAACAAATGTATCCAATTTAGGAAGCATCATATTCTCATGAACATTAGAATCGTTACCAAGAAATGAACGTACCTGATAATTCAATTGGCGTGCGTGAGCTCTAGTAATAGGTCCAGTATGTCTAGCAGCAGGGGATGTGGGTGTAACAATGGTATTGATGTCCTCATCATCCTCCCCTTCTTGAAATGAAGTCTTCCTTGACGAAAGCTCATCTTCCTCACCCAAATAAGGCTTCAAACATGCAATGTTAAAAGTAGGACTAACCCGAAAATCTACATGCAGCTCAAGTTTAGATGCATTATCATTTATTTTCTCTAACACCTTAAAAGGACCAGCAGCATGTGGCATTAGCTTTGATTTGCGCAAATTAGGAAATATATCCTTACGCAAATGTAACCAAACAAGATCTCCAGGTGCAAACACAACATGTTTTCTACCCTTATCTCCAGCAAGTTTATATTTAGCATTCATACACTCAATGTTTTCCTTAGTTAACTCATGCATTTTTAAAATCAATTCAGCACGTTCTTTAGCATCAAAATTAACCTTCTCCGAAGATGGAAGAGGCAACAAATCAATAGGTGCACGAGGTAGGAAACCATACACAATTTCAAAAGGGCACATCTTATTAGTAGAATACAATGGATGATTATAAGGAAATTCAATATGAGGCAAGCATTCTTCCCACATTTTCTTATTATTCTTCAAAACAGCCCTAAGCATAGTAGACAATGTTCTATTGACTACTTCAGTTTGTCCATCAGTTTGGGGGTGACAAGTAGTAGTAAAAAGCAGTTTAGTCCCCAACTTAGACCATAAACATCTCCAAAAGTGGCTAAGAAATTTAGTTTCATGATCTGAAACAATAGTATTTGGCACACCAAGCAAGCGAATAATTTCATGAAAGAACAAATCAGCAACATTAATAGCATCATCGCTTTTATGATATGGTATAAAGTGTGCCATTTTCGAGAACCTATCCACGACAACAAATATTCTATCCCTCCCCTTCTTTGTTCGAGGTAAACCTAAAACAAAGTCCATAGATATATCCTCCCAAGGAACACTAGGTACAGGCAAAGGCATATATAAACCATGAGGATTGAGTCGTGACTTAGCTTTTTGACATGTAGTGCAGCGAGCAACAAAACACTCAACATCCCGTCTCATCTTTGGCCAAAAGAAATGTGTAGCAAGAATATCCTCCGTCTTCTTGACGCAAAAGTGTCCCATTAATCCTCCTCCATGCGCCTCCTTCAACAACAAAATACGAATGGTGCTAGATGGAATGCATAGCTTGTTAGCACGGAACACAAATCCATCGTTAAGAACGAACTTGTTCCAAGTTCTCCCTTGCTTACAATTTTGCAATACATCTTTAAATTCAGCATCATGCACATATTGATCTTTGATGGTCTCCAAACCAAATATTTTAAAGTCTAGTTGTGAAAGCATAGTATAACGATGAGACAATGCATTAACAATAACATTTTGTTTACCCTTCTTCTGTTTAATGACATAAGGGAAAGTCTTAATGAATTCAACCCATTTAGCATGTCTACAGTTCAGTTTTGCTTGACTTTTCATGTGTTTCAAATATTCATGATCAGAATGTATAACAAATTCCTTGGGCCATAAATAATGTTGCCATGTTTCTGTGGTCCGAACAAGAGCATATAATTCTTTATCATAAGTAGAATAGTTCAGACTAGGCCCACTCAGTTTTTCGGAAAAGTATGCAACAGGTTTTCCATCTTGTAATAACACACCTCCTAATCCAATTCCACTAGCATCACATTTAAGCCCAAAGTCTTACTAAAATCAGGAAGTTGGAGTAAAGGAGCATGTGTCAACTTATCTTTCAATACCGTGAAGGCTTCTTCCTGTGCGGTACCCCAAACAAAAGGCACATCCTTCTTTGTAAGCTCGTTGAGAGGTGCAACAATGGTGCTGAAATCTCTCACAAAACGCCTATAGAAACCTGCGAGGCCAAGAAAACTCCTCACTTGTGTGACTGTTTTGGGTTGCGTCCAACTCTCAATAGCTTCAATCTTGGCTTTATCAACTTCAATTCCCTGTGGAGTAACAACATAGCCAAGAAAAGATACTCGGTCGGTGCAAAAGGTGCACTTTCCAAGGTTACCAAAAAACACGCATCACGTAGAGCAATAAAAACAGCACGTAAATGTTCCAAATGTTCCTCCAAAGATTTGCTATAAATCAATATGTCATCAAAGTAAACTACCACCAATCGTCCAATGAAAGCACATAAAACTTCGTTCATTAATCTCATGAAAGTACTAGGTGCATTAGTTAACCCAAAAGGCATGACTAACCACTCATATATTCCAAACTTAGTTTTAAATGTTGTTTTCCATTCATCTCCCAATTTCATATTGATTTGATGGTATCCACTACGCAAATCAACTTTGGAGAATATTGTAGAGCCAGTCAATTCATCAAGCATATCATCTAGCCTAGGAATAGGATGACGATAACAAATAGTAATATTATTAATGCCTCTACAGTAAACGCACATACGCGACGTACCATCCTTTTTCGGCACTAAAATGATAGGAACAGCACAAGGACTAAGGGATTCGCGTATATAACCTTTGTCGACTAGTTCTTGTACATGACGTATAATCTCCTTCGTCTCCTCTGGATTGGTATGGTATGGTGCACGGTTGGGTAATGATGCACCGGGAATTAAGTCAATTTGATGCTCAATCCCTCGAATAGGTGGTAATCCCGGTGGCACGTCTTGTGGAAAGACGTCAGCGAACTCCTGCAACATGTTAGTGACAACAGGAGGCAAAGAGGAAGGCACGTCCTCAAATGAAAATAATGCCTCTTTGCACACAAAAGCATAGCAAACAGATTTGCTAAAATCTAGATCATCAATATCAGATTTGGTGGCAAGTAAACATGCACTTTTCAATATAATTTCAGAAGGAAAACTATATGGTTTATTATTAGGCTTCATTTGTTGCTCAAATTCTTTTGCCACAGTCCGATTTTCACTCTTATTTTTCTCCTATTTTGCTTTATTAGCTCTATTAATATCATCTATCAAAATGGAATGAGGAGTCATAGGAAGCAAAGTAATATTTTTATCCTTATGAACAAGAGTATACTGATTGTTTCTACCATGGTGTATAGAATTTTTATCAAATTGCCATGGTCTACCGAGTAATAAGGAACATGCTTGCATAGGTCCCACATCACAATCAACATAATCAGCATATGTAGAGATACTAAAATGCACACGAACAGTACGTGTTACCTTAACCTTGCCGCCGTTGTTGAACCATTGGATGTAGTAAGGATGTGGATGTGGTCTTGTGGTGAGAGATAGCTTCTCCACCATCTCCATGCTAGCCAAGTTGTTGCAGCTCCCTCCATCTATGATGACGCAAACAGAACGTTCCTTCACAACTCCCTTTGTATGGAACAAATTATGCCTCTGATTTTTCTCAGCTTGTGTAACCTACACACTCAAAACACGTTGAGCAACTAAACATTCATACATGTCAGCATCTTTAGCAGCCATGTATTGCGTCTCATAATCAGAATCATCTCCGCCGTGTTCTTCATGTGTAATAAGAGCCAAAGTCTCCGCATCATAGTCACTAGCGGACTCATACCCACCATCCTCAGTAGCAATCATCACACACTGAGATTTGCATTCTCTCGCAAAATTTCCTCTTCCCTTACAACGACGACAAATAATATCACTTGTGTGCCCTGTTGATGCCATGGAAGAAGAGCTCTGCGCAGGCCCGGCAGGTGTGCTCTTGGCAGATAGTGGTGGTTGTGCCTACTTTCTTGTATCACGGCTTGAGGTGGCACCTCATGAAGGTGCTGGTGTAGTGGAAGTAGAGGACGCATGTGGTATCCATGATGAAGATCGACCCACAGAAAAGTTAGTTTGCGCTAGTGCCTATCGATCCTGCACTTCACGTTCGGCTTTACAAGCAAGATGGAATAAACGAGTGATATTAGTATACTCCTTATACTCTAGAATGGTCTGAATCTCTCTATTTAATCCACCCATAAAATGCGCAAGCATAGCTTCATTCTCCTCAACAATACCACATCCAATCATGCCAGTTTGTAATTCTTGATAATCTTGTTCTACATAATTTTTTCCTTGTCTTAAGCGCTGCAATTTTTGAAGTAATTCTCGTTGATAATAAGGTGGAACCCAACGAGTATGCATATCAACTTTCAAAGCAGTCCAAGTAGCTGGAATGGGATATAATCTACATTGTTCAGATGACCAAACACATGCGAAACTAGTGAAAGCACAAACAGCAGCAGGAACACGTCTCTCCTGAGGATATTGTAAAACGATGTTCAGTTTCTAACTCCCAAGTAAGATATATATCAGGAACATATCTACCCTCAAATGGTGGAATATTCAATTTCAGTTTAGGAAGATGGTCATGATCTCGTACCTCATATGGTGGTGCAGCCCTACCATTGCGATGATATTCCTGAGGACGACCTGGTGGTGGTGGTGCTGGTGGTTGCACGTCGTTCTGATTTTGATCAACCTCATCCTCATAATGTTCCTCCACCTCTACAGTAGCAGCAGGAGCTACAGAAGCATCAACAGCGGCACCAGAAGTTTGCCCAGGGTCAATGGGAACGCACTGTGCTCATCCCACTTGATTTGGAAGGCGACGTTGGTGTTGTTGTTGTAGAGGTGTGTTAGGTGCAGCCGGTGGTGGTGGTCGAAGACGTGCGAGCAATTCATTAAACTTGTTATCGAACTTTGTTTCGAACGTCTTCTCCATGCCATCTATCTTCTCCATGGCCTCTTCAAATCTATTTATCACATCTTCCACCTGTCCACTCATCATTTGCTGAAACTTACCATATAACTCTTTGTTTGTCATATTCTCCCAGTCAATCTTGTTGGCTTGTGATCCTGCCATGGTTAGCAGCAATAGAAACACACAAGAATATGATCCTACAGACTACTAGGAAGTGGTGGTGATGGTGTGGTGGACAGTCACAGATCCTTCAAGCGAATCTCAAATTCTTACCAGTTGTTACCCAGCAACAGGCGGTGAACGGCAACCGTCGTAGCCAAAACTCTTAAAGCTTGGATAGAGCGATTACCAGGGAGATTCAAACGCACGACACAGATGTATGTGGAGCTAGGAAGGCTTATAATATGGTAGCAAAAAGGGTCAGCAATAATCAATTCAGAGATGCAAAGTTGAATAAACGCTCCACGACGATACTGTGTTGGTCCTAGGCTAGACCATGCTAGAGACGCGAGCGTAGAACACTAACAAAATCACAGCGCTACACGTAAACAAGGGAGGAGCACACTCTGAATTTTTTTCACTTTTTTTTCAATTTTCCTCTTTTTTTTGCTCCGCAACAATTTTTTTCAAAAAAGTCTACAAATGGTCTAAAAACTGCCTAGCCAGAATTTTCCAGACTTAGTTTTTTTTGAGTTTGGAACTATTTTTCTACTGCGGGTAGTACGGAATCTCAGGAGTCCTACTCTGTCACGACTCGAAGTATCGCGTGATCTGGAACCGAAAACAAGCAACAATGACTGGACTCGGACTGGCGGCGGAGATGAAACTGGTGGAAACTCGGACTGGTGGCGGATATATGTTGCAGCTGGACTTTCATTAGCATGATGGCAACTGATATTTGGTGGCGTATATGGACTTGGATTGGCAATGAGTATGTGGTGGTGGTATATGGCAGCGACGATGAAGTTGGTGCGGTGGTGGTATATGGCAGCAGCGATGATGATGATGATGATGCAGTGGTGATATATGGCAGCGGCGACGAGACAACTTGTGAACAGAACTCGAAACTCTAAAGGACTAGACGCTAAGACCAACAACTTGACACGACGATGCAACTGCAAATTCAACAAAGCAAATACAGGAAAGATTATGCAAAGGCTCGGATTGGTTCGGATAGGATGAACTAACCCTAATTTTTTTGGCTTTTTCGTGGACTATAGGTATGAGGAACATACTCGATCTAAACTATGAAAAGCTGTAAAATCTCACCGAGCAACCTGGAAATCTAATACCACTTTAATGATGCGAGGGGCCTGATCTTTTGATGAGATGGTGGTTATCGTTTTGGTGGAAGACGACTTTGACGATCCGAGTACGAACGTGCGAGGACGTCACGCCTTAGCAATCGCTAAACCAACTCAGAAAGGTTATTGACCACACCGAAGCACGATCAACCTAACCACGAGGGTCTATTTCCTGCAAGCAATGCAGATCAAGGAAGAAATTGAAATTGCAATCTGTATATTGCGAATATAAGAGGAAAGCTTTATTGATGAAGGTGGGGTTGTGTGACATCTTTGTCTGGTCATTGAACACAAATGAAGTATGCGAAGTTGCAGCTATGGCGAACTTTTAATCTAAACAAAACCCAAAGTCTAAACGACGCCCTAAGGGCTGTATATATGGAGGAAGAGGGGGGAATTTCGTGGCCCTTGGAGGAGGGGTCCGAAACCAACCCTAACTCTTGTTTCCCCACACATACGGACTCTAAAAATAGCCTATACTTAAGTATTTCGAAAATACATGGGGCTGGCCCAATAATAAGGTAACGCAGCACCTAGAATAGCCTTTGGACGAAACTTATGAAGTGTCATCTTGTATATTTCTCCCAAGGCTTCATGCACTCCTTATGGTGGCTTCAAAGTCCTGAAATCATCACTTGTAACTCCGTTCTTAATCCCCTTGTGCATCCCATCATCTCCATGCTTGAACTTGCTCCAAGGTTCATCTTTCTTGTCCAAACTAGGCCCTTCATTTGTAAGCAAAACAAATGTATCCAATTTAGACAGGATCATATTCTCATGAACATTAGAATGGTTACCAAGAAACGAAAGTACCTGATAATTCAATTAGCGTGCGCGAGCTCTAGTAATTGGTCTAGTATGTATAGCCACAAAGGCTGTGGGTGTAACAATGGTATTGGTGTTCTCATCATCTCATGTGTGGGGCTAGTGGTGGTCACACTCATCCTCTCATAGGAAATGCACTCAATGTCATATATGGTGGAGTCACTCATCTCACTCATGGGGTGGTGGCTCTCCTCACATAGCAATTGGGGCATCTCTTCGTATGTGGGTGTTGGAGAGCTGTTGGTGCAAAAGTCTCCATGCTCAATCATGTCGTAGTCATAGCCGTGGATGAAGGCCGAAGATGGCACATCATCACTCTCCTCTAAGACCAAAGATAAGGTCTCATGTGCGGTCTCATAGCTTGACTTGGAGTATGAGTCCAATATGGGCGCCATCTTCATGTTGTTGAAGAGGTTCATGCTCGTCGCCGTGGTCGAAGGGGATGGCCCTTGCTCGAACTTCTTGTAGCCGTCTTGTTGTTGGAGGCCCATATGATGTGGCACCTCGTAGCTCGTCTCCATGACCGAAGGGAAATTCCTATGTTCGGCCATCTTCCTTGAGGGGCTTCAGAAGATGGAAGTGTCGCCCTCGCTCATAGGTGGTCGCCTTGGACTTGATGAAGTCAATGTAGGCATACTCGTGGGAAGTAGGCGAAGATGCCGTACATTGAAAGGCGGAGATGCCTCGATATCACTTGGGGAAGATGCCGAAGTGGTGGTGGTAGTAGCCGTAGCGTCCTCTTGGTGGTGCTTGTCTCACGGTATTCTCTTGTGCTCATGAAGTTTGGACTTGGCATGAAGTAGGACTTGTTGGGACTTGTCCATTTGCGCTTGGCGAGCATCTTCATGATGATGGTGTCGTTGTCGTGCTTGAGCTTGATGGCGTTCGTCATCGTCGTGCACATGATGCTTGGAGGTGAATTGCCCTTCATGACGATGTGGATCACGAACGTGATGGTGGTCGCCATGGAGATGTGGACGTGGGCGACTTACTCTTGCATTATTTTTGCGCTCCGAAGACTTGTGACTTGAACGTCGCCGCCTTGAGGATGATGAAGGGGAAGAACGGTTGATCAACAAGGTCCAAATCTCCTCCATCCTTACATCTTGCTCCTCCTTTTGTGCAGAAAGCTTGTTGTCGATGTAGTCCCTTTTTCTTGTTTCAGAGTGAGGATTGTGCGTCTTGCATTTTTCATTGTAGATCAAAGATTGACGCTTTGGTGATGTAGTTGTTCACGCCGTCGTTGTTGTGGAAGACCGGAGATGAAATGCCTTGCCTATCCATCACAATACTCAAGCAAATATGAGTGGATAAAGGAGAATAACTATACCAAATGTACCTTGACCGATGTTGAAGATGGATCAATGATCACTCAATGATGTAACAAGGAAATAGCACTACTGGTACCAATTCTTGTCGATTTCTCACACCTACACAAATAAGGCTTATGATGGAGCTCGGTGAGGATAGTGGCACACAAAATTTGATGCAAAATGTTAGCAAGAGTCAATAATGTTGAAAGAGATTCACAAATTCACAAGTGAAACAAGTAGACCAATAGCAATGAATGGCACACGGAAAGGCACACACAGATAGATAAATGGGGTTGTGCAACCAAGGAATGAGCTCAAAATGTTGAATCCACGAAAAATGCTCTTGTAGCACAACTCTAGAGAGATGCTAGCACGATTGCTCAATAGGCGGATACGACACTTGTGCACAACCTATAGAAGACAAAAATGCAACGACTTCTATCCCAAGTATGCTATGTGTATGATGTTCCGGTGGTATGATCCAAGATGATCGTGTATGACAATCTTATATGCAATGTGGTATGATGCTATGACACTTGCTTACAAGCTTCTTTGCTCTTTCTCTTTTGCTTAAAAAGCTTATTCTTTTTTTGTTTTCTTTTTTTTATGTGTATGGCCACAATGCGGAATGCACAAACCGGGATAGCGATTGGGTATATGCGGGAACAAACTTGAGGCACGAGAGATGATATGATGATACCAATATGATATGGTATGTATGCAATGGGAGGTGTAGATCACTAATGTGCACAAGTAACGTTGCCAGCAATACTCAAATGGCTAGTCTCGATAGTTAAGTAACGCAAAATGGGCTACGGGTTATCAATGTAATGGCACGGAGAATATACAATGGAGGGATACCACGATACCACGATGACATGGAGGTTACCGTCCGCGGTGATGATGAGTGGCAGTGATCTTGATGGAGATATCAATATGATGGAGACTCGTCCCTAAGTAGCCGAAACACCTTAGGAAACGGAAAAACCGCGAACTCAAAATCTCAAATGTCAAATGTCAAATGGTGGTAGCAGGATGTGGTGGTGGTTTTGTGGAAGCTCAACAGAATTGCGGAATGGCAATGATGGGATTTGAGACGCAATGCGGAAGTGGAGGGCAAGGTGGTGGACTATACATGGTGTCGGAGTTGGAAGCACGTTCCCTAAGTAGCCTAAACACCTTAGGAGACACAACTCACAACACTAACAAAATTGGGTTAGGTCGGGGTGGCCAGAGTGTATGGTTGGTAAGCCTATGCGGATGTGGTGGTGGTAGCTGATGAAGAAGCAACCGTCCATAAGTAGCCTAGACACCTTAGGAGACTCAAATCACTCCTCAAGCAACCACTAATGCGATGGGGAACAAAATTGGTTAGGTTGCGGAAGTCCGTGGTGGTGTAGCGGATGATGTGCTGAAGGCCCTAGGAAAAGATGCCAAAATTCACAAAATTTGATGGAGTCAAAAGATGTTGGTGGTATTTTTGTGGGAAGGGGGATGTCAAGAGCTTTTCAACGAACTAAAGAACACGAAAATCAGACTCCGAATGAATTAGTTATGGACAAAACGATGGAACGGGGGTGGCTGAGATGTCAGGGGCCGGACATCCGGGCTCGGGGCCGGACATCCGGGACCTGATGTCCAGAACCGTGCAAATTAGACTCTCCAGGAGCCGGATGTCCGGCCCGATGGCCCACATGTCCGGCCTGAGGCCCGGATGTTCGGCCCGACGATTCCAGATCTCATTTGGGGCGGAAATTGATGATGTTAGGGGCAAAATTGGACAGATTTCATGGATGGAAAGTGGGCAAACTTGGGATATGCTAGATCCATTCGAAACCAAGCAAATCCATGGATAAAATCCAACAAAACTTCGTTAAACCAACAAATCACAAAAAAATTGGTGGATATTTTTGGTGGGGATTATCGAAATAGGGACAAAATCAACAAAACTAGGCTACCAACACAGCGGGGAGGCTCCGAAATTATGATCAACCTGGCTCTTGATACCAAGATGATGTAGGGTGAAACCCTATACGGCCGATCTTTCACGAAAGGAGCAGATCCCGTGAAGAACACAAAGAACATAAGAGGGGAAACGAGGGGAATCACGAGGGGAAGCACGAGAGAAACACTAAAACCAACAAGATTAAGTGATCCTCGAAACACGAGAGGAGATACAAGATCCAAAGTAAACAAGGGACGATACAAATGGTAACCGGTCTTCTCCGTGAGGAGGTCTTGATGGTCTTCTCCGCGAGGAGGTCTTGAATCCAAATGGATTTTCTCCGAAGAGGGGCCGCGGTCTCTCTCGTGGAGTAGATCCAGATGGATGAGCGAAGCTCTATCTCACAAATGAGCTAACACAACGCTAACCCTAACTAGAAGGAGGTGGAGGAGTATATATAGGCCTTAGCCACGAAGGGGTAAGTGGGAGAGGATACTTGGGACCTTGGCCCGTTCTTTGCGCATGGGCAGGGGCCGGATGTCCGGTGGCTCACGAAGAGCTGGATGTCTGGGCCTCGGCCAGATGTCCGGGCTGGAGTTGCCCGATTCTTCTGCTCTGTGGATAGTGTGCGCCGGATTTCCGGGCAGGCGCCGGATGTCCGGCCCGTTGCGGGGCGCCGGATGTCCGAGGGTCGACCGGATGTCCGGCCGCTGTAGAGGCGCCTGGCGTCCATCTCTCTTTGGTCTTCTTCTGGTTGGTGGCACCGGATGTCCGGGCTCCTGCCAGATGTCCGGCCGCTGTAGCTCCACGGCGACTCCACTTGAGGCACTTCTTGATACGCTTCCGTGTGGACTTGTTGATGCGGAGCATCCTTCCTCCATCCCCATGGACTCTACACCAACACATCAAGCCCTACGTGGACCTGTCACAAGAGCGAGAGCACGTGCTTTGGAAACCAAGGTGAACTCCTTCCTACTAAACTTGCATACGGATAGGAATGGGACTTGGTTGCTACCTCACCAAAATATGCTATGTCTCATTAGGTATGAAGAGGAACACTACCATGAAGCTCAGGAGCATCACCAAGAAGAAGGAGGACCATCCCAAGGCCACGCGAACCAAGACGGAGTGCAATAGCAGCAACTCTGGAAGTCCCAGGTGACCCTGTGCGCACGGGCTCCCGAGACCTCATGCCCATGGACTGCCCAGGAAGTTGGCGCTGGAGCACCTCATGCGCACGGGCGTGTACCGTGTCCACGGGACCCACGTGCGCATGGGCCCAACTTACCCCGTGTGCACGGGCCTCCCAGGGTGGCCGGCTAAGATTGCATCTCGCCCTCCTCTTCATCTCTTTCGACCCCAAGGCTATATAAGTCGTACCTAGAACCATGTTTAGGGTTAGCAAAGTATATGTGAGACATTTGTGAGCTTTGCTCCTTGTATCCCCTCCTCTTGGAGATCTAGACCCCTTTTGGGAAGAATCCTTGTGATTATCAAGCCCTCCTCTTGGAGAAGATCAAGATCAAGACCTTACCTAGTGGGAAGAACTTACCTAGTGCTATTTTCCTTGAATTGTTCATGTAATCTTGTGGATCTCATGTGTGCTACTCTAGTGGATGTGATATTTGGGTTTGTTTGAGTGTTTTGTGCCTTGTTTTCTTGAGTGTTCTTCCTCTTTTCCCCCTCCAAGTGTGAAAAGATCCCCTCTAGGGTTTTGCCCTACAACATCTTGGTATCATGAGCAAGGTTGATTCACATCTTGGAGTCCCATCCCCCCACTTGCTAGCTTGATTTTGTTGTTTTTCATCCAAATTCTAAAATCTCCACCAAAAATAGCTCCCAAAAAAATTCTTGCAATTTGTTGGATCTTGTGAGATTTGGTTGTTTTGGTCCACGAATTTGGTGTTTGGCAAGTGGATCTACCTAGCTTCCTACTTCCCCACCTTCATTTCCTTCGAAATTGGCCACAAATTTGGAGTTTCTCTCGGATCTGGTGCAGTTCATCCGCTCACAGAGCACCCCGTGCACACGGGCCATCAGGACCCCGTGCACATGGGCCTCACTTACCCCATGCGCACGGACCCTCCAGAAACTTTCAGCCATTCCTGTTTTGCACCATTTGTTTCCAAACCACCACTCGTGTTCTTCCGCACTATTTCTCGTGGTTGTTTGAGTTTCGGGCTGAGGTTTCTCATGTGTCCTAAGGTGTTTCGGCTACTTAGGCGCATTTGGACATCATCATCACCGCTTCTCGACCATCGACTCGGACTCCACACCCGCTTCGACAAATTCATCTCCATCCCAACCGTAAGCAAGGACGGTAAACTCGACGACACTCACCTTTGCTTTGCATTGATAACCCGAGCCTTTTGCGTCACTTACCCATCGAGACTAGCAAGTTGAGTATTGCCAGGACATGCTTTTGTGTACCATAGTGATCGTGTTATCATCGTTGTGCATTAAGTCTCTCCCGTGCATATCTTACAATACTTGTCTCATATCATCCTTGGCTCGAGCATCAAGCATAGAAAAAAAAGCTTTTAAGCAAAAGAGGAGACATGTAGAGCTTGTACGGAATAGCATTGAGCCTTGTTGCATAGTCACATCATCTTGGTCACCACATACATAGCATAGTTGGGATTGAAGATGGCACGTTTCTCTCATAGGTTTGTGCACAAGCGTATCTTGTCCATTTGAGCAATCGAGCTAGCGTTTCTCTAGTATTCGCACAACAAGAGCATTTTCCATGGTTGCACATTTGAGCTCACCCCTTGGTTGTGCGGATCCCATCTATCTTCTGTCTGTGTGTTCCTAGTGATATCCTTGGGTTTGATCTATTTGCTTTACTTGCATCTTTGTGAACCTTCTCAACCTTATTGATATCTTGTCTAACATTTGCTTGAATTTTTATTACCACCCTCCTAACCGAGCTCCTCCATAAGCCTTCTACCTGTATGTGTGAGAAGAAAACCCGGTTCCAATTCTACTATTGTGGCATTACATTGAGTGACACTTGTTACATCCTCAATCCTCAGAAAAGGTAACTTCAGTATTGTTCTCTCATTTTCCTACTCACCCACTTGGATATGATGGATAGGCCAATTTCATCGGCAAACCCACTTTTCGAGGAGAAAGAAGGTGATCACGGCTACGTCACCAAGAACCACTTCTTCATCGTGCAACATGCTCTACATCAAGAGAGCTAAGCATTGGGTGAACGCTTGGAGCAACTAGCCTCCAACCTTCGTCAATCGGAAACACGGAACCGCGACTACATTGATGAGAAGTTCAATACACAAATGGAGGAACTCCGCAACCTGATCGTGCGACGCCCGTCTTCCTCATCCTCTTCATCAAGATGGCTCCACTCAAGCCGTCGATCAAGTCGGAAATCTTCGGACTACTCCTATGAAACAAGTCCTCCCCGAGCTCGAGTCCCTCGTCGTGAAGATCCTCAAGATCGTCAACCTCCAGAAAATCCATTCCATGGCAATGGCTTACAAGACCGAATCCGAACTCGTGAAGGGTCATGACAACAAGCGCAAGAACCAAAGGACAAAGAGAAAGTACCTCCACAAGTACCTTGTCAAGAGACTCAAGATGATGAAGCCATCCGTCAAGCACAAGCACTCGAGGCACAACACGCAGGCCGCGAGTCCACTCGAGCCGTTGCGGAGTGCAACCGCTAAGTGCGAGAACAAGAGGAAGCTCTTCATCGGGAGATCCAAGAAGAGGCCACGCATCATGAAGAACAACAAGAAAGGCGCAACCAAGCACGTATTTTTCATCCTCCTCCACGACAAGAGCGACACCAAGTGGAACAAGTGCTTCATGACCCTCCTCTGCTCCAAGAGCGACAACATGACGAACGAGCATTCGAGGACCTCCCTCCATGACAAGGGCTACATCACAACCGTCACTATGATGAAGAACTATGCTACGGGAAGCTCAAGTTCACCATGCCCAAGTTCTCCGGAAGCAACGATCCCAAAGAGTATCTCTCATGGGCCTTGAAGGTGGACAAGATATTCCGTCTTCACAACTATGACAAGCAAAAGAAGATCGCCATGGCCTCCCTCGAGTTCCAATACTACGTCCTCATTTGGTGGGAATAAGTGATCGACCAACGAAAAGCACGTGGCGAACCACCAATAACAACTTGGACGGAAATGAAGGATGTCATGCGAGCTCGCTTCGTGCCTACACACTACACCCGTGATCTCTTCAAGAAGTTGCAACTCCTCAAGCAAGGAACGAAGACGGTGAAAGAATACTACCAAGATATGGAGATCGCCATGATACGAGCCAATGTCAAGGAAGACGATGAGCAAACGATGGCCCGCTTCTTGAATGGCCTCAACCACCCCATCAAGTGGATTGCCGACTTCCAACCATACTCAAACCTTCTAGACTTAGTTCACCAAGCGACAAGGCCGAGCGACAAGTGCAAGATGACTTCAAATACGCCAAGTACTCGTCCAAGACTTTCGGCTCCTACTCTCAAGCTCCCGCGACTTCGGCCACTCCTACCTCAACTAGAACATCACCAAGTACCGGCAACAAGTCAAGTTCAAAGAAGGCTATGCCTTCGCCGACTCACACTCCGGAAAGAAACTAAAAGTCCAAAACTCCATCATCTTTGGTGCCCCCAAACGACCCCGTAAAGACAAGTTCTTTCAAGTTCTTCACATGCGGAGGCCGAGGACACAAGTCCTTTGAATGCACCAACCAGCGGACAATGATTTTCAACGATGATGGCACATACGACTCGATGAGCGAAGAAGAAAGGGAAGCCCTTGAGCACGTCGCCATGCACCGCCGCGTGAACGAAGACGAAGATGATCAAGTGTTTTGTGACAATGACTCAAATCCCTATCTCGTGGTCTCCAAAGCCTTGACGCTCCAACACAATCAAGATGAAGACCAACGATGCCACATTTTCCATACCAAGGCCGGCATCAATGGGCGTTCCGTGAAGGTCATAATCGACGGAGGAAGTTGTCACAACTTTGCAAGCGACGAGCTATGTTCCAAGCTGCAATTGGTCAAGAACAAGCACCCTCATCCCTACAAGGTGCAATGGCTAAGCGACTCCAGCACTATTCAACTGGAGCATATGGTACAAGTCTCATTTAAGATCGGCGCCTACGAGGACACCCTGGCGTGTGATGTCGTACCTATGTCCGTGTGCCATCTTCTCTTGGGTCGACCTTGGCAATTTGACCGCAGAGTCACCCACAATGGAAGAACAAACCACTATGAAGGAGTATGTGCTTCGACCTATGTCACCCAGCCAAGTAATAGCCGACAAGCAAGCTTCCACCCACCAAGAAGAGCCTAGTGAGAGAGTGAACGACCAAAAACAAAGTGAAAGCCACAAGCCAAAATTGAGCGCCTCTTCGCCAAGAGAGAAAAACTTAGTCCTCCTAGCCACAAAAAGAGAGATGAGAGACATATGTGAGAACGCATCGAGTGTCATCCACTTTGTCCTCATATGCATAGATGAGGTGGCAGAAACTAACAATCCTAATCCTCTACCTCTAGTGTTTTCTAACTTGTTGCAGGAATTCAAAGATGTCTTCCCCGATGAGCTACCTCCCGGTCTCCCTATCCTATGTGGCATTGAACATAGGATCGACCTCATCCCTGGCGCACCTCTTCTGAACAAGGCTCCCTACCGCGTCAATCCCGAAGAAACTAAGGAGATCCAACAGCAAGTACAACAACTCATCAACAACAGTCATTCTTCTCTTCGTTTGTTACTTTTGCAAGAAGCTCATGGAGGTGGAGTCATGGGACATTTTGGACGCGACAAGACTTTTGCCTCGCTCTCCAAGCACTATTTTTGGCCTCACATGTATCGCGATGTTGCACGTTTCACCACAAGATGCTCCACATGTTGCACAGCTAAGTCACAATCTCAATCCCATGGTTTACATATGCCCTTACCTATTCCACATCAACCCTGGGAAGATATTAGCATGGATTTTATACTAGGCTTACCTAGAACTCAAAATGGCAAAGATTCAATATTTGTTGTCGTAGATCGCTTCTCTAAGATGGCTCATTTTATCCCATGCAATAAGATAGACGATGCTTCACATGTTGCCAATCTCTTTTGTAGGGAAATCTTGAGGTTGCACAGCATGCCAAAGACAATTGTGTTGGACCGGGACATCAAGTTCTTAAGCTACTTTTGGAAGACGCTTTGCGCCAAGCTCGGAATCAAGCTCCTCTTCTCCACCGCGTATCATCCTCAAACCGATGGCCAAACGGAAGTCACCAACCGGACGCTTGCCACTCTCCTACGCGTGTTGATCAAGAGTAATATCAAGGAGTGGGAGGAGTGCCTACCTATCACCGAGTATGCCTACAACCGTGCAAGACACTCTACAACAGGCAAGTCTCCCTTCGAGGTTGTCTACGACTTCAACCCTTTGTCGCCATTGGACATCCTTACTCTACCGCTTCAAGAATGAGCAAACATGGACGCTAGTGTAAGAGCCACCTACCTCAAGAAGATGCATGAAGAAACACGTTCTACGATTGAGCGACACGTACAACGACTCGCCTCCAAGCTCAACAACCACAAGTATCCAATGGTGTTCCAACCGGGTGATCAAGTATGGATACATCTACGCAAGGACCGTTTCCCCAAGGAAAGAAAGTCCAAGCTACTCCTGAGAGCCGATGGGCCCTCCAAGGTGCTCGCTCGCTACAATGACAACGCCTACAAGGTTGACCTCCCACGATACAAGTACAACATGAGCGACATCTTCAACATCAAAGACTTGGCCAAGTACCATGGTGATGACGATCATGATCCGTGGTCGGATCTCTCCCACGTGGGGGGGAGATGATGTGGAGCATCCTTCCTCCATCCCCATGGACTCTACACCAACACATCAAGCCCCACGTGGACCTATCACAGGAGCGAGAGCACGTGCTTTGGAAACCGAGGTGAACTCCTTCCTACTAAACTTGCATATGGATACGAATGTGACTTGGTTGCTACCTCACCAAAATATGCTATGTCTCATTACGTACGAAGAGGAACACTACCATGAAGCTCAGGAGCATCACCAAGGAGAAGGAGGACCACCCCAAGGCCACAGGAACCAAGACAGAGTGCAACAGCAACAACTCTGGAAGTCCCAGGTGACCCCGTGCGCACAGGCCCCCGAGACCCCGTGCCCACGGACTGCCCAAGAAGTTGGCGCTGGAGCACCCCGTGCGCATGGGCGTGTACCATGTCCACGGGACACCATGCGCACGGGCCCAACTTACCCCGTGCGCACGGGCCTCCCAGGATGGCCGGTTGAGATTGCATCTCGCCCTCCTCTTCATATCCTTCGACCCCAAGGCTATATAACTCGTACCTAGAACCATGTTTAGGGTTAGCAAAGTATATGTGAGACATTTGTGAGCTTTGCTCCTTGTATCCCCTCCTCTTGGAGATCTAGACCCCTTTGGGGAATAATCCTTGTGATTATCAAGCCCTCCTCTTGGAGAAGATCAAGATCAAGACCTCACCTAGTGGGACGAACTTACCTAGTGCTATTTTCCTTGAATTGTTCATGTAATCTTGTGGATCTCATGTGTGCTACTCTAGTGGATGTGATATTTGGTTTTGTTTGAGTGTTGAATGCCTTGTGTTCTTGAGTGTTCTTCCTCTTTCCCCCCTCCAAGTGTGAAAAGATCCCCTCTAGGGTTTTGCCCTACAACACTTGTCCTATGCTTCGAGCATCTCCATGGTTGTCTCCTCGGTTCCTAAGCACATGTAGTGTCTTTGCATGAGGTAGCAACCATGTCTCGCACAAATGGAAAGGGGAAGCATTTAGGAGCGGGTTCACCTTGTGTCCAATGGCGTATGCTTGAGGTCTCATCGTATGTCCACTTTGGGCTTGGGGAGTAGTCATAGTGTTCATGGGGATGATTGTAGGATGCTCCGCATCAAAGAGGTGGTGGTGGGTGTCACAAACCCGGCAAGCAAATCTCAAATTATTACCAATTCTTACCCAGCAGCAGGCGGTGATCGGCAACCATCGTTGTCAAAACACTCAAAGCTTGGATGGAGCGATTACCAGGGAGAGTCAAACACACAACGTAGATGTATGTGGATCTGGGAAGGCTTATAATATGGTTGCAAAAAGGGTCAACAATAATCAATTCAGAGATGCAAAGTTGAATAAACGCTCAACGACGGTACTGTGTTGGTCCTAGGCTGGACCGTGCTAGAGACGCGAGCCTAGAACAGTAACAAAATCAAGGCGCTGCACGTAAACAAGGCAGGAGCACGCTTTGAAATTTTTTCTTTTTTTCCTTTTTCCTATTTTTTTTCTAAGCAACATTTTTTTTGAAAAAGTCTACAAATGGTCTAAAAACAACCTAGCCAAAATTTTCCAGACTTATTTTTTTTGAGTTTGGAACTATTTTCTACTGTGGGTAGCACAGAATCTTGGGAGTCCTACTCTGTCATGACTCGAAGTATCACGTGATCTGGAACTCGAAAACAAAGCAACAAATACTGGACTCGGACTAGGACTGGTTGCGGAGATGAATATGGTGGTACTCGGACTGGTGGTGATAGAGGTGAGGGTCCTGATCTTTCCATGAGATGATAACTATCGATTTGGTGGATTCGACTTTGACGATCTGACTACATACGTGCAAGATGTTGCGCCTTAGCAATCGCTAAACTGTAGGATCGAAAGTATGTCTAGAGGGGGGGGGGTGATTAGACTACTTGACCAAATAAAACTTATCCTTTTCCCAACTTTAGTTCTTGGCAGATTTTATCATCTTTCGACAAGTCAAGCAATCTTAACACAATTCAAGCTAACCAGAGAGTTGGTCAGACCGATTTTGGTAATAAGCTAACCAGAGAGTTGGT
This sequence comes from Triticum urartu, assembly GCF_003073215.2. Taxonomy (NCBI): domain Eukaryota; kingdom Viridiplantae; phylum Streptophyta; class Magnoliopsida; order Poales; family Poaceae; genus Triticum; species Triticum urartu. Next base: position 185,914,976 of record NC_053022.1, on the reverse strand, counting down.
CAGGTAAACTCAGTTGGACTGATTCACTCATTTCGGTGAGACCAAAATGTTACGAAAGGGAAACAGAGAGTTTACATTGCAATCACTGTGGGACCGATCGCTCATCTCGATGGGACCGAGACGTTACGAAGGGAAACAAAGAGATTACAATCCCATCTCGGTGAGACCGAGATCCCTATCAGTGAGACCGATTTGCTTAGGGTTTGTGGCAGTGGCTATGACATCTGAACTCGGTGGTGTCGGATAGAAAGAACCGGTGGGGCCGAGTTTGACTTTTGGTTTAGGTCATATGTGGATGTGAGAAAGTAGTTCGGGGCTTTGGAGCATATCACTAAGCATTTTGAGCAAGAGCCTCATTAAGCAACACCTCATCCCTCCTTGATAGTATTGGCTTTTCCTATGGACTCAATGTGATCTTGGATCAATAAAATAGAAAATGTAGAGTCTTGAGCTTTCAGCTTGAGCCAATCATTTTGTCCTTAGCATTTTGAGGGGTCCACTTTTCTCATCCATGCCATGCCAGTCATTGAGCTTTCCTGAAATATTAATCTTGAAATAGTATTAGCTCAATGAGCTATATGTTGTTAGGAATTGCCAAAACCACCTAGGGATAGTTGCACTTTCAATCTCCCCCTTTTTGGTAATTGATGACAACATATAGATCAAAGCTTCGACAAATGATAATAAGAATGAAAAACATTGTCGCTTTGAGAAGTATGTGAAAAGCAAGAGCTCCCCCTAAATTTGTGCATAGTTTAAGATTTGCTTTGGACTGCAAATGCACAATGAGTTAGGAACATGGGTTACTCTTCCATGTCACATACATCTTGGTGGAGCGCTCAAAATGATAAAAATAAAATACATGCACTCATCACCAAGCAAAGTGAATGATCATATGGGGATATAAAAGGATAATGTCATCCAACAAGCATTAAGGTAGCATATGATCAAACACATGATCATCCAAGTATCACACAAAAGCATAAAGTATCTCAAACAAGCAAATAACAAAGTTCAACCACCAAAAAAACAAGAGAGAGCAAAGAGCAACTCTCTCTCTCGAAGCCTATGATCTATACATTTTCTCCCCCTTTGGCAACAAGTTACCAAAAAGTTCATAAATAATGCATAGTGCTAGATTGACTCTCAGGCTTGGTCTTCAGGTGGTGGTGTAGATAAAACTCCAAGGATGAAGGCATCAGTTGATGTAGATGGAGCTGGTGGCACTGAAGCTGTAGCTGGTGCAGATGAAGTTGCTCTGGTGTTTGTAACTAGCACTGCAGCAGATCTCTGTCCTCTAGGCACTCTAGCAAAAGCATCAGTGGTAGACTTGCCCTTCTTCTCCTGCACTTCATCTTGAAGTTGCTCCACAACTGACTGTATCTCAGTGACCTTCATGTCTAAATCATAGAACTTCTGCTCCACGATCCTCTCTAAGCTCTCCTGGTTTTGAGTCAGGGCGGCCAATCCCTTCTCAATCCTCAGAGTGGAGGCAATCATGTAGCCAAGCTGATCTTGCTTGCTCTTCAGAAGATACTGAGATGCCTCATGAATGGTTGGCATCTTTGCTGCCTTTTCAGTCCTTGCATTCTCCCTCTTTGCTTGTGCTTGCATAGAAGATGGTTCATTCTCATCCATTACCACAGTGTTGTCCTCAAATTGTGGGTAGATGGGCATATGTTCCTTGTCCAAGAGATATGTGCCAGTGCCCATCTTGGAGTTGATTAGCTCCTGGATCTGTGGGGCATACCCACAACATCTCTTCTAATCTGCAGCTGTTCTCTTTATGGTTTCCACAATTAGGCTCATGACTTTGAACTTTTGAGGCACATCAAATATGTGAAGCAGGTTAATTGCATGGCCTCTGATCATCTTGTGATCACCTGACTTTGGCAATAGAGTGTGCCTGAGGATCCAGTTGATTGTTGGCAAACCTGACAGAAGGTAATGTACTGATCCAAATTTGTGTGTCTCAAGAGCAGCATCTGGGATCTCTCTGTACATATGTGACATGCTGTTGTGTTCCTTCTTCTGCTTGGCATAGACATCCAAGTCATCTTCATTCTCCTCAGGAGCATTGATCAATTTTGCCCATTCTTCAACTGTTGGCTGGTACCTAGTACCTTCAGACATCCAAACACTCCTTCCATCTAGGTAGAAATGAGCTGTGGAGTAGAACTGCATAATAAGCTCATCATTCCACTTTGTGAGCTTCTGCCCAACAAAGTCCTCTACTCCACAAGACTTGAAACTATCATAGACTCCAGGATAGTGTTCTTCATTTTCCCTGATGTACTCCCAGTCCACCCATCTCATATCACAGACTATAGGCTTCTTGTCAAGCAACACTATCTCACAGAAGTCCTGATGTTCCTTTGTATGGAACTAGTAGTCCACAGCAGTTCTTCTCCTGACAGCATAGGGATCAGTCAATCTCCACTGTCTGAGTCCTGCATCCTTCGTAAGCTTCATGTCCTCAGCTACTAGATGAGCATCATTGTGATCTGGAATTTTGGGCTTCAACTTCCTCAAGACATGTGACTCATCATCTTCTTCTTCTATAGCAGCTTCAGGCACTGGGGCCTTGTTCTTCTCTGCAGCTGGAATATTCCTTGTACTCCTCTTGGGTGTAGTTTTGGGTTTTGGAGCAGCTGCCTTGGGAGCTTCTTTGGGCTTAGATGGAGTAGCCCCTGATATTATACCGTGTCCCATAAGATTTTGAGCTTTAGGTGCTGGTGCAGCAACCTCTTCCTCTTCATCATCATCTCTCATAATTGATGATCTACCAAGGACTCTGGCAGTGGTCTTCTTGACCCTTTCCTTCCCTTTCTTCTCTGCCACAACCTGTTCTTTGGGTGCAGATCCCAAAGTTTCTTAAGTGGATGTTCTGGCCTTTGACATAGGAACTCTCTTGGCAAGAAACTTTGTCTTCATTCCTGGCTTAGTGGCAATAGCCGTGCCATATTCCTTTTTCAGAACTTTCCTCTTTGTGGTGGCCTCTTCCTCAACAGCCACATAGTCCTCATCCTCAGAATCTGAGGTTCTCTTCTTTCTGGCCCTGGTGGCTGCCTTAGGCAAGATGCTGGGTGTACTCCTGCTTCCCTCATCATAGCTACTAGAGGGACTAGTGCCCTCACTTATGTGAACTTGCTCCTCCGACTTGTTCTCACTGTCAGTCTGATCTGACATGATGCAAACACTAACAGCAGACCCTGTGAATAGATATAGATGAGATAGATTGGATGAGCATCACAAAGTATAGAGGTTTTTGCAAAAGAATGAGTTAAAAACTTAGTTTTAGTTTTCCACAGAAAGCATTTCGGATCTACCGATTTGAAAACTCGATGATACCGAAGCAGCTTTTGGAACCTAAACTAGTGAACTCGGTCAGATCGAGTCACAGTTCGGTGGCACCGAGACTGCTAGGGTTTCACAAAGAATTGAACTCGGTCACACCGATTTGCAATTCTCGGTCAGACCAAGAATCACATATGCAATGGCCTTAGCCGAATTGGTGGAACCTATTTCAACAACTCGGTTGGTCCGAGATGATTTCGGCGGAAACCTAACCCTAAATTTTCAATCCACAACTAAACTACAGAGTGATTTTGCTAGATAGAGTGATCTCAATCGTGGCAAGATACTTGGCAAAACAATGTGCTAGGAATCGGAGTGAGATTAGCACAATGATCAAGTCCATACCCTAAGTGCGGTGATGGACCTGCTACGGCGGCAAAGGCGGAGACAATTTCCGTTGACGGCGGCGGAGACCAGCGGCGGGAGGCAGCTGGCGATGAGGAGGACGATCCAGAGACCCAGGAGGCAGAGCAGGCTGAGCGCGGGCGAAGGGGTTTGGAGAATTTTCCAAATTTTGGCCCGGGGATATATATAGACTTACCCTGTCGGTGTGACCGAGTGGAACAACTTGGTGGCACCGAGATGCATAACTGCAAGCAGTTACTGCAACTCGGTGTGACCGAAAAGTTCAAATCGGTTGCACCGAGATTGAAACCCTAGATCGACTTAGTGATATCGGTATGACTGAAGTGGATGAATCGGTCAGACCGAAACACACAAAGAAGTTTTGGAAGTTTAAGTCTATGACGAATCGGGGTCTCCGAGTGCTCCTCACATAGAGTGGTTTGAATCTGACTTGATCAAACTTTGTGATGTAGCATGAATAGAGTTTGAGACAAGAAAATCATAGATAGCTAGAGAAGGTTCTTAGGCATTCTTGTCCACCCACTTGGCAAAAGAAAAAGGAACCAAGCAATCAAAACAACAAGTGGATGTCCTCGAATGAGTAAATTATGCAACCAACATGCTCACACAATAAAATGGCAAATCAAATATGTGGCAAAGCATGCACAACCAATTCTAGCATCTATCAAGCAATTGGTGATGACTAGGTCATCTATATATGAGTATATTGACTTAGGAGTCAAATGAGAACATTTGATCATAGGTCATACTCATCGTTTAAGCACAAGTGGGGTTACCACTTTTACATAAAGAGTTGTTGTGTTCACACCATTATAGTTGCTTTAGCTCAATTCTTAGAGTAAAACTCCCCCTAGATGTGAGATCCCCCCTAAGAGGGATGAACTAACCTTGGGTTTTGTCGATGATGACTTCATGTAGGTGTTGAAGATGTGGATTCTCAATGTTGATGTAGATCATTTGGAGCAATCCTTTGGAGTGAGTTGCACTTTCAATACCTACACGGATTAGTCCCACAAAGAACAAACAAGGATATCCATAGACATAGAATGATGCACACACAAGATGATGTCTATGAAAGCATTAGGTTACCTTGTCCCTTGTCTTACCAACAAGAGGGTTTGTGACTCCTTGAACTAGTGAAAGATGTGGAAGTTGATTGCACTTGTTCTTGCCAAAATGATAAGAGTTAAGTATGTTGGCGAGTCACCCTCAAGAATTCTCTAGTTCTTCTTCGGGATCCACATCATCTTGATGGGAATCCTTTGAGTTGTAGTCGTACTTGATGAAGTAGAACTTGATGTAGTCTTGCGAACCCACTTGACCAAGGCCTTGGGTGCTTCTTCAAATGCATCAATTTCCTCTTGAAGCTTATCCTTGCATTTTTGCTTGTGGTCTTGTGGTGGAAGATCATCTTGAGCTTGTGTCCCTTTGAAGGAAGTAGAATCATACTTATTTTGTTGAGGAACAAACTTCGTCTAGGGGTATTGATCTTCTTCCCACTCAACTCCATTGGCATTGAACTTTCGTTCAAAACCAACACCTTGGTTCTTCCGGTGCCTTCCTTGCTTGCGTACAATTTCCTCGAATTGCTTACTCCCGGCAAGGCTCTTGTAAAAACCTTTCTCTATAATTCCCTTCAATAAGCTATTTTGTTGCTCAAGTGTAACTTGTCTAAGAGAATCATTAGTGGAATCAAGAGAAATACTAGAAGCAACAACATTAGATTTAGCATGATTATTGTTACTACTAGAGGAAGAATCTTTCTTGTTCTTGTTACTAGACTTGACTTGAGGCATGTAAGTGGATAAGAGTAAACGCTTGGCATTGTAACAAGAACTTTTCTTGCAAAGATCATCATTGATTGCTTTTAAGAACTCATGCTCTTTCTCAAGGTTGAGCTTTTCAAAACGTAATTTCTCATGAGTCCTTAAAAGTTCTCGATGATCTCCTAAGATAGTTTCATGAGCTAACTTAAGAGTGTTTAGTTCTTTAGTTAGAAACTCAATCTTCTGCTTATCATTGTCATTCGTTTTATCTCGATTAGGATGATTAATTGACGTTTCATCATAGTATTCATCACTAGAGTTGTCAACAAGTAAATCATCATCACCTTCCGTCCAAAGCTCTTAGGATCTTCTTGATGATGAATCTGTCGGTCATCTCTTCACTTCCTAAGCCGGCGATATCAGTTGTGATAAGAGCAAGCCTAGAGTACATTTCAGCGACACCTTCACCATCCTTCATTTTGAACTTGTCAAGCTGACTTTGAAGCACATCCAACTTGGATTCCTTGACGGAGTCGGTACCTTCGTGCATATCAATCAAAGTATCCCAAATTTCCTTTGCATTCTCAAGATGGCTGATTTTGTTGAATTCTTCGGGGCACAATCCATTGAAGAGAATATCACAAGCTTGAGCATTGTATTGCAGCATCTTCAAATCTTCCGCAGTAGCTTCACGGTTCAGTTCTCTCCCATCAAAGAATTCACCTTGCAAGCCAATACACACAATAGCCCATACGGCAGGGTTATGTCCAAGAATATGCATTTTCATCTTATGCTTCCAACTAGCAAAATTAGTACCATCAAAGTAAGGACCTCTATGGTGGTAATTTCCCTCGCTAGACGCCATACTCTCCTAGGTTGTGAAACCAAGGATATACTACCAAAAGCTATGGAAATCAAAGCAAATGGGGACCAAAGCTCTGATACCACTTGTAGGATCGAAAGTATGTCTAGAGGGGGGTGATTAGACTACTTGACCAAATAAAACTTATCCTTTTCCCAATTTTAGTTCTTGGCAGATTTTAGCAACTTTGGACAAGTCAAGCAATCTTAACACAATTCAAGAAAGCATGCAAAGAGTATATGAGCAGTGGAAAGTAAAGCATGCAACTTGCAAGAATGTAAAGGGAAGGGTTTGGAGGATTCAAACGCAATAGGAGACACGAATGTTTTTGTCATGGTTCCGATAGGTGGTGCTATCGTACATCCATGTTGATGGAGACTTCAACCCACAAAGGGTAACGGCGCGAGTCCACGGAGGGCTCCACCCACGAAGGGTCCACGAAGAAGCAACCTTGTCTATCCCACCATGGCTGTCGCCACGAAGGACTTGCCTCACTAGTGGTAGATATTCACGAAGTAGGCGATCTCCTTGCCCTTACAAACTCCTTGGTTCAAATCCACAATCTTGTCGGAGGCTCCCAAGTGACACCTAGCCAATCTAGGAGACAGCACTCTCCAAGAAGTAACAAATGGTGTGTTGATGATGAACTCCTTGCTCTTATGCTTCAAATTATAGTCTCCCCAACACTCAACTCTCTCTCACAGGATATGGATTTGGTGGAAAGAAGATTTGAGTGGAAAGCAACTTGGGGAAGGCTAGAGATCAAGATTCATATGGTAGGAATGGAATATCTTGGCCTCAACACAAGTGTAGGTGGTTCTCTCTCAGAAAAAGTAAGTTGGAAGTGTAGGTTCATTCTGATGGCTCTCTCCACGAATGAAGAGGAGGTGGAGGGGTATATATAGCCTCCACACAAAATCTAACTGTTACACACAACTTGCCAATCTCGGTGGGACCGAATTAATAAACTCGGTCGGACCGATTCAACAAATCTAGTGACCGTTAGGATTTTCGGCGGGACCGACATGCAACTCGGTAGGACCGATATGGTTAGGGTTAGGGCATAACGTAATCTCGGTGAGACCAATTACACAAACTCGATGAGACAGATTTTGGTAATAAGCTAACCAGAGAGTTGGTCTGGTAAACTCGGAGGGACCGATTCGCTCATTTTGGTGAGAACGAAATGTTACGAAAGGGAAACAGAGAGTTTACATTGCAATCTGAGTGGGACCGATTTCTCATCTCGGTGGGACCGAAATGTTACGAAGGGAAAAAGAGAGATTACAATCCCATCTCGATGAGACCGATTTGTCTAGGCTTTGTGGCAGTGGCTATGACATCTTAACTCGGTGGCACCGGATAGAAAGAATCAGTGGGGCCGAGTTTGACTTTTGGTTTAGGTCTATGTGGATGTGAGAAAGTAGTTGAGGGCTTTGGAGCATATCACTAAGCATTTTGAGCAAGAGCCTCATTAAGCAACACCTCATCCCTCCTTGGTAGTATTGGCTTTTCCTATAGACTCAATGTGATCTTGGATCACTAAATAAAAAATGTAGAGTCTTGAGCTTTGAGCTTGAGCCAATCCTTTTGTCCTTAGCATTTTGAGGGGTCCACTTTTCTCATCCATGCCATGCCAATCATTGAGATTTCCTGAAATATTAATCTTGAAATAGCATTAGCTCAATGAGCTATATGTTGTTAGGAATTACCAAAACCACTTAGGGATAGTTGCACTTTCATAAACCAACTCCGAGAGGTTATTGACCACGCCGGAGCATGATCAACCTGACCACGAAGGTGCATTCCTGCAGGCAATCGAAGAACAAGCAAGAATATGATAAAGCAATTTGAATATTGCGAATATAGATGAAGTATTGATAATGGCGGGGATCCGGAAGCGGTCTTGGTCTGGTCGTTGGACACAAACGAAGTACACGAAGTTGCGTTGACTAACTTTTAACTAAACAAATCCCAAGTCTAAAGATGCCATAAGGGCTATATTTATAGGGAAAAGAGAGGGGATTTTGGCCACCCTAAGTCGTTTCCCCTACAATATGGACTTAAAAATAGATTACATGGGCCTGGCCCAAAATAAGGTGGCGCAACACCAATAATAAGCTATGGACCAAATTTATGAAAGGCCATCTTGTATATTTCGTCCATCTTCTCGTATGTCATCTTGGTGGCTTCAAAGTCCGGAAATCTCCACTTGAATCTCCGTTCTTGTTCTCTTCGCATGCACCTTCACCTCCGTGCTTGACCATGCTCCAATGTTCATCCTTCTTGTCCGTGCTAGGCCCTTCAATTGCAAGTAACACAAATGTATCTAAGTTAGGCATCATCATATTCTCATGAACACTAGGAACTTTACCAAGAAACGAAAGTACCTGATAATTTAATTGGCGTATCTGAGCTCTAGCAACTGTTCCAAGAGGTAAAACAACAGGGGATATGGGTGTAACTATGGTAGCCATGTCCTCATCAGGTGGCGGCGATGAATCTGGTAGAACTCGGACTGGTGGCGAATATATCTTACAGGTGGACTCGGATTGGCGTGATGGCGGCGGATATGTGGTGGCGTATATGGACTCGGATTGGCGGTGAATATGTCATGGTGGTATATGGCAGCGGCGATGAAGTTGGTGCGGTGGTGGTATACGACAGCAGCGATGATGATGATGCGTTGGTGATATATGGCAGCGGCGACGTGACAACATGTGAACAGAACTTGAAACTCTAAAGGACTAGATGCTAGGACTAGCAACATGACACAACGATGCAACCGCAAATTAAACAAAGCAAATACCGAAAAGATTATGCAAAGGCTCAGATGGGTTCGGATAGGATGAACTGATCCTAATTTTTTTTGGCTTTTGCGTGGACTGTAGGTATGAAGAACATACTCGATCTAAACTAGGAAAAACTGTAAAATCTCACCGAGCAACATGGAAATCTGATACCACTAGATAGAGGTGAATGTGTCGCGATGTTTTGATGATGTAGATATTGTTTTCTGTGGGAGTCGACTTTGATGATCCGACTACGAACGCGCGAAGACGTCGCGCCTTAGCAATCGCTAAACCTACTTCCGAGGGTTATTGACCACGCCGGAGCACGATCAACCTGACCACGAGGGTCTATTTCCTGCGAGAAAACGAAGAACAAGAAAGAAACTGAGATTGCAATCTGGATATTGCGAATAAAAGAGGAAAGCTTTATTAATGAAGGTGGGGTTCTATGACGTCTTGGTCTGGTGGTTGAACACAAACGAAGTATGCGAAGTTGCAGCTATGGCGAACTTTTGATAAAAACAAAACCCAAAGTCTAAACGATGCCCTAAGTGCTGTATATATGGAGGAGAGAGGGGGGAATTCGTGGCCCTTGGAGGAGGGGTTCCGAAACAAACCCTAACTCTTGTTTCCCCACACATACGGACTCTAAAAACAGCCTATAATCAAGTATTTCGAAATTACATGGGCCTGGCCCAAAAATAAGGTGACGCAGCACCTAGAATAGCCCCTAGACGAAATTTATGAAGTGGCATCTTGTATATTTCGTCCAAGTCTTCATGCACTCATTATGGTGGCTTCAAAGTCCAGGAATCATCACTTGTAACTCCGTTCTTGTTCCCCTTGTGCGTGCCATCATCTCCATGCTTGAACTTGCTCCAAGGTTCATCTTTCTTGTCCAATCTAGGCCCTTCATTTGTAAGAAAAACAAATGTATCCAATTTAGGCAACATCATATTCTCATGAACATTAGAATCGTTACCAAGAAACGAAAGTACCTGGTAATTTAATTGGCGTGCGCGAGCTCTACTAATTGGTCCAGTATGTATAGCAGTAGGGGCTGTGGGTGTAACAATGGTATTGATGTCCTCATCACCGTGGCAAGGATAAGCGTAGCTTTGTGCACATGATTTATGATCCGGGAATTCCTATTTCTTCGTAAATTCAAGAAAATCCAGCGGCTGCAAGCCTTATACTCCTTGTTTTCGCCGTTTGGCATGCTGTAATGTACGTGTGTATAGCCAAGAACCATAGGGAATTCCTGGCAACAGTCAATATATACGTGGAAACAATATCTCTAGCATCGACAAAACAAAATTTCAGGGCAGTTCAGCGAAAAGTGTCATGGGAAAGTGAAATTCTTTCAGGGACTTCCATATAATGGACAGTTGTTCACTAAAACGGTCATAACTTTGTAATTAGGAGTCCGTTTTGGACCCACAAATACTGAAAATGCTCGCGGCGAGCATGCGAATCTAGAAAAACCTCCCTGCTTGTGCTAGGAGGCCCGGGGTGTTTTCAAATTCAGCCTTAAGGAGGACTTTTTGGCCATGACAGTCAAATAACATCATTTGCTGCTCCTTTCCGGATAAGTTTTGGAACCCATTGGCCCTTCCTTTTGAAGGAAACTCGAGAGATTACATTGATTGTAGACATTAGTCCCCTGGCAAGGACAAATGTAGACATTAGTCCCCCTGGCAAGTACAAACCTAGCTTTGTGCACAAGATTTATGATCCGAGAATTCCTATTTCTTCGTAAATTCAAGAAAATCCAGCGGCTACAAGCCTTATACTCCTTGTTTTCGCCGTGTGGCATGCTGTAACTTACGTGTGTGACAGCCAAGAACCAAAGGGCATTCCTGCCAACGCTCAATATATACGTGGAAACAATATCTCCAGCATCGTGGACACAAAATTTCGGGGCGGTCCGGCGAAAAGCGTCACGGGGAAGTGAAATTCTTCCAAGGACTACCATATAATGGGCCGGTGTTCACTAAAACGGTCATAACTTTGTCATTCGAAGTCCGTTTTGGACCCACAAGTACTCAAAATGCTCGCGGCGAGCGTGCGAATCCAGCAAATACTCCCTTCTAGCACCAGGTGGCCCGGGATGCCTTCAAATTCGGCCTTAAAGAGGACTTTTGTCCTTGAAAGTCAAATAACATCATTCGTCGCTCCTTTTCGGACAAGTTTCTGAACCCATGGGCACTTCCTTTTGAAGGAAATTCGAGAGATTACGTTGATTGTAGACATTAGTCCCCCTGGCAAGGACAGTGTAGCTTTGTGCACATGATTTATAAGCCGGGAATTCCTATTTCTTCATAAATTCAAGAAAATCTAGCGGCTACAAGCCTTATACTGATGTAGGCTAGGGACCCTAATCGGCTGATCTTTCATGAAAGGAGCGGATCCCATGATGAACACGAAGAACATGACGAAGGAAACGAGGGTAAACACGGTTGATAGAGGTAAAGGTGTCCCATCTTTCGATGAGATGGTGGCTATCGTTTTGGAGGAAGTCGACTTTGACGATCCGACTACGAACGTGCGAGGACGTCGCGCCTTAGCAATCGCTAAACCAACTCCGAGAGGTTATTGACTACGCCGGAGCACGATCAACCTAACCACAAAGGTCTGTTTCCTACAGGCAAACAAAGAACAAGCAAGAAACTGAGATTGCAAGTTGGATATTGCGAATATAAGAGGAAAGCTTTATTGATCAAGGTGGGGTTCTATGACGCCTTTGTGTGGTTGTTGAACACAAACGAAGTACGCGAAGTTGTAGCTATGGCGAACTTTTATCTAAACAAAACCCAAAGTCTAAACGATGCCCTAAGGGCTGCATATATGGAGGAGGGAGAGGGGAATTTCGTGGCCCTTGGAGGAGGGGTCAGAAACCAACCCTAACTCTTGTTTCCCCACACATACGGACTCTAAAAACAGCCTATAATCAAGTATTTCGAAATTACATGGGCCTAGCCCAAAAATAAGGTGACGCAGCACCTAGAATAGCCCCTAGACGAAATTTATGAAGTGGCATCTTGTATATTTCGTCCAAGGCTTCATGCACTCATTATGGTGGCTTCAAAGTCCTGGAATCATCACTTGTAACTCCGTTCTTGTTCCCCTTGCACGTGCCATCATCTCCATGCTTGAACTTGCTCCAAGGTTCATCTTTCTTGTCCAATCTAGGCCCTTCATTTGTAAGCAAAACAAATGTATCCAATTTAGGCAGCATCATTTTCTCATGAACATTAGAATTGTTACCAAGAAACGAAAGTACCTGATAATTCAATTGGCGTGCGCGAGCTCTAGTAATTGGTCGAGTATGTATAGCAGCAGGGGCTGTGGGAGTAACAATGATATTGATGTCCTCACCATCCTCCCCTTCTTGCAATGAAGTCGTCCTCGACGAAAGCTCATCTTACTCACCCAAATAAGGCTTCAAATCCGCAATGTTAAAAGTGGGACTAACCCCAGAATCTGCAGGCAGCTCAAGTTCATATGCATTATTGTTTATTTTCTCTAACACCTTAAAAGGACCATCAGCACGTGGCATTCGCTTTGATTTGCGCAAATTAGGAAATCTATCCTTATGCAAATGTAACCAAACAAGATCTCCAGGTGCAAACACAACATGTTTTCTACCCATATCTACAGCAAGTTTATATTTAGCATTCATACGCGCAATGTTTTCCTTAGTTAACTCATGCATTTTTAAAATCGATTCAACATGTTCTTTAGCATAAAAATTAACCTTCTCCGAAGATGGAAGAGGCAACAAATCAATAGGTGCAAGAGGTAGGAAAACATACACAATTTCAAAAGGGCACATCTTAGTAGTAGAATGCAAGGAACGATTATAAGCAAATTCAATATGAGGCAAGCATTCTTCCCACATTTTCTTATTATTCTTCAAAACAGCCCTAAGCATAGTAGACAATGTCCTATTGACTACTTCAGTTTGTCCATTAGTTTGGGGGTGACAAGTAGTACTAAAAAGCAGTTTAGTCCCCAACTTAGGCCATAAACATCTCCAAAAGTGGCTAAGAAATTTAGTATCACGATCTGAAACAATAGTATTTGGCACACCATGCAAGCGAATAATTTCACAAAAGAACAAATCAGCAACATTAACAGCATCATCGATTTTATGACATGGTATAAAGTGTGACATTTTCGAGAACCTATCCACGACAACAAATATGCTACCCCTCCCCTTCTTTGTTCGAGGCAAACCTAAAACAAAGGATTGAGTCGTGACTTAGCTTTTTGACATGTAGTGCAGTGAGCAACAAAACGCTCAACATCCCGTCTCATCTTTGGCCAAAAGAAATGTGTAGAAAGTATGTCCTCCATCTTCTTCACGCTGAAGTGTCCCATTAATCCTGCTCCATGCGCCTCCTGCAACAACAAAAGATGAACGGAGGTAGCTGGAATGCATAGCTAGTTAGCATGAAACACAAATGCATAGTTAAGAACGAACTTGTTCCAAGTTCTCCCTTTCTTACAATTTTGCAATACATCTTTAAATTCAGCATCATGCACATGTTGATCTTTCATGGCCTCCAAACCAAATATTTTAAAGTAAAGTTGTGAAAGCATAGTATAATGACGAGACAGTGCATCAGCAATAACATTTTCTTTACCCTTCTTGTGTTTAATGACATAACGGAAAGTCTCAATGAATTCAACCCATTTAGCATGTCTATGGTTCAGTTTTGCTTGACTTTTAATGTGTTTCAAAGATTCATGATCAGAATGTATAACAAATTCCTTGGGCCATAAATAATGTTGCCATGTTTCTAAGGTACAAACAAGAGCATATAATTCTTTATCAAAAGTAGAATAGTTCAGACTAGGCCCACTCAATTTTTCAGAAAAGTATGCAACAGGTTTGCCTTCTTGTAATAACACACCTCCTAATCCAATTCCACTAGCATCACATTCAAGCTCAAAAGTCTTGTTATAATCAGGAAGTTGGAGTAAAGGAGCATGTGTCAACTTATCTTTCAATACCGTGAAGACTCCTTCCTGTGCAGTACCCCAAACAAAAGGCACATCCTTCTTTGTAAGCTCGTTGAGAGGTGCAGCAATGGTCCTGAAATCTCTCACAAAACGCCTATAGAAACCAGCGAGGCCAAGGAAACTCCTCATTTGTGTGACCGTTTGGGGCTGCGGCCAAATCTCAATAGCTTCAATCTTGGCTTTATCAACTTCAATTCCCCATGGAGTAACCACATAGCCAAGAAAAGATACTCGGTCGGTGCAAAAGGTGCACTTCCCAAGGTTACCAAACAAACGTGCATCACGTAGAGCAATAAAAACAACACGTAAATGTTCCAAATGTTCCTCCAAAGATTTTCTATAAATCAATATGTCATCAAAGTAAACTACCACAAATCGTCCAATGAAAGCACGTAAAACTTTGTTATTTAATCTCATGAAAGTACTAGGTGCATTAGTTAACCCAAAAGGCATGACTAACCACTCATATAACCCAAACTCAGTTTTAAATGATGTTTTCCATTCATCTCCCAATTTCATACGAATGTGATGGTATCCACTACGCAAATCAACTTTGGAGAATATTGTAGAGCCACTCAATTCATCAAGCATATCTTCTATCCTAGGAATAGGATGACGATAACGAATAGTAATATTATTAATGCCTCTACAATCAATGCACATACGCGACGTACCATCCTTTTTCGGCACTAAAATGATGGGAACAGCACAAGGACTAAGGGATTCGCGTATATAACCTTTGTCGAGAAGCTCTTGTACTTGACGCATAATCTCCTTCATCTCCTCTGGATTGGTACGGTATGGTGCACATTTGGGTAATGATGCACCGGGAATTAAGTCAATTTGATGCTCAATCCCTCGAATAGGTGGTAATCCCGGTGGCACATCTTGCGGAAAGACATCAGCGAACTCCTGCAAAATATTAGTGACAACGGGAGGCAAAGAGGAAGGCACGTCCTCGAATGAAAATAATGCCTCTTTGCACACAAAAGCATAGCAAACAGATTTGCTAAAATCTAGATCATCAATATCAGATTTGGTGGCGAGTAAACATGCACTTTTCAATTTAATTTCAGAAGCAACACTAGATGGTTTATTATTAGGCTTCATTTGTTGCTCAAATTCTTTTGCCAGAATCTGATTTTCACTCTTATTTTGCTCCTATTTTGCTTAATTTTCTCTATTAATTTCATCTTTCTAAATGGAATCAGGAGTCATAGGAAGCAAAGTAATATTTTTGTCCTTATGAACAAGAGTGTATTGATTATTTCTACCATGGTGTACAATTTTTTTTATCAAATTACCATGGTCTACCAAGTAATAGGGAACATGCTTGCATAGGTACCACATCACAATCAACATAATCAGCCTATGTAGAGATACTAAAATGCACACAAACAATACGTGTTACCTTAACCTTGCCGCTGTTGTTGAACCATTGGATGTAGTAAGGACATGGATGTGGTATTGTGGTGAGAGATAGCTTCTCCACCATCTCCTTGCCAGCCAAGTTGTTGCAGCTCCCTCCATGTATGATGACGCGAACAAAACGTTCCTTCACAACTCCCTTTGTATGGAACAAATTATGCCTCTGATTTTGCTTAGCTTGTGTAACCTGCACACTCAAAACACGTTGAGCAACTTAACATTACTAGCTGTCAGCATCTTCAGCAGCCATGTATTGCGTCTCATGATCAGAATCATCTCCACCATGTTTTTCATGTGTAATAAGAGCCAAAGTCTCCTCATCATAGTCACTAGCGGACTCATACCCACCATCCTCAGTTGCTATCATCACATGCTGAGATTTGCATTCTCTCACAAAATGTCATCTTCCGTTACAACAACGACAAATAATATCACTTGTGTGCCCTGTTGATGCCATGGAAGAAGAGCTCTGCGCAGGCCCGGCAGGTGTGCTCTTGGCAGATAGTGGTGGTTGTGCCTGCTTTCTTGTATCACGTCTTGAGGTGGCACCTGATGGCGGTGGTGGTGCAGTGGAAGTAGAGGATGCACGTGGTGCCCATGATGAAGATCGACCTACAGAAAAGTTAGTTCGCGCCAATGCTTGTCAGTCATGCACTTCACGTTCAGCTTTACAAGCAAGATGGAATAAATGAGTGATATTAGTATACTCCTTATACTCTAGAATGGTCTAAATCTCTCTATTTAATCCACCCATAAAACACGCAAGCATAGCTTCATTCTCCTCAACAATAGCACATCTAATCATGCTAGTTTGTAATTCCTGATAATATTCTTCTATATAATTTTTTCCTTGTCTTAAGCGCTGCAATTTTTGAAGTAATTCTCGTTGGTAATAAGGTGGAACCCAACGAGTACGCATAGCAGCTTTCAAAGAAGCCCAAGTAGCTGGAATGGGATATAATCTACATTGTTCAGACCACCAAACACATGCAAAACTAGTGAAAGCACAAACAGCAGCAGGAACACGTCTCTCCTCAGGATATGTAAACATGTAAAACGTTGTTCAGTTTCTAACTCCCAAGTAAGATATATATCAGGAATATATCTACACTCTAATGGTGGAATATTCAATTTCAGTTTAGGAAGATGGTCATGGTCTCGTACCTCAGGTGGTGGTGCATCCCTACCGTTGCGATGATATGCATGAGGACGACCTGGTGGTGGTGCTGGTGGTTGCACGTAGTTCTGATTTTGATCAACCTCATCCTCGTAATGGTCCTCCACCTCTCCAGTAGCAGCAGGAGCTACAGAAGCACCAACAGTAGGTACATCAGCACTAGAAGTTTGACCAAGCACAATGGTAACGCGTTGTGCTCATCCCACTTGATTTGGAAGGCGGTGTTGTTGTTGTTGTAGATGTGCGACAGGTGCAGCGAGTGGTGGAAGACGCGCGAGCAATTCATTAAACTTGTTATCGAGCTTTGTTTCGAACGCCTTCTCAATGTCATCTATCTTCTCCATGGCCTCTTCAAATCTATTTAGCACATTTTCCACCTGTCCACTCATCATTTGCTGAAACTTATCATGTAACTCTTTGTTTGTCATGTTCTCCCAGTCAGTCTCATCGGCTTGTGATCCTGCCATGGTTAGCAGCAATAGAAACACACAAGAATATGATCCTACAGAGTACTAGTAAGTGGTTGACAGTCACAAATCCGTCAAGCAAATCTCAAATTCTTAACAATTCTTACCAAGCAGCAGGTGGTGATTAGCAACCATTGTAGTCAAAACTCTCAAAGCTTGGATAGAGCGATTACCAGGGAGAGTCAAATGCACGACGTAGATGTATGTGGAGCTAGGAAGGCTTATAATATGGTAGCAAAAGGGGTCAGCAATAATCAATTCAGATATGCAAAGTTGAATAAACGTTCAACGATGGTACTGTTCTGGTCCTAGGCTAGACCGTACTAGAGACGCGAGCCTAGAACACTAAATAAATCATCGCGCTGCATGTAAACAAGGGAGGGGCACACTCTGATTGTTTTTTCTTTTTTTCACTTTTTTCACTTTTTTCTCTTTTTTTGAGTTTGGAACTATTTTTCTTCTGTGGATGGCTTGAAAGTTGGGGAGTCCTACTCTGTCACGACTCGGAGTATCGCGTGATCTGGAAATCGAGAACAAAGCAACAATTACTGGACTCGGACTAGGACTGGTGGTGGAGATGAATCTGGTGGAATCTCGGACTGGTGGCGGAGATGAATCTGGTGGAACTCAGACTGGTGGCGGATATATGTTGCAGGTGGACTCGGATTGGCGTGATGGCGACTGATATTTGGTGGCGTATATGGAATGGGATTGGCGGTGAATATGTGGTGGTGGTATATGGCAGCGGTTATGAAGTTGGTGCGGTGGTGGTATATGGCAGCAACGATGATGATGATGCAGTGGTGATATATGGTAGCGGCGATGTGACAACCTGTGAACAGAACTCGAAACTCTAAAGGACGAGACGCTAAGACTAGCAACTTGGCACGATGATGCAACTGCAAATTCAACAAAGCAAATACAGAAAAGATTATGCAAAGGCTCAGATTGGTTCGGATAGGATGAACTAACCCTAATTTTTTTTGCTTTTTTGTGCACTGTAGGTATGAAGAACAAACTCGATCTAAACTATGAAAACTGTAAAATCTCACAGAGCAACCTGGAAATCTGATACCACCTGATAGAGGTAAATACAGAAAATACTCCCTGCTACCACCAGGATGCCGGGGGTGCCTTGAAATTCGGCCTTAAGGAGGACTTTTTGGCCCTGAAAGTCAAATAACATCATTCGCCGCTCCTTTTCGGACAAGTTTCTAAAACCATTGGCCCTTCCTTTTGAAGGAAATTCGAGAGATTACGTAGATTGTAGACATTAGTCCCCCTGGCAAGGACAAATGTAGCTTTGTGCATATGAATTATAAGCCGAGAATTCCTATTTCTTCATAAATTCAAGAAAATCCAGCGGCTACAAGCCTTATTGATAAAGGCAAAGGTGTCCCATCTTTCGATGAGATGGTGGCTATCATTTTGGAGGAAGTCGACTTTGACGATCTGACTACGAACGTGCAAGGACGTCGCGCCTTAGCAATCGCTAAACCAACTCCGAGAGGTTATTGACCACGCCGGAGCACGATCAACTTGACCATGAAGGTTTGTTTCCTGCAGGCAAACGAAGAATAAGCAAGAAACTGAGACTGCAATCTGGATATTGCGAATATAAGAGGAAAGCTTTATTGATCAAGGTGGGGTTCTGTGACGCCTTTGTGTGGTTATTGAACACAAACGAAGTACGCGAAGTTGTAGCTATGGCAAACTATG